>NC_056734.1:247078415-247393415 GCF_019279795.1 Protopterus annectens
CCTTGTTAAATCTTAACACAAATTAATCACCTTTGGAAATCCCCAGCCCCCTCCCCCTGCACAGGTAACCACCATGAAAAGCCTGTCCAAAGTTACCTATGTCCTCATAAAAACAGACGTGGCTAATTTCACGGCAGCCATGCAAATTGAGACTACTTGCATGACTGCTGAATCAAACAACAATGCTTTATGAACATGTACACAAATGCATGGATACCGCCATACCCAGTAGAACCAGGACCCTCACCTCCAAAAAAGGAAGCCGATCTGGTTGTCTCCTGCCATAAAAAAACTGTACAACAAAAGGAGGGAACCAATATTGAATAGGGTGAAATCCTAAGACTGGAAAAAAACCTTATCAGCCTCAGTTAAAAGTTGAGATCCCTCATCAGATACTACAAAGTTAGCTGTGAAAACAGAATTGGAGCACATAGTAAAGACAACAATAAGGCCTCATACAGTTATGTAAAGAATTTCCATGGCAATGCCAAGATTTTTTCTGAGCTGCTAGACAATGGTACCTCCTAGACTGAGCCAACAAATATTGCCAATATACTGGCTGACATATTGAGTGCAAACCTTACCCCTCTCCTCCCCCCAAAGGACCATTCACAATACCAGTACACTGCCAGGCACCCAGTATTACTGCTGCACAGGTTAAAACACCACTGCCCAAGGCCAAGAATACAGCTTCTATGGAACCTGACAATATCCCTGGCTGTGCTCTACATGAACTACAGAGTGACCTGGCACCTCACCTGTGTGCCCTGTTCAAGCACAGCCTCACCTCAGGTTTTGAAACTACTGAATTGTGCACTGCTACAGTCATCCCTCACCACAAATGAAGTGTGACTACAGACCCTGGGAAATACTGCCCCAACTCTCTGACAAGTCTGTTATGCAAAGCTTTGGAATGCATCATCATGCACCTAATAAACAGTGATATGGGAATCTGCAGACTCAGGATCCCACAGAGTTTACTCTTGTGAAAGGTAGGTCATACCTGCTCAATCAACTTGGTCAACTTCTTGATGGCAGTCACCTGAGCTCTGGATGAAGGCAAGGTGGCGCATACAGCATTTCTTGATCTGGCCATAGCCTTTGATAACATTCCCCACTCAGGAATCATGCAAAAATCACTAAGCTAGGCATCAACCCCTATATCACTAGGTGGATTGCAAATTGGGTCACATATAGGACTTACAGTGTGAAAATATCTGACTCCAGATCAGACTGCTGAGCAGTCATAAGTGGAGTGCCACAGGGTTCTGTCCTGGGTCTTCTCATGTTTGGTATCAACTTCTCTATAGTCCATGCCAACATGAAGGGACTCTGGCTGACATAGTTTGCAGACAATTGCAAGTTGGGAGCTATTATTAACTACCCAAGTGATGTTGGCATCCTACTGAAAGGCATCACTGAGACCAATGACTGGTGTCAGAGCCATGGCCTTAAGCTCAGTGTCAGAAAATATGTTGTCATCCTCTTTGTGGAAAACCCTGTTGCCATGATTTACCACATTGATGCTAGTCCCCTGAACCAAGAAGGTGTTATAAGAGATCTGGACAGCAATGTCTCTTGACCACCACATTACCACTGTGGTCTCAAAGTCATTCTATGTGGCACATCTCATTACTAACCCATTAACATCCAGAAAGGAAGAGATCATTGTCCCCCTGCACTCTTCTTGACAGAGTGACACAGTTTATTTCAGCATACATATTCTGATGGATGTGAGGTAGGTAAATGAAATGTATGTCCTCATTTTCTGACAGCAATCATATCATTACAGTGATTTACCAGAGAAATTATAATAGTCTTTAAAACAGACCAGAAATATGAGCAATAAACCGAGACATCCTGAAACATTCCAGTCAGTTGACAGGTTTGCTCAGAACCCCATTCTGCAATAAATCTGGACCAAGGCTGACAAAGTGGTGGCTGGAAGCCATGAATATGGGGATGTATCTGAAGTACTGGCATAGATAGGGTAATGCAGTTACTGTAGCAACACCCTCCTGTGTGCTCTAACATATATTTTCTAAAATAGCACAAGTAATTGAATTAGGACATCTGCTATGGGTAATTACACATATATTTGCAAATATATCAGGCACTACAGGGATGTAACAGCAGTGACAAACAGACACCAGTGTGAAAGTGCATACCCACAACCAAATTCACCACAGTCACAGTCACATGCCAGTAAGTCAAGGGAACAGTAGAGTATACTGACTGTGTGAACAAATACATCATTGTTTGCCACTCACACACTAGCCCTACATATACAATCCCAGTTCTCAGTGTAGTCTGAATCCTGACCTTGGTACAGGGCATGTCTCAGTCTGCCTCTACAAATACATACAGCCAACAGATCAGCAGAAACTGAAGCAGCATGCACAGTCAGATAGAGAAGGGGCCATAATACTTACATCCACCCCCCTCCATGCACAGCCCAAATAACATGTACACATGACGTGTACATAGTCATGACAGTCTGTTAACAATGGCTAGAAATATACTGGCCGCTCACATGTACAGATCACCTCAGAATGTACAAGTTCAGGACTCATATTTATGGCCTCTTCCCTGACATGTCTGTGGGTCTACTACATCACTGGGATGGTAGCAGGAATGAAGTCAAGAAATAATGATAATAAATGCATCTGAGCCTCATTGACATCTGGACAAAGCCTGACATCATTTGGGGACAGAGACACAAACACAGGGGTAGATTGGACATATTGTTGTCATATATTGAGATAGTTGCAGATGTTACTGGGTTTGTTGTAACATCTTCTATGAGGAATATGACATTGGTAATACCAGTAGATGTGAGTATTTACTGACTGCATTCCCCAGAGTCCACGACTGATTTACCAAGGACACCAACTGTGTGGGGAACAGACAAAAGATAACAGGCAGACATGTGGCCAGTCTGTGGACAGCATGCCAGTGGAGAGGTATGTCAGAGACATAGCACTGTCAGTCATGAAGTCACTCACTAAATGCATGTCCACCCACACCCTGTCTATTATTCCACTATGTGTATAACAGCACTGATGACATAGAATCTGTTCACAAATCAGGGGGTATCTCCCCCATGTTGTTTGGTGACTCCACATGTCCTGTCCTGTGATGTATTGCCACCTACTGTATGTGAATCTGTAGACCACCACCTCTGTAATGTCCCTCACATAGGCAAGGAAAAGGGGCAAGGCCCACATTAAGGAATGTCCCATATGTCGGAACCAGCAGCAGGTTCCAGGCCCACAGCACAATACTATGTTGGCACCTACATAGTGGTATGGCCTTAGCAATACCTGACATTTGCACATCTATACAGAGGACAGACAGAATGCAGATAGCCAACAGGTAATGCATTAGGATGAATGTTTTGAAAGATAGATTTCTAAAACTGAAAGGGATGCCATTACTACATGGCAGCAGTCCTCAATGACATGTCCAAAAACATAGTAGTCTACAGTTAATATCAACATATCAGATCAATATCCAATAGGAGATACATAAAAACATACAGCTCAAACACCAAGAACAAGATAGTCAGTACTCAGAGTCCCAGCTTTGCATGCAGAGGTGTATGGTTCTAGTACTACAATCAGCAATCTACTCTTACTTGGAAAAGCACTGTTAAACATACTAACATAATGATACAATATGTGTTAAACTATTTTTGTCAACCAGTGCACTGTAGCTGGTATAACATGCAAGTGTGATTGCATATAACCTGGGATACTACCCATGTATGACACAAACACAAAGAAAAAAGATTGTGGTACTACCCAAGTATACCCAGGTGTCCCATACAGTATAGTCACACCCCTTGCTACTGTAATGACAGCACATAGAAGCATGTTATGTACAGGAAATTAAATACACTTATTAAAGATGTCATTACCCTGCTATTTTATCAGAATGGAATGTGATCGCTGGTTACCAGGGCTGAGCTATGCTTAGCAGGTTTAAGCAGTGCTTATTCGTTTAACCGTATGTTAGCACTACTTCCCACTGCACAAACCCCTACAGACATGCTTAAATCTGCTCAAAACTGCCTTAATCGCTCTGAACCCAACAGTCCTTGTTCTGCCTAGCAACAAAATAAACAGCTCTTGCAGGTCTTGAACTCAGGACCTTACACAACATAGTCACATAAATTTACCAGTAAGCCACCAAAGATGTATGGTTTTAGGATGTTTTCTCAAACATACCCTTCTTTACAGCCAGTTTACAATAGGGAAGAGACATTGTGCAATTAGAAAGGATTGGTAGCACTAAATATATATGTATATATATATATATATATATATATATATATATATATATATATATATATATATATATATATATCTGAAAAGAAACATACATAGAGAGAGAGAGAGATAAATATGTATGGAGATCCATATATGTGTATAAGATTATATAGATATATTACCAATACATACTGACATGTATATATATATATATATATATATATATATATATATATATATATATATATATACATACATACATGTCCCAAAATGCCCATACAAACATATGCTGCTGACAGACCACCCATAACTGGGGCAACTTGCACAGTTGGAGACAAAAGGAGACATGACACTCACATCTGCCCCCCCCCCCCACAGTCCAAATAAATAAGTGAACAGTACACTGCTACATAATTGTAATAGGCCATACACAATGGTCAGGCATACAACAACCTCTTAGCAAAACAACTAAAATGTCTAAACATAGCAGAGAGAAATACAAACAGCCAGTAATTCACACATATTTATTATACTTTGATGTCTTGGCCAAAGCCTTCAAGGAATAAAACATTACAAGAAATACATGCCATAATCATAGGATCATAGGTTCATAGGTAGGTACTAAGCTATTGGCTATAGGGACTATACAAGACTAGCCAAAAAGATACCCTGGCTTTCGCCACCCAAAAAAATTATTTTTCCTGTGCCCCTGTCAAGTAGAACCACAGAAGTGATCCCCGGGGTGAATTTCCTATTACCCATCCAATCATCAAGATTTTTCTTGAAGAGTGCTAATGAGGAGCTCTGTTTGACATAGATAGGTAGTCTGTTCCAGAGTATGGGAAGTCTCTGGGACAGGAATTTATCCCTCCAGCATGTTCTGTTTATTGTGGTGACAAGTTTAGGTCCCTAGAGCGTGTAGCTCAGAGGTATTGGGATTTCTTTAAGTGGAGCATGTCCAACAGCTCTGGGTTTGACATAGCTTTGTATGTTAGGCAGAGATCACCTCTGAGTAGGCAATATGTGATGGAGTAAAGCTGGAGTTATTTAAGATGGTCTGCATAAGGCATCTGTTTGAGGCCAGTAATCCTCTTTGTGAGGTATTTTTGCAGCCTTTCCAGTTGCTGTAGATGTCTTGTGAGGTACATAGCAAAAGGGGCGTTGTACTCTATAATGGGTCTAATGAGTGATGAGTAGAGGGGAACAATTATCTCTTTTTTCTGGATGAGAAACCTTTTGTGATGAGGTGTGCTACATAGAAGGATTTCCTGACCACTGTGGCGATGTGATTATCAAAGCAGAGACTACTGTCCACCTGTGTCCCATGGTCTCTTATCACACTTTCACTGTTAAGTAGACTACTGCCTATGTGGTAGTTCATGGGTACAGAGTTTTTACCAAAGGGGATGACAATGCACTTTTTGGCATTGAGCTTGAGACCATGGCTTTGAAACCAGGCATCTGTCTCAGTGAGGTCCTTTTGTAGGATGTCCACATCGTTAGGAGTTTTGATTATGGCTCCTAGTTTGCAGTCATCTGCGAATTTAGTTAGCCAAAGACCTTCTGTGTATCAAGAAAAGAGGAGTGGGAATTCTGGGGCATGGTGGGGGGGGCTGTAGCAAGTTACAATCTGGATTGTGGTTTTGCCCAGAGTTAGTTGAACTTGGATAATCTCGGATGCATTATGCTGAACAATTACCTTGGAGGTGTGGATATCCTTAATGAATATGGACACACCTCCACATTTAGTATTTCGGTCTGGGTTTGTTGGCCGAAGGGTGTGGTATGAATTATAGCCTGGTAATGCAGGGGTGCTCTCTAGAGCTTTGAACCAGGTCTCTGTCACTGCACAGATGCCAATGTTCTCCATTTTAAGGAGTGCCTCGAGTGAGTGCATTTTGATTTTTAGACTTCTAGCATTGATTAGCATTACCCTCAGATTTTGCTTGCTTGTACCTGTTATAGTGGTGAATTTGTCATTTGAACCTTGCCTAAAAAGGCACTATAGGTGTGGCAAGAGACCTTGCCAGTATCTGGAATTCCAAGGGCGACAGGTGCAGGCCATCTCTGGCAAAGCAGCATGGTCTGTTGATCATGTCATCCCAGGCAGACAGATACTGGATTCCCTTAGAATGACACCAGAAGCTTAGCCAATTGTTAAAGTCAATCATTTTGTCCTTGTACTGTGGTATCATTCTGGGTGATGGCAGGATGCTACTCAGGGCTAGCGTCATACCTGCCTGGGCTACAAGATCGTAGAGCTCCTCCATGTCTCTTTTCATGTAGTCCAGGGAGGTACGTCTCAGGTAATTCACACCAACATGGACAATGACAGAGTCATATTTGTACTTGTTGTGGAGTGACCTGAATGCATGCATTATGTGGCAGATCCTGGCACCTGACAGGCAGCTGACAGTAACTTTTTCCTTGTTAGCCTGGTGAGTGGAACATCAGTGTGCCTGACTATAGAGTCACCTATGACTAGAGTGTTGGGTACGTTATGCCTTATGGGCTATAGTTGAGTGGCACAGTCTTTGGTGAAGAGAGCTTTGCTTCCAGTTTGGCTATATAAGTGCATCTCTCACAGGTCATAGTATTGGGTGGTAGGAGGAGAGGGTTGTCCGTGTACATGAGGCAATTGCTGCATTGTCCCAAGATTCCCAGATTCATCAGGTAGACAGGAGAAAACACCGGGAGCTGACCTTTAGACATGCCTGAATAGGTGCTTATTTATTAAGTACTAAAAACTGTTTTCCTCTAGACAAGTGAGGAAAGTTGAGTGCTGTAGTTATTTTAACTTATTTAGTGCTTACAATGAGATCTGAACAAGTGCTAAGTTCAAACAAACAGATTTGAGTGCTAAAACTAAAAAACTGGCTATTTGCAAGGGAAATTTTGAAGAACAGACTTTATGGCGCCAGGAATAGTTTAATCCCAGTTAAGTGGGGGGGGGGGGCTTAGGAGCTCACAAACAGTCCTGGACACAGCAAATCAAGAAGCAATTAACACTTAATTACATAATTAAATACACAACCTCCAATTACACTCCTCATTTAACCCCCTACTGAATAAAGTATCCATTTAGTATTAATACATTGAGTCTGTACATAACAATTGTCCTTTTATGAACGTTTCATCAAACTGAGAAACAGAATTTTTCAAAAACAGTACCTTGGATGCTACTACTGTCCCCATGGTGAGATTTATTCAAATGTATGGCTATAGAACTGTCATCTTTCTTATCAGTAATATGTCTCATATGTTCTAACAGCCTAGTTTTAAAACATGCATTACTCTCCTCCACATAAAATATGTTACAAGGGCATCTAAGAGCATTCTCTGCACACCAGTCTCTTGAATGTACAGACTTCAATATGTTTTCCAGCCTTTTCCCTCAGTAGGAATGACAGCACTAAATAATGATAGACCAGTATACCTATCAACCTCCTACTGCATGACATCTAGACAAAGCCTGACATAATTGGTGGACAGAGGCCCAAACACATGGCCATACTTGAAATATTGCTGTTATACACTGAGCAAGTTGCTGGTGTTACAGGGTTTGTTGTAACATATATTTTCAGAGGGATATAAACTCAGAAAAACAAATGGATGTTACCATTTACAGAATCCACTTATCAAAGTATGCTACTGATTTGCCAAGGACAACAGCTGTCTGGGGAGCAGACCAAACATAGCAGGCTAACATGTGGCCATTATGTGGAAGGTCCTACAGTTGAAAGCTATGCAGAGACAGAACTTTGTCAGACTGAAACTCATGCAAAAGTAGCATGTGCAGACAAATCCTGTTAAACTACCAGTATTCCAAACATATAACAGCAATACTCTCATTCTGCCCCTAAGTCTTGAACCTTCTCCACAATTTAGTTGTCTTGTCTCCACAAGTCTTGTTGTAAGAGGTAATAGCTCACATGACTGCAGGATGTCTTCCTCACAAGTAAGGGAAATGGCCAATGCCCACATGGAGTACTCAGTTATAGGAGTGTGTTGCCTTGTCATTGGCTAGTGGAAGAGCTACACAGCTGCTCTGCATGAAGTTAGCAAGTGGGGAACACCAATAGGTGCACAGGCCATCACCTGGTCATGAGCATCACCTACAAAAGCCATGCTGCCACTTATTCAAACCAGCTCTATCCCTATAGTGCACAGAGAGAGAGAGAGAGAACAAATAAAACATAAACTGGAAAAGAGAAGAAAAATGGTAAGTGGAACATGTAAGCAGGTAATTGACTGTAGCACTTGGTCTTTAATAATGGGAAATATGATTTGGAGGACTATATGTCCCAACAAGACTTGCTCTACTAATGTCCTGCTGACCAGCTGCTATGTCCATAGCATCTGGCCCTCTCTGCATTGGGAGAGATTACAGCCATACCTCTCAACTGTGCAGATCTTCACAGAATGTCCAGATTTTCCCATCATAGTTTTTTGTCTGTTCCTTCTGAAATCTGTACTTTTCTGGCAAATAGCTGAGGATTGAAGTAATCAAGTAATGACACTTGAGTTTAAGATTCCACATCCTTAAGAATATTCACTGTACTGCAAAATGTATCATTCTACAAACTTCCTATGTTTGTAACAGGAATATTTAAAGTCTGTCCCTATTTATCCCCCATAATTTTAGGCTTTGTTCATATGTGATGCTTTGAGAGGTTGCAATGTAGGATCACAGCTCAGGTGCCTGACTCACCCTGGGAAAGGACAGCTCATATATGACAACCGCTCGGGTGTCTGTCGAACACTCGTGACTGTGCCACTGCTAGGCCAGTTAATCGGATGTTGTCCATATCCATATGTTACCTGTGAATATGAGTACGATGCATGTTTGTCTTGTAAAGCTAAGAGACATATATAAGGCATGTGCATAGTAAAGTACTTTTGCAGACATGTGTGTTGAACTGCATGTACTATATTGAATTAATAACATTCAACTGTACAGTGTTCTGCTGGACAATAAGCACATTTGTGACTATCTGTAGTCACATACACATATACCTGTGTTATGTCAGCCAAACCACTGGCAGGTCTGTGAGCAATGACATTGTAATATAATAGCCTACTTATGACTGTTGGACATCTTCCAGATTATCACAGTGATATCAAAGCCTACTGTGCAATCAATGTACTACTGTATGGTGCAGCTATATTAATACAGTATCAATACTGATGTCCCTTTTGTTACACATTTATGTGTGCCATTGTCCAGATGTACTGCTATAACAGGTTGAGAAGTATGATTGAGCAGCAAGACTGTAAATACAGTGTGCCATACTAACACAGAACATAACTGTATACCAGGTATTCCCTGAGCACATGTATGTATGCATATGTTCAGCTGAAAGGCACAAAACTAATCACATGGGTTTCAAGCAGTCAGGTACATAGGTTGTGCATGTTGCACATATGTGTAATATCAGTGTCAGTGCATACAGCAGACATAAATGTGTGCAGCTTCTGGTTGTTACATTGTCCTGACACTGATATGGATACTAGAGTAGGCATGATTATCAAGTAGAAATTGAAGAAGTGTCCATCTGTGTTCTGACCCTCTGTCCATGCCTACCACTACCAGCTATATCAACACCTGTATACAGTGGATACCACAAGTGTGCACACCCCTGTTGGAATGCCAGGTGCGTGTGCTGTATGACAATCAGACCACAGAAGATCATTTCATAATTAAACTGTATAATTCCATTGAAAAACAATCAAAGGTGTTTCTAGGAAGGTGACATTGCCAAGGGAAGATGTGCCATGTTGTTAGAGTCCAAACCAAGATGAATGAATGCTGTAACCATCTCAAGAGGTGTATACACAACATATCAGTTTAAGGGTGTGCACACTCATTCAATTGGCTTATTGTACTGATTATTATTTCCATATGTTTTCACAGACCAGATTGTTATGTTTTCAATTGAATTGTACTGGCTATAGGTCACATTAAAGGTGGGAATTATTTTGAAATGATTTATTGTGGTGTCATGTTCCAATTCCACAAATAGCAGGCATTGTAACAGGGGTGTGCACCCTTTATATTCACTGTAGATATATGGACTCAGCAGTACCTGACCTGTATAACCAGCCTCCATCAAGGTAGAGTTATCACTTTTGATGGACAGCAGCAATACACAAACCACATAATAAGTTGATATATTGGCTGTACAGGGACTCATAGGTGCAGGCTACAACTTGAAAGCAAGCCCACCTCTATCTGAGCAAGCATGTAAATTCACAGGTGACTTCTTGCAAGGCTGACTATGACTACAAATCAGACATATCCATACCACCAAGGACAATTGCAACAGTGTCTCCACATTTGTTGTCAATCTCAGAGGAAACAACATAATTCACCCAGTACTGGGGGTAAAGAACATCTCATACACACATGCCATGGATATAGGTAACCTGCGTCAGACAAGTTAGGTGGGAACATTGCCACCCTGTCCATCCCAGTTGTACAGAGGGATAGGTACATCAACCACACCCCACCCATCAGCAATGGTGAGAATGTACATATTGCCTACTGATGGCGACAACAGCATATCTCCATGGGTCATAATAACATCACTGGCTGCCTCCTACATGAACTCAGGCATGTGCCCACAGCTTCATCATGCACCACAGTCAAACATAGACCTGCTACCAATAACATGGAAGATGGCCACTGTCAACCCTCTACACAGAAATTAATGGAGAATAGAGGATTATGCAATCTAATGTCCAACATTGGGGGGAATAAGACAGGTCAGAGGCAGGAGTGTAATGCAAGATGCTATAGCCATGATAGCTTGGAGGGTTATGATGTAGTGTGGATTATTATAGCAATAACCCACGCCTGGGTGTGGGTAATGCTAAATTTACCCACGGTTGGCGTGGTTTGGTCCCGAGGGCGAAGCCTGAGGGACCAAACAAAGCCAACCGTGGGTAAATTTAGCATTACCCACACCAGAAGTGGTTATTGCTATTACCATGACATTATTTAAGAAAAACTATTACTTTTCTTAAATAATGGCATAGTATAATGCCTGTTTACTGCCCTTCGCAGATGTCTGGCATCCGGGCAGTTCTGATGTACTGCGCGCCTGCGCGGTACATCAGAGTTGTGAGCAAAGTTAGCGGAGAAAGCAAGATCTCCGTTGCTTTTTAGTGTCTCGCTATGTTAAATGAGTTTAACATAGCGAGACAGTTTAAAATAACAGCGGACATCTCCGTTGCTTATTTTAAAACTGTCTCGCTATGTTAAACTCATTTAACATAGCGATCTAAAAAAGCAACGGAGATCTTGCTTTCTCCGTTAACTTAAACACTGTCTCGCTATGTTAAATGGGTTTAACATGGCGAGACAGCTTTAAAATAAGCAACGGAGATCTCCGTTGCTTATTTTAAAGCTGTCTCTATGTTAAACCCATTTAACATAGCGAACAATGTTTAAAAGCAGTTATACTAATGGAAAAAGTCCGGCGCCGGACCTTTTTCCATTAGTATAACTCGATTTACAACGGGCACGCTGGCCAATCAGCGTGCACGTTTTGGGGGGGTCATGGTATAATTGCAAGTAATATCCACTGTTGCGCAATTTGGCAACCATATGACAGCCGCAGTGGTGCAGGGTATCATTGTTGCCTCACAGCAAGAGGTTTTCCCATTCGATTCTCGGCTGGAGTGCCTTCTGTGTGGAGTCTGCATGTTCTCCCCGCAGTTGAGTGGCATTTGAAAGACATGCGTGAATTGGGTGTGCCATCGTTGAAGGTTGGGCATCGAGCTTGCACCTTGGCACCATGAAAAGCTACTGCCAATCATTAGCAGACCGGAGTTCTGCTGTGGTGACCCCTAACCAGGAAAAGCCGAAGGAACAGCAACATAAGGTCCTGTGACCTTTTTCCTGTAATGTCTTTCAGGTAACATGTAGAGGGCTCGCCTACCAGCATTCTCTGTTGGGAAAACTGACATCATCACCCAATATGTGATCGAACATTATGCCCTGCTATTTGGACAGAGAGCAGAAGATGTGTGGGAGAGGACCACCTTGTGGAACAGTCTGGTCCACAGGGTAAATGATGACGGCCTTCACAGCGAAACTTATGAGCAGGTGCAGCATCGGGCCAGCGACCTCATCCACCATGCCCATCAATGGGCTGCTGCTGTAGCGAGGCACTGGCTAGCCACAGGTGGGGGCCCTGCTATCCAGCCCCCACTGACACCCACTGAGGTGCTCCTTGCCAACCTTGGACCACCCACCCAATACACAAGTCATGAAGCTGAGGAAAGCATTGTGGAGGTGGGTTGCACACACACACACTGGACGAGCAGTGTGCAGGTAAGGGCCCAGTGGGGATTAGTATACTGATGTATCAGACATACATGTATCTGTATTGTATCTACATCCATGTGTCAGATCTGATTGCAGTTGCGGATAGGGTTTTCTAATGCACAGAGGTGCACATCTATGGTGAGGTCAGAACATTGTGTATTATTGTGGTTAATACTGTAAAGGTGCAGACATGCTGCATCCATCTTGTACCAAGGCCACATGTGAGTCTGCTGACAATGACTCCCTCTCACAGCTACCTAGGACCCTCTGGTCTGCATATGAGACAGCAGCCTGAAGCTGGTGAGTATAACATTGTTCTGTTGTTGCCTGGCAATACCCCAGGCTTGTGAAGAGCATGCAATTTACCATGCACACAACCATCAGTAATAGCTATATTGCTTTATGTAATACCTATATTGCTTTTTGTGCATGCTCACTTGTGCTGGGGTTAACTGTATTGCCACTGGGACCTATCTGACCTGAATTCAACAGTCCTGTAGCATACCTCACAACTTGTCAGTGGCAAGATGTCTGGACAGAGGCCAGCAAAATGGGCTGGACAAATGCCCTAAGGTAGGGACATGTGTGACACATTAGTGGTATACAGTGGATATAAATTGTGTACACACTCCTGTCAAGATGCAAGGTGTTCTTGTTATATACTAATTAGGACAACAATTTATCAGTCCACCTCTCTTACAGCCTTTAATGTGACCTATAACATGAACAGTTCACTTGTAAAACCAAGCATCTGGACTCATGTATTGTACCTACAAGGCTGGCCACCTGTGAGGGTGGCAGATGTTGTATCAGCATGATGTTTCAGTCAGATATGATACCACATGCTGCCATATGGGTCAGTACACTCACTGTGGCCTATTTGGATACCATATCACATACATGGGCATTGTTAAGGCACACAGATGACTTCCAACCATATATAGGTTGCATATGGATATTCCAGACACATCTGTACAGAGGACTGTACAACAGTTTTACCTGCTGCATGTGAGGCAGATCTGTTACCAAACTATATAAAGTAATGACTGTGGGAGCTGGTCACCAGATGTGTATGGTACACATTAAAATGGTATAAGCCACACAATATATGATCCTCACACACACACACACACACACACACACACACACACACACACACACACACACACACACACACACACACACACACACACACACACACAGTTGCCAGCATTGTGATTAGAACTCCTGCCTATCTAGGTATTTCTACTATAGTGCTACACAGTCATCAGACATGCCACAGAGCTTATACAGTTTCACCTATTCCAAAGGTACTTCTAAGGTGGATGACATCAACAGGACTACAAAATTGGAGTGGGGGGAAGTGCTGTACACAGGTCAAAAATGGTGTAACCCACACACTACATAATTCACACACAAACATACATCCAAACAATTGCCAGTTGTGTGATTAGAACTCCTGCCTACCAAGTTATTGTTATTATAGTGCTACTCAGTTATCAGACGTGCTACAAAGTTTACTTGTTTTCATTTCATCCAAAGGTACTTCTAAGGAGGATGACATCAACAGGACTATTAGATTGGGGCAACAGGAAGGGTGAAGGATAGTACACAAGTCAAAAATGGTATAGCCAGACAGTACATGATACACACACTTGCCAGTATTGGGATTAGAACTCTTGCTTATCTAGGTATGTCTACTATAGTGTTACACAGTTACTGCAAATGCTACAGAGCTTACTGAGCTTTCACATCACCAAAGCTGCTGATAACTGCACAGCTGGTGTAAAGTATTACAGGTGGCAGAAAGTTTGATTTCTCTTCCACCCTTTCATTGTGCTAGTTCTTTCTGTCTTGCACTACAAATAGCATTATGGCTTGGAACTTCACCAGGTTACTGTATCAAGAAGTGTGGCACACATGGGAGCAGTCAGCAGTACTCTTTCATCACAGAAGTAGCCCCAGTACTTACTACTTATGTTCACCCCTCCTGGCATGTTTGATGGGCAGTTTTCTGTGCTTTCACCCATTAACCTGGTGCACTTGTCCATTCTGAGGCACTATTACAACTTCCTCATGTACACAGACAACCCTCCCCTCTAAACTCCAAACACTCAGACCTGCGAGGGTTACCCATATATCACCCAATGTGGATATATGCACTCTCCAGCAAAGACTGGACTAACAGGTCAAGAGTATAAGATCAACACCTGCACCACACCATGCGGAACACATAGTTCACCATGACACCCACTTTAACAGCCATGACATGCAGTGAAAAGCCACACACCTACCTTCACAGATGCACTCAATGGACATTTACCCAAACAGCACAGACCAGCAAGACAGACACCCACTCAGACACCGTGACATGGCACATGCCAAGGGAAACATATTTAACCTACACAGTGTGCCCCTCAACCTAAGCTCTTAAGGCTAACCAGTGATCATGGATAACTCAATACTGAGGCACACACATATATATGGAGCAGGTAACAGCCAGATATCTATCACATGCCAGCATCCAACACATCACACAGCCAGTCATGGCACTCCACAAAAACTATGAATATCACTCTGCATCCATGTGTGTGTGAATGACTTGGGACACACTTCCCTGCATGGTTTAACTCTCTGATTATGTGGTACAGGCAGGTGTGACAGTAGCCCTGAGCAGTGTATCACCGTCATCCAAAATGCTGCTGTTGTACTATCAATAGATGACTGACTGCAACATTGGCTACATTGGCTTACATGTTTTGTGTCATTCTCAGGGGAACCAGTACCTCTCTGCTTAGGATGATATGATTGACAGAACCCAATGTCTTGCCACAGATGTCCTACATCTGTCAGCACTGGGTTTCCAGGCACTTGCTAAATGTCTTGCAACCCCTATGATGCCTTATTAGGCAGTGGTCCAATTTAATTACCACGATAACAGCTAGACAGGTATGCAATCTGAGGGTCATGCTGCTCAACAGTAGACATCTAACTTTCAGGATGCAGTCACTCAAAGCACTTAGAGTGGAGGACACATGTCTGCTGTAATGGAGAGGTGGTTCACAGCAGCAGACAGCAGCCCTGCAATATCAGACTATGACGCCTTCCACAGCTGTCAGCCCCCAAACATGGACCACACCACATCTCCACAGATGGGTGTTGTCTCCATATTCATTATGGCTAGGAACACCACCAGACTAGTACCCTAGCATAATGCATTGGAGATACATCTGGTACAACTGCCTTGGGGTAATAGTGCAATCCAGACCATAGCCTGCTATGGGTCCACATCTATGTCCATAGACTGTCAATGTACATTCCTCGACACTGTGCCATCTATGATGCTCCAATGCAACACTGACATAGTATGAGACTTCAACTGCCCTTCCATCACCTGGGGAAAGTAGTCAAGTGCCAATCCAGTGGCCCAACACTTCTGGGATTCATCATTTCCAATGGCATGGACCAGCTCATACTGATACCTGGTAGAGGATGCAACAACCTTGACCTGTGTTGAGCACTTAAATATGAGATTGTTGCTCATTCACACATGTCAATCCCTGCATGGTGAGATCCACACAGTCTGTAATCAACATGGAACTCAACATGTCAGCCACACCCCCCACAAAGGTACCACCTTGCAAAACCTCTCCAAAGCTGACTTTGCAGCCATGAAAACAGGGGTGGATGACTTCACTGCACCCATTGCAATGGGAAATAGCTGCATGACTGTGGAATTATACACATATGCACTGTACACACAGGTACATGAATGCATGGTACTAGACAGAGCCAACAGAACCCAGATACTGTCCTCTAAACACTGGGAAACAATGTGATGGTCCCCTGCCATTACTAAAGTGTACACCAGAAGGAGGACACTGTTGCAGAGAAAGGTGGTGTCCCATGACTGTTGAACCCCCTTATTAGTCTCAAACACAACTTTGGATCCCTCATAGAATCCCCTACAGGCATCTGTGATGGCAAACATGCAACAGACACTGACAACAAATACAACAGCCTTTGATAGTTACATCAACAACCTCCACAGCATTAAACACAAGTGCTGTGGGTTACTGCACAATGCTGATACCTATCCTGAGACAACAGATATTGGCCACAGTCTTGGCAACACATTCAGTGCCAGCTTTACCCCTCTCTCACCTTCTTCCCTAATGTCATCAGGCTGCTGAACTCTAATAACCACTACACTCCATGATGTCCAACTGGGTCATTAGAAACTGTCTCAATATGTGCAAGAACCTGGTTACCAGTCTCACCTAATACTTAGTGTAATATTCACCATGACTGTAACTTATAGGCCATCTAGGGTAGTAGCAATGCAGTATAATATCTCTTCTTTCAGTACAATACATGCAAATCCATAAATTAACCATAGTGCAATACTCTAAGGTCCATAGTGCAATACTCTAATGTTCACAGTGCGATACTCAGTGTCTCTTTCTGTGCAAGGATCAATGCAATGTCTTAACCAAGTACCTGTGCAATACTAAAGTCTCATTCAAGTAAGTGTCCAGTGTTAAAATGTGTTTCTAATTATGTGCAATATTAGTCTGTCTATCTGCATGTCTCTGATGGAATAGCCAGGTGTTACATGTGTAAATGCCTGTGAAAATAGTCTATATGTTGTCTGCACATTGAGTCTGGAGATACAGAATTTCGATCAGTTTTTGCACTTGTGTGATTTCTGAATGACAATAAAGTTTATTTTGACTTTGACTCTCCCCCCACAAGTGAAGTGCTGACTGAATGTGTTCTCACATGCTGTATCCTGTTTCTGTTTAGGCATCTGTGTGTCACCAGGATGTGGCCCTGCAGCAAGACCAAGGGGTATGGCAGTGTGGTAACACATCCACCATGTCTTAGGCAGGGTACTGTTGTATCTGCATGGAATTCCCCGGACAGTAACACAGTTATTGCATATGCCTCACAGATTATAGGGCTGAGGTTTGCACATAGGTATATGTTGATTTACAACATCTGTTGTAGAGTGGAGAATGGTGCATGTTGTGGTTTGGATACACCTCCACTTGCTAACTACAGCCATAGGGGATAGTGATCAACCAAACACACTGTTATTACTATTGATGCACGTGCGCGCACACACACACACACACACACACACACACACACACACACACACACACACACACACACACACACACACATACATACACACTTGTCAGTACTGAGATCCATAGGTTCATTGCTTCATAGGTGTGTAGTAGGTGAATGGGCCTGAAGGCTCTACAAGGCTAGTCCAAGGGAATACCCTGGCATCAGGCCACATGACAATAGTTCCCAGTGTGGCCAGGAGTATAGTCACTGGAATGGTCCCTAGGGGGTTGTATTGTATTCCCCCTACACTCATCCAGATTTCTATTGTGGGTGGCTAGTGATGTGCACTGCTTCACATGTATGTGATTTATATTCCATAACATGGACAGTGTCTGAGTTGTGCACATGTCCCACATGCATGTTCTTTGAAGTGTGGAAGTGTGCTTGAGGTCTATGGGGCATGTTGTGTGGACAAATTGGTATCTTCAGAAGTAGCATTCCTGACCTAGTTTGGTGAGACATGGCTGTGTAACTGAGGTAGGGATTGCACTTACATAGACAGTATGATACAGGGATTCATTGGAGTTATTGGATTCTGTCCATACAGAGCATGTGTATAAGGCATGGTATTCCCTTTGTGGAGTACATTTTCAGACTCTACAGTTATTGCAGGTGTCCAGTGGGGAACGTGGCAAAAGGGCCACTGTACACATTGATTGGGCTACTGAGGGGATGGAAAAGGGTGCCAGGTCATTTTTCTTGCTGGATAACACACAGTCAGGAGATGTAACACATCAAAGTACCTTCTGATGTCAGTGGGCCTGTTGTGGTCAACAGGCAGCTGACTGTCAACCTGTTTTCCCCATTCTGTTATAATAACGTCACTGTTCAGTAGACTACCACCAATGTATTACTTCATGTGAGTCATGGTGTTCCCAAAGCTAATGGTGGCACATCTCTTGGCATTGAGGTAATGTCCAGGGTTCTGACAACAGTCATAGGTGTCAAGTGGTTTTTGGGTGTGATGTCAACATCACATGGCTTGAGAATGCTACCATCCACCTTACTGTTGTATGCACACATTATTAGCCAGGGTGCCTTTGTGTTCTCCTGCATCTCAGAAGGGTAGATCCCAAAGATGTGAGGACATGGGTTGGTACCCTGTGTGACACCAGTCATGTCTGGTCATCACCTTGACATGGAGTCTACTGCAATCACACTGTGGGATACTATCTGTGAGGAAATTTGCAGGAGAACTACTGATATAGTGGTTGCTGCCTAGCCAAGTGTGTTTGTGTATGATTCCCAGGTGGAGAGTGGTATCTAAGTATTAGAAGGGTTGCCTATATTGTTAACTAATCCATACTGTCACATAGTCATTGCACATGGCACTACACATTTAGGGTTGTGGATTATCTACACCAACCTCTATGATGTTTGGCAACTGCTGGCCTTGTAATGTGGACATTGGGACATATACTAGGTTCTCAATATAATAATTTAGCAAAATCCACCCCCCAGTGGAACCTGTTATTACACAATCACACCAACACCCACACAGGATATTGATGACAGACAGACACACACACACACTTGTCAGTACTGAGTTTCAAATTCCTACCTATCTATTTATTGCTAATGCAGTGTTATGCATTTATCACATGCACCATGGAGTTTATAGGATGGATGTTGTCCCAAGGTACTTCTAAGGTGAGGAACATCACCAGCCCTTGGATATAATGGCATTGGTTGCTGTAGTGGGCGAGAGATTTCATAAAAGATTTTACCCTACATGCCCATTTACATTTGCTAAGAATGAGGCTCGAACCGCTATCATACTATGTTTTCAGACCTTTATGTTACACATTTACCACACTCAGCACTGACTTTACATGGTCTGGGGTTGCAAACAGGTACTTCTAAGGTGAATGATATCTGCAGGACTGCTAAAGTCAGGCACTGAGAAGTGTACTGGGTATAAAAGGGGCCAAAATCTTTAAGGTACAAACACACACACACGTATATATATATATATATATATATATATATATATATATATATATGTATATATGTATATATATATATATATAAATATATATATATATATACACACACACACATGCCAGGACTGAGATTCAACCCCCTAACTATGTAGTCATTGCTCCTACATTGTTATGCATTTAATGTACATGCCACCGAGCTTATAGATATAATAGTGTCCAAACATACCTCTAAGGTGAATGGCTGTCAGTAGCAGTGGTAAAGGAATGGTGAGGGGATGGCCACAAAACCAGGTATCTACAAAGACACACACACTGTCTCACACAAACACACACATTTTCACAGTTGCTAGGACCGGGATTAGAACTCCTTCCTAACTAGTTTGCTACACTATAGTATTATACAGTTATCACAAGCTCCACAGAACTTATATGTTGGAGACCTGTCCAAAGGTATCTCTGAAGGTGAGCGACATCAGCAGCAGTGCTAAAGGAGGGGTAAGGGAAGTATAGTGAGTGTGAATGGCTTCAAAATTATGTCACTACAAAGACACACACACTCTCTCACACAAACATTTTCACAGTAGTCAGGGCAAGGATTAGAACTCCTACCAAACTAGTTTGAACACTATAGTGTTACACAGTTATCACAAGCGCCACGGAGCTTATATGATGGAGCACTATCCAAAGGTATCTTTGAAGGTGAGTGACATCAGCAGCAGTGCTAAAGGAGGGGTAAGGGAAGTGTAGTGAGTGTGAATGGCCTCAAAAACATGTCTCTACAAAGACACACACACTCTTTTACACAAATACACACATTTTCACAGCTGCCAGGACAGGGATTAGAACTCCTATCTAACTAGCTTGTGACACTATAGTTTTACACAGTTATCACAAGAGCCAAGGAGCCTATAGTGTTGCAAACTGCCCAAAGGGTTATTTCAGGGTGACTGATATCAGCAGGAGTGCTAAAGTAGGGCAATGGGAAGTGTAATGAGTGTCAATGACCTCAAACACATTCATCTAGAAACACACACACACACACACACACACACACACACACACACACACACACACACACACACACACACACACACACACACACACACACTCACATCCAACTTTACATTTGACAGGACTGAGATTACAACTGCTACATGGATACTTATTTGTACTATAGTGTTACAGTTATAACAAACACCACTGAGACTATAGGTCTGAGTGCTAACCAAAGGAATTTCTACAGTGAATGACATCAGCACATCATGTGATATAGGCAAATGGGATGTGTACTGGGTGGGAAAGACCTCATAATGGGATTTTCTCTGTATAGTGAATGACAGTGCATCATGTGATATAGCCCAATGGGATGTGTACTGGGTGGGAAAGGCCTCATAATGGGATTCTCTCTGTCGCTGTCTGTCTATCTCTTCCCCACGTCTCTGTGTGTGTATGTTTGACATATTATATTATGTTAGCCTTAGATATGTATGAGTATTCCTATCCTATGTGTGTGTGTGTGTGTGTGTGTGTGTGTGTGTGTGTGTGTGTGTGTGTGTGTGTGTGAATTATCAATGGTGTAAAATTTGGTGTGTGTGCAAAGACATCTGCGAATAACAGATATCTGTAGTCCACTGTGTTGTCAGATATGGGCTTCATTTTAAGTATAAGAGCATACCCAGTATGACCTTCTATATTGAGTGTGTACATCCATTCCAGGGAGAGTTGGACTCCAGTTTAGGGTTTTGTGTGCTACAGCTACACCTAGCAACCCGTTTCTGTAGGATATCTGTAGATAGGTTGCCAATATGGAGATACAATGGATGTAACATATGGGGATACAGTAACTATTGCTGTCTGTGCTGCTTGTGTAACATGATTGGTTGTAGCATACATTTTCTGACGTATGTACTGTTTTACACTGTGATGTATCATGTCATCAACTACTGACAGTTATCATTCTCTGCTCACAGTTATTTACCAGGGAAATACAAGATGAATGAAGCTGAGACCAGTATTCTGAAGTATATAGACTACACATTCTGGTACACTCCTGCCATTGTGGAGGGGTAGCTACAGACAATAGACTGCTGATTCTGTGTAAATGGTCCAGCATCCTGTTAGTATGCTGGCTGCAGATCCCCTGCTTGTGCTTTTCTCAACTTAACGGAATGGCCATATCCTATTGGGGCTATACCGCTCAGCTGTACAGACACACCCAGGTTTTCCAGAGGAAAGACTCATATATCTGGTCAGTTTACCTTCACATTGTGGTTTACATGCAGTTTTGTGGCTATTCATTCATGGGTTTGCAGTCAGGGGGTAGTATGGGTTGACATTAGAGTTTCAGACTTCACACACTCCATGGCATCCATGCTTCTACACCCCCTCCCTCTGTTATTCTCTCCTCTTCCTAACATTATGGAAGCAATATCTCGGAGGTATACCTATAGTTGGGCCTTAATCCCAGTAGTATTTATGGCCCGTTCCACAGTACTTGCAGTAGGACATGGGGAGGCATGCTACTGGCATTTGTAAACATGGCTTTGCATTTGTTTTCTGTTTACTGTGTTAGGTTGTTAGTTAGGACTCCCTAACATTCCGTACATTGGCGTGAAAAACAAGAAAAATGGCTCAGGAAAAATGCCAGCATCCACAAACAAGTATTTAATAAAATCAATGTCCTTTAAAAAACAATGTTGTGATGGGAAAAAGTCCAAAATAAGCCAAAAAACAAGAATCAACCAATCCAATTCCATACATTGGCACTATGGGTGAGGCATGGGCCTTTGCCAGAGGACTGTAGGCCATTTGAGAGTGCTGCGGTGAGCTGGGTGCATGTGTGATATGGAAGCTACTGTCACCTGACTCACACATATACCTGAGACATTCCCCTTATTCTGGCTTGTGTGTGGACATGGGCAGCCTGTCATTACTTTATAACTGTGCCTTTTGTGGTCTGCCGGTGATTGGCCAAACTACCAGTATTCCATACAAGAGGGACAACTAATGTGATGCTAACTTCTATGTATAATTCCAAAGTTGTGTGCAATTGACAGTTATTTTATGTGCACTCTGTGTGGGTTACTTCCACCTGTGTACTGTTTCTATGTATGGGCCCCCATTCATGGGATGTTCAGCTTTCCGACAGTGACAGATATTGACATCTGGACAGTGAGTATGTACAATTGCTGGCATGGGTGTAGCTGAGAAGCAGTGTGGTTGGCACTGCAGTTGTTGGAACATGGCCCTGTTGACCACTGTACTGTACCTAGGCCACTGAGATGCAACCATCCAAGCCCACATGCTGACCACTTCCAGGCAATATTAAACACACACAAACTTACCACACAGACCCCTGCATATTGCACACATGCAACAATGTAGATTGGGACAGCTCTGGCAATCTATGCTCCAGTGATATTACTCCTCAAACTTACATGTTACTGCATTTCTACATGGGATTGTGGGGTGGGGGGAGTGCACACCTGAAGACTTTAAACATTTGCATTGACTGTACTGGTATTTCGGTTACTCCGTTGGCTTCCATTTCATACTGTATTGTGACCTATCATGCAGAAAGGAGGCCTATCAGTAGAGCACACGTTGCATTTTAATGGCATTAATTTCAGTTTCAGACGTCTTACCCTTCAGAACTAACGTGCAACTGCCAGACCTGTCTGTATGTCTGTGCAGGTCTGTAGGGGGGCTGTTCACCATTGCCATCATTTGGGGGCCTTAGCCTGGCCTTTCTTTATAGTCATCTACACCTGTCCTGCTGGGTGTGGCTGGTGGGTGGTTGTGTGACCCTCATTGACATCCATGTGTGTGTGACCTATTGACACCCACAGTTATTTGGGCCATCACATGTACTGCGGTGGGAGTTGTCACCTTGTGTAGTGCTGCCTAGTATGTTGACACTAGTATTTGTATGGATTTTCTGCTGTCCGATATAGCTGTCAGCTGTCTGCTGCTATCCCATTCAGCCAACCAATTTCCTTGCATGCTTGCATCCATATCATACATACAACTATGAGAACATACTGCTCCATTCAGTAATTGATAGGAAGGGTGCCTTAACTTGTTGCTGGGCCAGTACTGAGGACGGTGCTGGAGGGCTGACTATCTCAGATGCACATAGTACACTCCCTATACATGGTAAAGCACAGGTAGTGTCATGTTTGGCATCCCTTTTATTGTATGTGCGAGTCAGAGAGGGGTATCAGTCCCTGGGTCCCTACAGTGTCAGTGTGTGTGCTATGCATTGCCTCTTTGCCAAGACATGGGCATAATGGGCATGCCTCCTTCTGGCTACAGGGGCAGGCTCAGGATGTTCCTCCTCTGAGTCCCTCTTTACCTGTGCTGGCCTCGGCAATGGTGGGGGGCTGTGTGGCCTTGCCCCATGCTGTTCCTGCTGCAGTTGTTTCCATAGGATCATATTGTGTAGCATGGCACATACTATGAACATTTGTGTACATGTAGCTGGAGAGTACTGCAAGACTCCACCGGGTATGTCAAGGCAGTGGAACCATGACTTGAGCATCCCAAACACACACTGTACAATGATTCTGGTGTGTGCGTGTGCCTCATTATGGTGTTCTTGTTCAGGTGTGTATGCATTTCTGATGGGTGTCATCAGCCATGGCTCCAGTGCATGGACCGCATCCCCCACTAGATGGCCATATGGGATGTTCCCCCCTGGCAAACCCCCTGATACAGCTGTGAGCAATGCCAGATGTGGGAGTCATGATAGCTTCCAGGGCTGCCAGCACACACATTCATGATAATGCCCTGGGCATTGCACATGACCTGGCAGTTGATGGAGGGGAAGCCCTTGTGGTTTATATAGTCCCTACCCCGCTCACCGGGTGGTGGTTTGATGTGGGTGTGCATGCAGTCTATACTGCCAACTAAATCAGGGTATTCTGCTATACGGTGGAAGAGACGCATATTTCTGGTCAATGCCTCATGGGTGTGGGGAAATATATGTGCTCATTGGCATGTGGTGTCATGGCATCCAGGAATTGGTGGAGTACCCTGGATGCTGATGCCTGTGAGACCCCCATGATATCACCAGTTGGTCTTTGGATTGTACCTTTGGCTAGTATACTTAAGCCTACACATACCTTGGTATCCACTGGGATGGGTTCCCCTCTGTTAGTTTTGTGTGTGAGGCATGGCCGGCACAGCTCAGTGATTTGCTGTAGAATGTCCCTGTCCACCCTATAGTGCTCCACTATCTCCAGCTTATGTAGGCCCTGGTAGGTTACCCTGGGTCTGTACACTCTTCTCCTCCTCCTCACTGTGGGTTAGTTGTCAGCATTCTCCTCCTTACCACCCTCAGTCTCTAGCACATATTGATGGAGTAAAGCTGCAGCAGCCTCTAACATTTGTAGTTAGTTTTGCCAGTTAAAAATCCCCTGTCTGTATACACCAGTGGTGTAGAGTTTGTGGGAAAAACCAGTCTGAAAGGTGTCTGCATAGTTTATAGTATTGTCGTGGGCTGCTGCATGTGTAATTGGTTGTTTCTGATACGTTCCACCTGCCAACTATGCTCGTTCTCCTTGATTGCCTTCCTAATGCTGTTTCCCCAAAAAACAGTCTGAAAGGTGTTTGCATAGTTTATAGTAGTGTGCTGGGCTGCTGCATGTGTAATTGGTTGTTTCTGATATGTTCCACCTGCCAACTATGCTCGTTCTCCTTGATTGCCTTCCTACTGCTGTTTCCCCTTCCCATTTCCTCCCTATTTAAACCCTGAGGCGCGCGACGCATACCCAGTGCTGAGATTTCCTTTTTTTTTTTTTATGTTTAAAACCCAGTGTGCAGCATGCACACTGACTTAGGCCATGTACACAGTGCTCAGGCACATCTGACACACTCCCTTCCTTAGCTGTGCTTAGCTAAGGCCAAAATGGGCCACAGAGCTCCAGTGAGCTTATAGCAAGCATGACACACCCCCTTATGAAGTCACCCAGCTCTTAGACTTGCACTATTGTCTGCCTGCACCTACATGGTTAGGTGCAAGTTGACACTTTGAAGAAATATGTGATTCAGTATAACTCTCCTCATTTGCATACCCCAGTGTGTAGGTCATTAGTTACTGCACTAAAATGGACCCTTTCCTCCTGACAACTGGTGCTCCCTAGTATTGTTTACATTTTGCATGCCATTGACTATAATGGCAAAATTCAGATTTAAGTTAATATTGAGATTTCCCATTTTTTTTTTCAGCATGATCCCGTTTGCTGCCCTATGCTTAAATGGCCAAGATTGGCCAAAAAAAAAAGTTTAATTTTCATACAAATTAATCTATCTTTCATGCCAATGGCCTTACATTTGGCCATTGGCATGTGTAATGTGCATAACACATGCTTTTTCATGAGCTGTCATGCCTCTGTTTTGTCAGTTGTAAAAATGTACTCGGTTGTTTTCCGAATGCATTTCTGCACTGACACTGTTTTAGCATGGAGACCTGGCAGCTTGGTTAATCACTAAATCACCTCATTTGCATGGTTTTCACCAACAAATGAGGTGATTTGTATACTGCAGTTGTCCGTGCTGGAACAGTGTAGGGCCACTCGTGCACGTGAAAACAGCACTATTCCGGATCACTCAGCGGCCATTTTACATGCAGGAGCTCTTACACTGTTTCTGCACAGAAAATCGGCCTTCCTGAATCCTGGGGAGAGTCTTTCTAGCCCTGTGCCACTTCGACTCCCAGACATTAAAAATAAGAACAAAATTCCTTGAAAAATAGAAACATCCAGCTGAAAAATCTGGATATCTAATTAGCATAACATTTTAATGCCAAATATGTCATATATATATATATATATATATATATATATATATATATATATATATATATATATATATAAAAAAAAAATATATATATATATATATATATATATATATATATATTTTTTTTTTTTTTTTTTTAATTTATTTTACATTTGTTGACCGGGATAGTCTGACTGGATGCATGTCCATTTTCAGCAGAGGCCCGGGGAGAAAAGCTCCAAGGGTAAGCATATATATATATATATATATATATATATATATATATATATGAAATGTATATATATATATATATATATATATATCTATATATTTATAAGCCTATATATATATACATATATATATACATATATATATATATATATATATATATATATATATATATATATGTACACTGAAAACCTTGAAACTGCATTGATCGACCAGCATGTGGTCGACTTGCAGTTTTGAAGTCAGCAGAATTTCAAACCAAAATGTATCAACTACACTACAATGAAGAGGCAGTGTAATTCGAGTATTTGGGTTGGTTCGACATTATGCAGGGAAATTATGGTTCAGTGATTAACAGGGAATTAGCCAATTTCCTCACTGTAATGTGATCTTGGAGTTGGTATATTTAATGTGCAGGAGGTGGGGGGCAGGGGGGTGTACCCCCCTACAAAACAGTAGAATTAACATACGGTTGTCAGTATATGTTTAACAATACATTAATGTGCATAGCAGGAGGTGAGTGCCATCACCTCCTGCTATGTCGAATATATCGAACTACAGTTGATGCATTCATTTTCAGTTTGTTTATTTTTCAGCATTCCAGATTCAGCATTTTGGGTTGACATTCTAAACAGTGAACTGTAGCGTATTCAAAATCCCAATAGTAAACCTTCAGGAATCAATGATAAAAATGTTTTTTCTCATGTTAAAACCAAATAAAACCACAGGATAAAAGGAGATGAGCACTTTTGGGTTACCCAAACCCTACTTCAGATCTACTATCATAACATCAAAAACTCAGTTTAAAGTCCTTGACATCCAATAAAAAAAGAATTGTTTTTGGCACCAAATTATGCTGATTAAGTATGCATAAACTGTCCTCAAGACTGTGTCCAATCATCATGTTTTGAAAGTCTGAATAACCACCCAGTGTGGACATGAATACATTATATTCCAGGAAATCGTCATTTGGCATTTGATATATCTCATTGGATCAGACCACTCTAGGCATAGACCAATGTCTTCATTTCTTTCAACTTCCAGCCATCTCTAAGCAACTGCCTACTTTAGCCAATTAAATATCTCCAACATTCTGGGCAATGGTAAATAGTTCTTTACACATATTATGCCTCTCATCGGTGCACTGTGCACCAACAAAATTTGTTCTCCATTGGTCTAAAACTTTCTGAGCACAACCAATGGCTGTGCTCATTAAACCTCCAATTGGGTCTGCACAAGTTCACACATTTACACAGAGAATTACATGTTTTAAAGATACAGCATGTCTGCAATGATCAGACAAGAGACAGCAGAATGATATAGTCCTTCACATTCGGTATATCACTCAATGAGGATGTTTATGGTAGTGACCTACCTAGAGAGACAGAGTATTTCATTATGGACATAGGAAGGTAGTTTATTATGCTCTTTTGTATAGGAGCATATAGTCATACTGTGTGTTGACAGTGCCAAGCAGTGGGCCTTATCTACAAAGATAGTAGTACAGCAGTCTTTTGTAGACTCTGATAACTAGATGGGAAGCCTTACCTAATCTCACATTACCGTTAGACACTGCACCGTATATATAACAGTAATGAATGCTAAAAGTTGCATTGTTAGAGCGCTGATTTTGCCCTGGTGAAATGAGCACTGGCAAATCCATGACTTATTAAGGTGACATTTTGTGTTTATTTTGAAGATGTTTAGAGAAGCAGTCTGTTTTCCTGTAGCAAGTATATCACTCCAGCATTTAGATGTACTTATGCCTTAGTTGTCATAAACTTTGTGATTTTAAGGTAATGTACTGATCCTTCGATATTAGATGTTGATCAGGGTTATATAATTGCAGTAGGTTGGCATAATTGCAGTAGGTTGGCAATGACTGGAACCCATGCTGATTAGTGTAGAGCTCAAAAGGTGTCTTTAATTGTACATAGATAAGCAAGTTAGGGAGCTCTAGTTAGCTGTTTGTTAATTAATTATTTACTATTTATTTTTTTGAGAAAACAGAGTGAAGATAATTAGAGTTTAAAACCAAAAACCAAACAAATTGAATAAGTGGACCAACAACAGGAACTGCAGGACAGAAACCACCACAATGAATTTTGACCTAGGTTTCATCTTTATTCAGACTTCTTCAGAATAAATGTTAAAAAAAATACACACACCAGAATTTTATACACCTTTGAATGACATCATTAATCAATTAATTTGTTAATTAAAAATTTTTCATCCTACTTTAAACAACCTGAGCACGCACACACAACTTGATACTGTGATAACATACTACATTATTAATCAAATAAAATAAAATCGGTCCACTTATTCAAATAATTAGAGTTTAAGCCAATAGCCACAAACTGGGTGATTTTATCATAACTTTTTTCTAGTTTGGACTGCCTGCCCAGACTGCAGAATTTGTGAAGACTGAGGAAGCACACAATATACTGAGTAGTAGAAGGGACATTACAGGAGATATTTTTCTTTGGTTAATAAGACAGGGTTTAGCTTTAAACAACAAGCCAAGTTTCTGATTGGTCTTCCAGACAACTCATCTGATACAATGATCAAATTGTAAGTTTTAATTAATCACCACCCCTATACCTCTCATCTTCTTACCAGAACATTTCTCGCAAAAAAGTGAAAAATAATGGGAGGACATATACCCCAAATCAGGTATGTATTTTAAATATTGCTCTTACAAACATAAAAAAGTTGACATAATAACAGCTTTTGCATTGGCATGCATTTTCTGTAGGATATGGTGGTGCAGCAGTTAGCGCTGTCACCTCACAGCATGAAGTTCTTTGGTATGAATCTTGGCAGGTCTATATTACGTTATCAAAGTTTTACAACTTCAAATGCCATATGGTTGAACCCATATGTTCAAAGTTGTAAAACTTTGAAAACATGACAAAAAAAAAAAGAAAAAAGAAAACACTTACCTGACGGTTGTAACCCACATGGGGGCTGCACCCCCCACACCCCTCACTCTTTAAATATACCAACTCCGAGACCGCACTACAAAGCAGTACAGTGCAGAAAGGGAAGATTTCCCTTTACTAAACTGTTGTGTGATCTTGGAGTTGGTATATTTAAAGAGGAAGGGGTGTGGGGTGAAGGGGGACTTGTCCCCTGCTTACAACCATCAGGTAGCTGTTTTCTTTTTTATTTTTTTCTAACGTATTCAAAGTTTTACAACTTCGAGCATATGGGTTTGACCATATGGCATTCAAAGTTGTAAAGCTTCAATAACATAATATAGACCCATCTTGGCTGGGGTGCCTTCTGTGCAAAGACTGCTTGTCCTACTTGCAGTCAGGTGGGTTTCCTCCAGGTACTCCAGTTTCCTCCTACATTCCAAAGACATGCAGTAGGTGGACTGGACACTGTAAATTGGACATAGGTGTGAGTGTGTGTGCAAGTGAGTGGTACAGATGAACTGCCATGGCAGGGTTGGCCACCTGCCAGTGTAGACCTTGGCTTGGGATGATTGTCACTGTTGAAGTGACAACTCGACCCCATGTGGAAAATGAGAAGAGGGGTTGAGGATGGCTGAATGTAGTCTGAAACTCAAATGTCTGTCATTATTTAATGATTTCAATCCTCAATGATTTGCCAAAAAAACACAGATTGTATGAGAAACGCATCAAAAGTATGATGCAAAAATCCGGGCATTCTGCAAAATTCTGGACATTTGAAAGGAGTGGTAATCCTAGTAGTTGTATATGTTTCACATGCTTATTCCTGGTTTCATTACTGGAAGTTATGTTTAATGCCAGCATTTGTGATGACCAATACCTTGGTGGAATTTAAGGTTTGTAAGTAGTCAGGAATTTTGATCCACATGTCTATGGATGAGATAGCTTTTTGTGTTATAGTCTGTGAATGGGAATGACTATGGGCTGAATAGACCAAGGTCAAGTTATCTGCATATTGTATGATATTAGCTCATTTTGATGTTGTTCACATATCATTAATAAATATGTTAAAGAGGAGAGGACCTAATATGGAGCCTTGGGGTAAATCTGTTTTCACGGGTTTATATGTAAAGGGAGGGACAATCCTGTAATTTTACATACTGACTTCTATCAGTAAGATAAATACTGAACTAGGCAATGTTTTTTTTCATTGAGGCCCAGAGTGGTTTGTCTATATATGTTCATAGGTTCATAAGACATTACAAAGCTGGCAGCCATAGAGTCCTTACAGACCTAGCCATTTTAACCCTAAATTGCCCCATTTGTCCTTATTAAGTGAATGAAATTTTCAGAGCTAGTATGAGGTCAACACTGACTCCCCCTGTCCATGAGGGACATGAGTGACACCCCTGAGGTGAATTTGCAGTCCTCCCTCCATTTGTCCAGGTTGTGCTTGAAAAGTGTCAGTGAGGAGCTCTGATTCATGTGAAGTGAAAGTTTGTTCCAGAGGAGCAGCATTCTCTGGTAGACATATTTGTCTCTCCAGAATGTTCCATTTATGTCACAGTCTAGGTTAAGATCCCTAGAGTGACCGACTCTTGTGCCGTTGGATTTGCAGATGTGAAGCATACCCATCAGGGCAGGGTCAGAGACTTCCCTGTAGACCAGGGACATCACTCTCAGCAGTGTATACGATACAAAGTACAGTGACAGGGCTTTTAGTCTATCTATTTATGTTATGGTTTGAAGGCCCTGTATTTTCTTGGTGAGAAACCTCGGTGGTCTCTCCAGGTGTTGGAGGTGTCTGTTGAGGTACATGCAAAAGGCAGCATTGTACTCTATTAGTGGTCTGATGCCGGTCGAGTACAGTGGGGCTTTAACATCCTTATACCTGGATGAGAAGCCCTTACTTATGAAGTGAGCAACGTTAAATGCTTTCCTTACTACAAGGGAAACTTGGTGGCTGATGTTCAGATTGCTATCTCCCTGTGTTCCTAAGTCTTGAACCACTGAGTTTGAGCTTTGTCAATACTGTAGTTAGCAGGGAATTCTACTTTGCCAAAGGGAATAATAATGCACTTTTTTGCATTTAGTTTTAGACCGTGGCTTTGGAACCAGTCATTTGTCTGTGTTAGCCCTTCCTGTAGCATGTTAACATCTTTGGGAAACTGAATGATTGCACCCACTTTACAATCATCAGCAAACTTGGTAAGCCAAAGGCTATTTAATTCAGCCTGGACTTCCGAGAAGTAGATTCCGAATAGTAAAGGACCCAGCAAAGAACCTTGTGGTATGCCACTGGTGACAAGGCTACTAGTAGAGGTGGATTCACATGCTTTGACAGTATGTGCTCTGTTGGTGAGCCACTTGGCTACCCATCTAGTGAAATAAGGGTTAATCCCCAACTGAGAACATTTCTAATGATACTAGAGTGGGGGATTGTGTCAAAATCCTTGGTCAGGTCAAGATAGGTGGTATGCACTGTCTTATATTATTCCATTTCTGGTGACTTTCTCAAAGAAGTCTACTAGGTTTAATAAGCATCATCTACCCTTAATGAACACAAATTGGGTTGATTCTAGAGTCTGAAGATCACCTATGTCCTTGCTGATAAGATCCATGATGATTCTTTCCATGGCCTTGCAGATGTGACTGGTTAGACTTATGGTTTTATAGCTCCCAGGGTTTATTGATAGCCCTCCTTTGTGCAAGAGCATTATTGTTGATGTTCTCCACTCTGCTGGAACAAAGCCTGTTCTCAGGGTATGTTTAAAGAGAGCACTAAGTGGGTCTGCTAAGTTCCATTTTTAGATTGCTTAAAAATCATTCTGGGATATTATCTGTTCCCATTGAGGCCATGTTTTTTCCTTGGAATGCACAGACGAGACTTGATCTCTAGAGATACTAGACAGAGGACTGGTGTGAGGTATGCTTTGGGGTATGGCTGGTGGGGCCAGGGGGGGGGGGAGTTTGAACCAAATCTGTCACCTAGGTTGGCAGTTTCTTCCAGTACAGTCTGAGTGGTACCATCAATTACCAGTTCTGCACAAAGCTGGTCATTCTCTTTTATGTTTTGGATGTAATTAAAGAATGCCTTATGATCCTCCTTAGCTAGGGACACAATTTTAACTTCATACTTAGCTTTAGAGGATTTCTCAAGATTTCTGATTTGCTTGTTCAAGCTGAGGAAGGAATTCTTCCTCTGCTGAGTCAGTTTCCTTTTATTCTTAGGCATCAGTTTCTTCCTCTTGTTATGTAATCTGTTTATACTTGAGGTCCACCTGGGTGGCTTGTTTTTTTGGGATGACCTGGTTTTGATCTGGTCAGGTACAGCCAAGTCTATACAGCTGCTTAAGTATTTGTACAGGGTATCTGAATAGATGTCTGCATAGGAGTCATTGTGAATGCAGGGGGTATAAAACATTTTATGACATTGCTTAGTAGTCTGAAGTTTGCTTTGGAAAAGTTCTTCACTTTTTTTGCTCCTTGGGGGTGTCAGGTAAAATATTTACTTTGAGCAAACAGTTTTATGGTCCAACCTTACTAGGGAAGGCATCACACAGGGGGGAGTGCAGTGACTCTTCATGTTGGTAAGTACCATGCCCGGGACATTTAAGCCCCTTGTAGGGGTGCAGACTAGCTGTTCCAGAACATTTGAATTAACAAAGTCCAGGAACCTCTGGGTGAGCACGTTTGTGCTTGTATATGTCACTCAGTTGATGGAAGGATAGTTGAAATCACCTCTGAGTAAGGGTTGGCTGTATGGAGAGTGATTCCAGTAAGTCCAGGCAGGTGGTGTGCTTTTCTTGATTCATGGTAAGGGACTTATAGCTAGCAATGATGTGGTACGGTATTTTGCCTAGAGGTAGTTGGACATGGCATAGTCTCAAGGTGTACTTAGCTTTAATGCAGATGGTTACCCTTCCACCTTTGGCTGTTTCATGCTCATTTTGAGGTCTTAACATGTGGAAGGTATTGTAGCCTTGTATGGCTGGAGTGCTCTCCGCATCCTTGAAACATGCCTCAGTGACAGCACAGATGTCAGCATCTTCCAAAGTGAGAAGTGCTTGCAGGGAGTGCAGCTTAATGTTTAGACTTCTAGCATTAAGCAGCAGAACTTTGAAATTGCCTTGGGTGGATTTTGTTACGCCAGAGCCATGGGCTCAAGTTCAGTGCCAAGAAATGTATAGTTATCCCCTTTGGGAAAAAACATGTATCCATGAATTACCACATAGGTGGCAGTACACTAAACACCGAAAGTGTGATGAGACTTAGAGACACAGGTGGACAGTGGCCTCACCTTCGATAACCACATTGCCACAACAGTCAGGAAATCCTTCTATGTGGCACACCTCATCACTAAGGGCTTTTCATCCAGAAAAAAGGAGATCATTGTCCCACTGTACTCATCCCTCATTAGACCCATTATAGAATACAATGCCCCATTTGGTATGTACCTCTCAAGACATCTGCAAAAACTGGAAAGGCCACAGAAATACCTCACTAAAAGAATCACAGGCCTAAAGCAGATGCCCTATCCTGACCGTCTAAAAAAGTTCCAGCTATACTCTGTCGCATATCGTCTACTCAGATCTCTACTTAACATATAAGGCCATGTCAAACCCAGAGCTGTTGGACATGCTACACTTAAAGAAATCCCAATCCCTCAGAGCCACACACTACAGGGGGTTAAACCTTGTTATCACAATGAACAAAACATGCTGGAGGGATAGGTTCCTGACCCAGAGACTCCCCAGACTCTGGAATAGACTGCCCATACATGTCAAGCAGATGGTCTCTTTGGCCCTCTTCAAAAGGAACCTTGACGATTGGATGGGAGATAGGAAATTCACCCCGGGGATCATGTCAGTCACCCTTCTAGACAGGGGTCCAGGGAAGTAAATATTGTGGGAAGAAATAGCCAGGAAATTGTTATGGCTAGGCTTGTATAGGCCCTAGGGCCGATAGCCTAGTACCAACCTATGAACCTATGAAATTTTGTTGTTTTGGCATTGCCTAAAAAAGGCAGTATGAAGGAGGCAAGCTTCTTTGCCAGTATCTGAAAACCTAGAGGAGACAGGTGAAGAGTATCTCTGGCAATGCAGCATGTTCTGTCAATCATGTCATACCAGGTTGGCAGATACTGGATCCCCCTGGGCTGACACCAGAAGCTAATCTGATTGTTGAAGTCAATCATTTTTTGTTTACACTGTGGCATTATCCTGAGATAAGGTAGAATGCTGCTTAGGACTTGGGTCATCTATGCCTGGGACACACAGTCTGAGAGTTCAGTCATGTCTCTCTTCATATAGTCCAGAGAGGTACATCTCAAGTCATTCACCCCAACATGAACTATGACCGACTCATAACAGTGCTTGTTGTTGAGTGACCTGATTGCATGTGTGATCTGATGGATCCTGGCACCTGATAGGCAGCTTGACCATGACCTTCTTCTTGTCCAGCCTGGTGAGAGGGACATATGTTTGTCTCACTATGGAGTCTCCTATGACCAAGACATTAGGTTTTGAGCTGTTTTACCTTAGGGGATCACCCCAACTTAGATTCTCAGAGTCATAACAGTATTTGTTGTTGAGTTACCTGAGTGCATATATGATCTGATGGATCCTGGCACCTGACAGGCAGCTTACCATGACCTTATTCTTGTCCAGCCTGGTGAGGGGAACATCTGTGTGTCTCACTATGGAAATGCCTATGATGAGAGCATTAGGTTTAGAGGTGTTTTGCCTTAGGGTTCATTTGTTGAGACTCATTTGTATGTGTTATTATGTGTAGTGGTTTCTATTTGTGTAACAGTGTGTGCACTTTGTTTACATTTGGAGGTTTCTGAAATTTTGGTAGACCTCTAGTGAGTACCTCCACTTATGTGGGTCTATGTGTTATGTCTTTAGTTTGTGTGAGAGGTGAAGAGTGCCCACTGACAACCTGTTTGGTATCCGGTTTGTTTTTAAACGAGAGAAGTGATTCCAGTTTCACAGTAAATGTACGTCTCTCATATGGTGAATTTGTTTGCTGTAGCAGTAAATGGCTGTCAGTATACATGAGGCGATTACTACATTGCCTCAGCATTTCCATGTCAATCAGGCTGGCTGGAGAATTGATAGAAAACTGCCTGTCCATTATACCTGTTTTTTAGTGTATGAGCTATTAGGGAAAGGAGTCGGTTAGACTGACCAGTCTTAGCCTGTGAGGGTTCCACTGACAGTTGTCTAGAGAAAAATTATGTTTCAAGGCATTTGCATTTATACAGGGCACTGCTGACCCCTGTTGCACAACGTGCTGTGATGAGCAAGCACAAGTCTTAAATATAGGTGAATTGAAATAGTTTTAAGCTAACCGACCAATAGTAAAGGACACAATGAACCTTCCTCCAGCAATACCCAGCTCAGACAAGGCTGGATCCACACTCTTCTGACACAAGGGTGCAGGGAAGCCTTTCTTAATGTAAGATGGCTGGTTTAGTGCTCAAGTGTACCAAAAGTAGGCTAGATTCAGCAGGTGTGAATTTAGACTATGCACTTTAGGCTGAAAATACAATTGAAGACGAGCAGAACGTATGCAGTCACAACAGTAAAAAAGCAGAAAAAATGCAGTGATCATATACAATGCAATTTAAAAAGTGCAATAGAAACACAAAATATACTTATTTTCTTGATTTTTTTCTTGGATGCCTTGGATTAAAGCAGAATCATACTGGACCTCTGGCAAAAGATGTCAAAGACTGAGCAGTTCCAGTTAGAGCCACAGAAACTGTCACTATACTGTATCAGAAGTTTTGAACAGGTTGAGGGATAGGGTACAGACTGGGTACCTTTCATTTAATTCATGGTTTACATTATGCAGAAAGGGTAGTAGAGCTATGTCACCACTATTTCATGTATGGAATCCATATTGCCTTTAAATAGTAAGTCAATTACTATGAGATAGGTTAGGATTTGAATGTGGACACATCATTCAGGATTTTGGATATAGATGAGGGTATACTTATGAGTCTGTAGTTAGATTGTTCAGTGGAGTTTCTAATTTTATGCAGGGGAATAATATAGGATTTTTTTTTATAGGGGCAGAAGATATGATTCACTAAAGGATTGATTGATCAGTGTGGACACTGGGTAGGTTAAGGCTGTTATTATTTTGATACATTTGGCCGGAAGGCTATCATGGGTGTAGCCAGGAATTTACAAGCTACATTGCACCCCCTCCTGTAGAAGGTGTAGGTCATGTCATAGCACTGAACTGCACTGTTATAATCATACTGCCCCAAACAAATGAGTAGTCATGAGTTTGGCATTGCAGTACATTATCTCTTTCTCCACATCAGACACACTGCTTTTGTTTACAATACTTCACTGCAACAAAGCTCTGTACAGCAGCCAGAGGACTTCATTTACAAGGCAATCCTGTGCAAGTCTCTGTGTCATATCATGGGAGCAAGTCCAATAGGGATCCATTGCCACCAGTGCTGACATTCAGCACCAAGTGCTTGTACCACACGACAGAAGCCAGTCACAGAGGTCCAATCACACCAGTACCAGTGTTCAGCACCAAGCCTGTATGCTTCACCATAGCACTTCATCCCACAGATCCAGTCACACAAATAATGTATAATACTAAGAAACCTCTGTGCTACAGCATGGAAGATGGGCCACAAAGTAACATTCATCCACTGTACCCAGGTAAGCTAGACAGGAACATGCAGTATGCTCTAACACTCTAGTCGTGGCCAGAGTCTTCTTCTTCTTCTTTCGGCTTTTCCCAGTTAGGGGTCGCTACAGTGGATCACCTGTCTGCTCATGATCGGCAGTGGAGTTTTACGGTGTCAAGTTGCCAGCCTGGCGCCCAACCTTCCACAGAAGGCACACACATGCACGCACTCACACCTAGGGCTAATTTAGAATGCCCAATCCACCTACAACATGTATTTGGGATATGGGAGGAAACCGGAGCACCCGGAGGAAACCCAAACAACCACATGGAGGACATGCAGACTCCGCACAGAAGGCATCCCAGCTGAGAATCGAACCGGAGAACCTCTTACTGTGAGGTGGCAATGCTAACCACTGCACCACTGTGGCCACCCTAGCCGTTGCCAGAGTAACATAATTAATGCATGTAATTCACCAAAATCAACACTTCTGAATTCATGGACTTTAATAAGACAAGCCTATTGCAGCTATATGATGAGCTATCAAAATTCAAATGTAACATTTGCAGACTGCCATGTAGTCTCAGGTGTCACTTATGCCAGTAATTTTTACTCAAGTAAATGAAATAGTACAGACACCTGTTGGAACCAGCATTAAATATGCTGATTAATGTAAAATAAACCATCTTTATGGAACTCAAAACACTAATAAGCTATATAATAAAATAACTAATTCTGCCTATAATAAATCAAACTCCACCAACATTAAAGACGTGTGCCTTCATTGAAGGTTGAGCGTCAAGCTGGCACCTCGGCGTTTCATAAAAATCTATTGCCAATCAATAGCGGACCGGAGTTCTGCTGTGGCGACCCCTTACCGGGAAAAAGCTGAAAGACAAACAAACAAGCAACCAACATTAAAGATGCTGTCAAAAACTGTGGCAAAAATCTGAACAATAACATGCAGAAGATCATAGTGGAAAACAAAACTGCATCTGAAGTCCAAGATAATCAAAAAGCCTTGTCTAATTATATCAGATGATTAAGAAATAAAAGTCAGCAATGCTCTGAATTAATACATAAGGGTATTACCCACTATAACCCCAAAGATAGTGCTAATATAGTTGCAGACAAATTTGTGCCAAATTCACATCAGAAATGAAAGCCGTAGCTTGGTCAGAAAAAAGGACAAGGCTGCCTCAGATACAAGCTTTTTTTGAGGGAAGTGCAATCAACTGTGTAGAATATGTGTCAATTCCTATCTGCAAGTCAGTGTTGCTTTTGGTGGACAACTGGGCATGGTAGCACTATCTGTAGTCATCTAGTCAGCTGAAATTGAGATTGCGAGCCATTTAAATGATTTGCTTACACTGTGTGTGTGTGTGTGTGTGTGTGTGTGTGTGTGTGTGTGTGTGTGTGTGTGTGTGTGTGTGTGTGTGTGTGCGTGTTATCCTTACTGCTTCAACTCTGTGGGGAGGGCACCAAATGGGAGGTTGCCCAGGACACCTGCTGACCTAGCTACAGTTCAGCCGGAAACAGTCAATGAAGTTCCACAAATTCCTGAGTCCTCCCCCCAAGATTATTTATGGAACATGTCCTAACTGCACTCTCCAAAACTTAAAATACTTCTGTTGGCCTTGATAGTATACCTGGCTGCTTGTCATACCTCTCAACCTCTTAGAGCAAGAAATTTGGACAACCCCTAAAGTAATGGAGAGTCAAAGAACAAAAATAGGGACAGATTTAAAATATTGCTCTTATAAACTTAGAACATTGCTAGAATAGCAGGGTTTGTGTTAACATGCATTTTTGAAGGATGTAAAGTCTGAAATTCAAATGTATGTCATTATTTAGTAACTTTAATTGGGTCTATATTATAACATCGAAGTTCTCTAACATTGAATGTTATAATATCGAACCCGTAATGTTGAACGCTGAAAACAGCAAAGGTGCAGGACATCGAATTCTTTCCCAGGGAAAGAATTTGGTGGGCCGTTGCTGTGGCTTCGCTGTTTTCAGCGTTCGATATGTTGGAGTGTTACGGGTCGGGTTCAGGTAAGTGTGCGATTGTGTGTAGGTTAGGATTAGGGGGTGGGTTAGGTGAGTTAGGGTTAGGGAGCGGGTCAGGTAAGTGTGCAGTTGTGTGGACGTTAGTGTTAGGGTGCCGGTTCAGGTAACTGTGCAATTGTGTGTAGGTTAGGGTTAGGGGGGCAGGTTAGGTGAGTTAGGGTTAGGGCGTGGGTCAGGTAAGTGTGCGATTGTGTGTAGGTTAGGGTTAGGGTTAGGGGGCGGGTTTGGTGAGTTAGGGTAGGGCACGGGTGAGGTGAATGTGCGATAGTGATGGACCTTAGGGTTAGGGTTGGGTTAAGGTAAGTGGATAGCTAGTACTGTATGTAATGTTTAGTTTAGGTGTAGGATTTTAAGTGTATGTGTGTGGATGGCTGTTTTTGTGTGTGTTTGTGCTGTGTGTATGTTTCTCGGAATAGCAAATTTTTTCCCTGTTCGATGTTTACACACTTCGGTGTTTAGAGTTCGATATAATAACATTCGATGTTAGAGAACTTCGATGTTATGATATAGACCCACTTCAATCCATAGTGATCCTTAGTGATTTTCCAGAAAAACACAAATTTTATGTGGAACAGATCAAAAACATGAGGCAAAAATCTGGATATTCTGCGAAAATCTGGAGAGTTGAGAGGAATGCTGCATGTTCAATAGCATCAGAAACTCCCTTTCTGAACCAATCTTAAAACTGTTCAGTTTAAGCATATGCACATGGGTATGCTCCTGAGTTACATTGTTATTCTGTTCCATAAGGTTGTTCCATGTCAGATCCCAGGAAGTATAGATCAATCAACCTATTAAGTTAAATTTTGCAAAGCCAGTCAATGTACAGTGAATGTTGTTGTTGTTGTCTTTCGGCTTTTCCCAGTTAGGGGTCGTCACAGCGGAACTCCAGTCTGCTAATGATTGGCAGTAGATTTTCATGAACGCCGAGGTGCCAGCTCGACATTCAACCTTCAACAAAGGCATGCCTATTTATGCATGTCTTTCGAACGCCCACCCAACCGCGAGGAGGACATGCAGACTCCACACAGAAGGCACTCCCTGCACTCCAGCCGAGAATCGAATGGGAGAACCTCTTGCTGTGAGGTAACAACGCTACTGCTGCACCAAATGTGCAGTCAATGTAACAAATTATATTTGATTTCATAAGCTCTAATATAAATTAATCTGTCCTTTAAACCTACAACAATATGGTTTTGTCAAAAGGAAATTATGTCTACTTAATTTAATAAACTTCTTTGAGAAAGTCAGTGAAGATGAAGACAGAAGCCATGCATTTCACACAGTGAACTTGGACCTTGCCATGACCTTTGACACTCTTCCCCATGCTGGTATCCCAAATAAGCTTAAATACCTAAACATTGACCCTTGTGTTGTAAGACAGATAGCAAACTGCCTGGTAGACAGAACCCATATAGTTAAAGAAGCATGTGCTACCTCAGAAAGCAAAAAGGTGGTTAAAATTATTCCTCAGGGCTCAGTAATGGTGCCCTGACTATACAATATCTAATTGTTGGCTCTACAAACTACTAACCCACAAATATTGATAACTAAATTTGTCAATGACAGCAAGCTGGGTGTTGTCATTCACTCAACAGCCTTCGCAAGGGCCAAACCATACAATTCAATGGCATATTAGGAAATAGGCACGTTACATGAAAAGAAGTGTAGCATTGTCACCTTCTGTAAACAAAACATGACAACAGCTTACACTATAGATGGCACCCTGCTCTAAAATAATATGGTCGTCGGAGATCATGATATCCTTATAGAGAACTCTGTCTTTTGACCACCATTTTTAATCAGAAAATGTATTTATTTATCGTATTTATTTATTTATTTATTTATTTATTTACTTACTTACTTACTTATTTGACATTTGTTTTGGGGGGGGGGTCTGACTGGGTCTACAGAACCCATTTTCAGCAGATGCCTGGGGAGAAAAGCTCTACATACAGTACAATAAATACTTTTGTTTAGCCCAGTTAATAAGTAAAAGTATTTCATCCAAGTCAAAAGAAGTTATATTTCCTTTATACTCTACCCTGGTAACACAAATTTTATAATATACTGTCCCTTTTTATATGCTTCTATCCAAACACATTACACAATTACAGTGATCTCCAGATTTTCCAAACCAAAATGACACTAGATTAAAGACCTTCAGTTACCAAGACAGGCTATAAACGCTGTTCCTATGCTCTGTCTTATATAGACTCCTGTCTGATGAATTATGTCTAAGATTCTGTGTTATTAATGACTCAGCCGTCATTAATCTCCCACACATCCATAAAACAAATTCCACAGACCCAGCTCTACATTGTCTTGAATATAATAGAGACTAATAACCTTGTTTGCTTGCATTATGGCAAACCTTGACAATTAGAAAGGTGCCAGTAAATCTTATGCTGTCCTGACTTGTTTCTCTCTCGTGGATGCAGGAGGTGCCCTATGAGAGTGGATATCAAAAAGTACTTAACTCTGTCCTGTATACTTATGAATCTGTGACTCTATGAATCTATGCAGAGGAAGCAATTTAACTTTTTTTTCTGATTATGGAAATAGGATAGGATAGGGGTAGGCAACCTATGTTCCTGTTACTATGCAGTCTAATTGCTTGCAATCTGTTGCTAAGTGCTAAGTCAGTGATCTATAGTTACTTATTACTATGACTAGAGACTACTGAAAACTTCAGTTTAAGTCACTATAACCAACCATAGTTCTTTCCCAGCAATTTCCAGTCAAGCAGTCATTTGATTAAATGTGGATCTTCCAGGGCATTTTCCCTTTGCAGGCATGTGTTTTTTTTTATCCATTTCTTTTTTTCATGTAATAGGATGTCAGATAAAACTGTGAGCAGTGCTAACAGTAGACATTTTCCACAGCAAAATATGCATGCTTTAATTTAATGTATTTTTACCACAAGCAATCTGTGAGTGGGGGTCAGGAGGGGGGGGGGGTCTGCATAAATCTCAGCCACTTTTTTCAAGAATTCTGGACTTATTCAAAATAATGTGAGGGGGACCAAACCAGGGACATATTTAAATATTATCTCTGATTCATTTAAAATGTTAATAGAACAAAAGGTTTTGCATCGACATGCATTTTCTGAACAGTAAGAAATATGAAATGCTAATGTTGACATTACTGACATTTCTGCAATCCTCAATGATTTACCAAAAAAAAAAAAAAACATGGATAGAGAAAAATCACAGACAATCTGCAAAATCAGAGACAAATGAGAGGTATGGTCTCCTGCACACTTCTCAACATCTTTGCTCAAGAATGCTGAACATAGCCAAAAATAATGGGTGGACAAAATCTAGGACAACTACTAATATTATTTCAATTCACTTAAACAGTTAATAAAAAAAGAGGTTCTGCATCAACATGCATTTTCTAAACAGTAAATTATGAATCTGTAATGACTGGTGTCACTGAGTTGTCTGGAATCCTTGGTGATTTGCCACAAAATCAGTCAGGACAAAATCTGAGGAAAAATCAGAGAGTTCAGAGTTATTGTTCCATGTATACCTTTCAACTTCTTTGTTCAAGAATTCTATGCAAACAAAAATAACGGGAATACAAAATTAGGAACAATTATTCTAATTCACCTTAAAAATAAACAATAACATGTATGAAGCTCTAATATCTGGCATTATTAGCTTGTCTGTAATCTTTAGTGACTTACCATAAAATCAAACAATTTCATGATGGAGAGGACAAAAATATCAGAAAAATTAGGGACATTTTGCAAACTAAAGGATAGTTGACGTGTAAGCATTCTGCATTGACTGAAAAAGAATGGTGCACACATACACCCCTTCAACACACACACACACACACACACACACACACACACACACACACACACACACACACACACACACACACACACACACACTCAAATACACTGAAGTCAGGATTCTGGTGCCTCTTTTCTGGAAAAGTGTGCACAACTGCATAGACTTACTATGGCTGTGGACACCTGTGAAAAGTATCACCTGCTGATTAGTGGTGGAAATAGGGTTGGCAGAGAAGCTACATGTCTTCATAGATAAATTAGTGGGTGTGTCAAGAGGACAGACATCATGCTGTTGGGAGAGAGAAGTGGGTACAGCTCTGAAGTCATTATTAGATATAGACATAGTAGAGTTTGATTTGGTTGGTAAACAGTTTAGTCTTACTGTTTTGCCAGGTTGTAAAAGCCTTTATAGCAATCCAGAATTCTTAAGGCTTCTTAACATGGATCAGGTGAAGGTTCTTGTAATAAGTTTACAAGCAAGTACTTGCACTATTGGGTACATAAGTGAACAGCACAATAAATACACACTTGAACATATCCGTGTAGTTAAATCTACACACAGAAGCACAAGGCAGAATCCACAGAGTGGCTCGTTGTCTCTGCATGAAACTCATGAGAACTTAAAACATGTACTTTAAGACAGCTACATTTTGAAATGAAACAGTGATATACAGGCTATGCTGCATATGTTAGTGCAACCTTTGGCAGGATGGCACAAAATAGTGCATGAAACTATTTAACCATGCAGCATTTGCAGCCGCAATGTCAGGGATATTGGTGGACACCAGTCAGATGCATGAAAGGTGAAGAAAGTGTTACACAGGAAATGAGGAAAATGGGTTGATACCAGGCAGAGTGACATATAGAATGACAACATATAGGACCAGATGTCACAACATGAGCGCTTTTGGGTCAAGCCCTTCATCAGATGAACATGTCAGCCATAAAAACAGATATTTAGAAGAACATTCAACTAATCAACACTCATTACTGAATTCTCTGCCTTTCAAAGGGCTGGTTTTAATTGTACAACACCATTTAAACCAAGCCCCTAGTTCAATGATCCATTTTGTTTCATTATACTTAGTAAAGGGTGATGGTGCTGCGGTAGTGTTGTCGCCTCACAGTTTGACGTTGCCCGTTCAATTCTCAGTTAGAGCGTCTTCTGTGTGGCGACATGCGTGAATGGGCATTCCTTCATTGAAGGCTGTGCGTTAGGCCCGGCAAGCCAACATGTCAAAATCTACTGCCAATCATTAGCGGACCGGAGATCCGCTGGGGTGACCCCTAACCGAGAAAAGCCGAAAGAAAGAAGATACTCAGTAAAGGTTACTATATCACCACCCCTAACATTTAATCCAAAAGGCCAGATGAATTCACTCAGTTTAGTACACAGACTGATTTATTAAAATAAAATAAAAAAATAACTTCTGCTGTAAAACTTCAAACTCTTATACCATTAAGAGCAAGTAACACTTCTCTGGTGGCTCAGCTTTAAGAAAAACCTTTTCAGAGTCAGGAATTCATCTGGCCTGGAACTTGTAGTGTGAAGTTTGGTTTGTTCTACAGTGTGGTTCTTCATTTAATCCAACAGTTTGCAAAACCATAAACATAAATGTATGCCCTGGTTTTGTTCTATATGTTGATACAATGCATTATGTGTATTTTTTAACCATATTGCTGAAAGATGTTTCAGAATTCTGTCTTTTAGTCTGCAGTTTGTCTTGCCCACATAAAATGAGCTACATATCTTGCACTGAGCCAAATAGTGTGCATAACAATCCACATATTGTTTCAATGAATATTTCTTCCTTGTTAGAGGGTGAACAAATAAATTCTGATCCATAATATATGGGCAAGCTTTACAATGTTTGCAGGCAAAAGTACCTCTACGATGTGATATAATCCTATTCCTTTCAGATAAATTATGTTCTTGACAGATTAAATACTTTAAATTGTTATTGTGTCTGAAACAAAAAGTGGGTATCTCTCCCACTATATTTCCTATTTTCTCATAGGTTAATAACACCTTCCAATTATGTCTAACAATCTCACATATCCCCCCAGTATTGTTACTGTCATGCGCAACTTGATATTCCTGTTATCACCCATATTATTGGTGGCTCTATGATCTTCCAGATTATGTTCTCCTGCTGAGAACCATGGTCTAGCTTTACCCACCCTGTGGGGTCTACTAATATTAAACACCTTTATCTATAACGGCCTTCCTATAACCTCTTTTACTTAGATTTATCCTTAGATTATTGACTTCCTCTTCAAATTGTCTATCATCCGTACTTAGTCGGGAAGCCCTATGCACTTGTCCCTTAACTATATTATTGAATGTATGCCTGGGGTGCATACTATCAAAAGCCAACAGATTATTCTTCCAACAACTTGTCTTTTATAAAGAGGTTTGTATGTAACCATCCTGTTCCTTGCAAAGGCGTACATCCAAATAATCAACCATAGTGTCAGAGCACATCACAGTGAATCTTAAAGAAATCTGTCGTAGCTTCTAAGTATTTTATAAATTAATCTAAATCATTACGAGTGCCTCTCCATAGGAGGAACACATCATCTACAAATCTCACATAGTGTACCAAATGTGTTTTCCATGCATGTTCAACATTAAAAATCACTATATCTTCCAATAGGGAAGAACTAGGTTCACATAAGAATTGGCATGCGGCATGCCCATTGTGATACCTTGCCTCTGTTGATAATATCCAGCTTGGTATAAGAAGACATTATTCTCTAACACTAATTGTAGTAAAGTACAAATTAGTTGGTTTATATCAGCACCTAAAGTCACAGTATTCATTAAAACAATCTCAATGGCTTTTAGAATATAATCATTGGATATGACTGTAAATAAATTATTTACATCCAAGGTGACTAACATGCAATCATGACATTCTTTCTCCTTTGAACAGTCATATAATGACATCAAAAATGTTTTGCATCCTTCAACATCCTGGGGAATGATTGTAATATTTGTTTCAATTTACTTTCTATCCATATGGATAGAGTTTCAGTTACCCAAACCTTCCCTGAGACTATCGGTCTCATTGGTGTGTTTTGTAAACACTTATGCACTTTAGGAAGTGCTTTAAATATGGGCATGACAGGATGTTCAACCCATAGAAACCTAAATATATCCTCATTTAACAACCCATATCTTTCATACGTATTCATTCCTTTTTTAAATTGGTAATCAAGACTGTAATGGATAATGGTGAAAGTTGTAAAAGCGTGCATATGTCTTTAAGCAAATTATTAACACTATCATGATAAAATTGTTCATTCATTATTACCACTGCACTTCCCTTATCGGCGGGTTTGATAACAATTCAGCTATCATTAGAAAGTGAGTTTAAAGCTCTCCTTTGTGCAGGTGTCAAATTAAAATATGTATGTTTATGTTTTTCCCCTGAATATGTCTTCACTTCACTCTCACATACTTTTAGAAATGTAGTTATTGTCGGATGCATGGAGAGAACAAATGTACTTGGCTGTCTCAAACATGTATTCCTAATCTCAGTATTAGTACCAAACATGCTTTAATAATACATTTCTACCAAATAGCATTAAATCTAAAACCACTTCATTATAAATCGACCCCACACTGGGCAGAAACGTCAGTTCCTTGTTTAAAACATATAACTGTTCTTCAGATAGCAGTATGGTTTCATGCCAGGAAAGAGCACAACAGATGCGATGTTTGCTCTGAGAGTGTTATTGGAGAAATACAGAGAAGGTTAGAAGGAGTTGCATTGAGTCTTTGTAGACTTGGAGAAAGCATATGACAGGGTGTCTAGAGAAGAGTTGTGGTATTGTATGAGGAAGTCGGGAGTGGCAGAGAAGTATATATGAGTGGTACAGGATATGTACGAGGGTAGTGTGACAGTGGTGAGAACTGCAGTGGGAGTGACAGATCCATTTAAGGTGGAGGTGGGATTACATCAAGGATCAGCTCTGAGTCCTTTCTTATTTGCTGTGGTGATGGACTGGTTGACAGATGAGATCAGACAGGAGGCCCCGTGGACTATGATGTTTGCAGATGACATTGTGATCTGTAGTGAGAGTAGGAATCAGGTTGAGGAGACTCCGGAGAGGTGGAGATATGCTCTAGAGAGCAGAGGAATGAAGGTCAGCAGGGCTAAGACAGAATATATGTGTGTAAATGAGAGGGAGGGTAGAGGAATGGTGAGGATGCAGGGAGTAGAGTTGGTAAAGGTGAACGAGTTTAAGTACATGGGATCAACAGTTCAGAGTAATGGTGAATGTGGAAGAGACTTGAAGAAGAGAGCACAGGCAGGGTGGAATGGGTGGAGAAGAGTGTCAGGAGTGATTTGTGACAGACGGGTACCAGTAAGAGTGAAAGGGAAGGTCTACAAGACAGTAGTGAGACCAGCTATGTTATATGGGTTGGAGACAGTGGCATTGACAAAAAGGCAGGAGTCAGAGCTGGATGTGGCAGAGTTAAAAATGTTAAGATTTGCACTCGGTGTGACTAGGATGGATAGGATTAGGAATCGGTATATTAGAGGGTCAGCTCATGTTGGACAGTTTGGAGACAAAGCAAGAGAGACGAGATTGCGTTGGTTTGGACATGTGCTGAGGAGGGATGATGGGTATATTGGGAAAAAGATGCTAAGGAGAGAGCTGTCAGGTAAGGGGAAAAGAGGAAGGCCTAAGATAAGGATTATGGATGTGGTGAGAGAGGACATGCAGGCGGTTGGTGTGACAGAGCAAGATGCAGAGGATAGGAAGAAATGGAAAGAGATTATCCGCTGTGGCGACCCCTAATGGGAAAAGCTGAAAGATGATGATGATGAACTGTTCTTCAGATAAAACAACATCAGACAAGTTATACACAATACAGTCACCATTTTGAGTCAAGCTGACATTCTCCATCTCTTCACATCCCTGCTGTATGAATAACTCTGTTTCCGGTCATTCTTCTTTCTCACAGGAACTAGTAACTCCGGAAAAGAAGACGAGTTGGAGTTATATCACAATGTAAAGGTACTTTTGCCTGCAAACATTGTAAAGCTTGCCCATATATTATGGATCAGAATTTATTTGTTCACCCTCTAACAAGGAAGAAATATTCATTGAAACAATATGTGGATTGTTATGCACACTATTTGGCTCAGTGCAAGATGTGTAGCTCATTTTATGTGGGCAAGACAAACTGCAGACTAAAAGACAGAATTCTGAAACATCTTTCAGCAATATGGTTAAAAAATACACATAATGCATTATATCAACATATAGAACAAAACCAGGGGCATACATTTATGTTTATGGTTTTTCAAACTGTTGGATTAAATGCTAGGGATGGTGATACAGTAACTTTTACTGAGCATAATGAAACAAAATGGATAATTGAACTAGCGGCTGGTAAAGTCACCTGGTTTAAATGGTGTTGTACCATTAAAACCAGCCCTTAAAACACAGATAATTCAGTATTGAGTGTTGATTGGTTGAATGTTCTTTTAAATATCTGTTTTTATGGCTGATATGTTCATCTGATGAAGGGCCTGACCACAAAGCGCTTATGTTGTGACATCTAGTTTTATTAAAGAATTATTACAACCTGTTCATTGTCTGCTTTTTTGTTTTCCATTTACCTTGCCATTTTGTGAACAACGAACTTAAGTGAGAAGGTTTTGTATTTATTTGGTGTTATGACAACATATAGGAGTGTGCAATATGATAGGAAGGCATTTAAACTTATTTTGTGGAATAGTACCCCTTTTTTCTTAATATAGAGAAAAGATAAGAGGGTGAAAGATGTAAGGAAAAGAAGAATCAATAAGGAGACAGGTCTGGGTGCAGAGGCAGACAGGCAGACATACAGCAGCATAGACAGTGGTGGATGTGCATGTACTTGTATAGAAAAACATTGGATGGACAGAGATAAATAGTGAGCAAACAAATGGTGATGGGGTTGGTTAGACAATACAGGGGGTATGGTGAATGACACAAGAGGAAGGGTTTATATTGGGTTGGGCACAGGATGAGTTATAAGCAGTAATTTACTCCATGGTGTCCTGGTTCAGAGGAGTACTACTATGATCCATTCCCACATGATGGATCAATGTGGTGGTGTATGAGCCACACCATCTCCTGGTACCACAGTGGTCTGAGCCAGATGGGAAAGTGAAACTGCAATCTACTCTTTGAGGCTCTGTATATGGGAAATATACATGCCCATTACCCTCTTCACTGCAGCTTCCACCACCTGTTCCAGCTGCGGTTTGGTCATGCTGCGCAATGGTGCTGGGCTATCTGCAGGTGAGGAGCATGGACCCCTCTCCAGCAATGCCTCATCATACTCACTCTCTTCAGCTACAGTCTCAGCAGGGATGGGGCTGGTGGAGATGCCTGCTTATCATGTCCATCATCTAGATCTGTAGGTGGGAGACACAATGGGGTGATAACCATGAATGAATACATCCTGCCAATGAACTGAATACATTTAAACACAAGTCAGCATTAGTTAGTAGAACTAACTCTGCCTGGCCATTGGTGTATATTGCCTACAGCCATAGGTGGCATAGTTCATGTTTCACTTTGCTCTCACTGAAAGAAAAAAGCAAGATCAACAAACTGTAACATATGTAAAGTAAGATGCAATAACAACAATGACAGCCTACTTTGCCTTTTGTATATTCCATTAATTGCATACCAGGCAGCAGGCAGGTGTCTGAACTTGGCTTACATTAACACATCTGCAAAAAATATGGCCTTGGTACACATAAGGGCACACTAAGTACAGTACAGACATCCTGACATGGTGTGGCCTAACCACACCGCATAAGAGTTTTTTTGCAGAAACCACAACAAAAGAAGTTGGTAATTTACATTACATGTAGTAAACACCGTCATGTTACAGAAAAGCTCTGCACAGTTACCCCACAACTGTGGTGTGCTGAATGAGACAAATACCTAGCAAGAGGAAGAACAGTTCTCCACACATAGCTAAAAGAATGACATTGCAGTCCACCTACAGTATCATTTGGAGTATTGTTTGCTAACCTCCACCATCCATGTTCAGAGAGCATCAGGATAATAGTATTGCCTGTCATTATACCATTTCTTGCAATGTTCCCCTCTCTTAGTTATGTCTGTTACTGCTGCCAACACCTTATTTTTCTGACTTGCTGACTGGATCAGCATGTGAGTCCAGCAGTCATCTCTTGAAATGGTCATGATTTTGCTCTCTTTCATGCACCATGGAGGTAGCCATTGCCACATAAATATTCACTCAAAATAGTGTCCCTTTGCTGATGAGTAAATAGTAGTTATAAATTGTGCATGCAGTGTCATTCATGCTTGGTGGGTTGCACAGCTAGCTACTTCACAGAAGCGTAATGTGCATACTTGTGCTGAAACTCTTTATTAGCATGTGGTCACAGGATGCCAGAAAGGAGCAGAAGCAGCAATCTGCACTTCATTATTCAGATGTTCAGTAACTAAATTAAATTATTCAGGCAATCATTACACTTTCTTTCATTTGTAAACATGCCAAGGAAACTGGCATAAAGTTGTGTAGTTATAAACACACTACAATGTTTGATGCTAACTCATACAGATTTGAAAAGCTATTTTTGGAGAAGTTGCCATAAGTATTTGGAGGATTACCACTTTCAGCACGTATAAGCAGCTCTGAGGAGATATACAGTACTTTACAAGTGTGTGATAACCTGTGTTTGTATATTTTCTTGAGGATGTGTACACTTGTACAAGTATTCTGTTTATATAATCTTAGCAATAACAAAATATGTACCTGCATGTGTCATGTGTGCACATATTATATTGGCAACAAGGTTCCCAACAGTATCAAGACATCCTTTCTTTGTACAGGCCTATGACATCAGATGGTGATAGTGCACCTTATGCAAATCATATGGCAGCCTATGATGTTGGCTGCAGCATTGGTATGCATATACCTGTGTTCCCCCCACTTAGTTCTGATTAGCTACATCACGTGTTTCCCCATGTGACCATCAGTGGTGGCCCCAGGATGACTACCCTCCCATATATAATAGGTCATAACAGAGGATTGACTGTACATGGAGACCATGTATACCGCTATGTGGGAAGTTCACTAGCTCTTTGTGTTACAATCTCCCCCTCCTACTACAGAATGACATATCCCTAAAACTGCTCCTTCAGCTATACTATGGCATACATAGGTAGCCCATGTCTTTAGATGTTACCAGTCCCAACTGTAGAAAACCTATAGTTATGAGCCTTATGTTCTCAAGTGAATGCATATTCAGAGGTTGAAATGGATGGCAGACATTTGACAATTTCAGTTCTGCAGAAAATGACACTCTGCTACAGGTAGTTAGGATAAATGGGCAGCACCTGCTGGAGAGAGGGGGTTTCTCCAGCCTTTGAGAGATCAGGTGTGCCATACAGTGATCTGCAACATAAATGCTCTTGGTTTATGGCTCTGCACAATACAGCAATGATGTAAGTGTATTGCTGACATGTTGCACCACACCAAGACAAAAAGCACATTCAGTAAAAGCTGAGAGGTCAGTCTTGGGGAGGGACAACTAGGAACAGTATGCTAATGAATCAAGAGAAGGTTCTAGTATCTCTGTAAACAGGTGATGTTAGCAAGATCAAGTGTGTTGCAGTGGATAACCCCCACACACACACACACACACACATAGACACACACATGCATCTTGGAAACTGATGCACCAGGGTAGTAACAGTTACAGCAGATTACTGAACAGTAACACTGTAAATTTGGACATTAGGCTGAGCACTCTATATGCTGTCTATATTTTGTCATAGGAATATCAGATGTCCAGGCACATCAGGGCAGCACTGCAGATAAGTTTATATTGCATAGTACGGCTTGCATTGTCACCATTAGAGTGCATGCCACAGGCAGCAGTGGTATCACTGGTACTCATTTTCACTCTGGTGAGTCTGTTGTGTATGCACAGGGCAGACCTCTGCCATGGTGACACCAATAAAGGATGAGGAACAGCAACAGGCTCATGCAGAGACTGCTGCTTCTAATGAGACAAATGCCTGAGTCACAGTCAAGTGACACTATGGCAAATTCTGTTTCTATTGTGGGTGGACATTGACCCACAGAAAAAAAGGAAAGTGTCTCCTCACCCACATATGAAAATTACACTGTGTAATGTGAGCGCTCACTATTTCCATGGTGGGGTTTGTTCATGACTGAATACACTAACAATGCTGCCCCTCTTGCTGTAGCAGCAGATAAGCACATCGTATCTGATGCTTTGCAGGGGTGCCAAATCTTATCACATATTACAGATGGCCACTTACATGTAGGCAGCATTCAGTACAAATTGCAGATGTGCCAAAGTTTCACTGAGCCATAGTCTGAAGCTACCCAGTCTGCTGTGTCACATGTTATTAATGGGGATGTTGCCCAGCACTACAAATTACTCTATAAGGACATGGAGTCTAGAGAGAGTCTAATGACTAGTCTAAAGAAGCCCATGGTGGCACATAATTAACACTGCTACATTACTGCCCAGAGTGGCAGGGTTGTCTAAAGTCAGGGAAAAGTATGTGCCCAGGATGGTTGTGCATGTGTGTGTGTGTGTGTGTGTGTGTGTGTGTGTGTGTGTGTGTGTGTGTGTGTGTGATTGTGTGTGTGTGTGTGTGTGTGTGTGTGTGTGTGTGTGTGTGTGTGTGTGTGTGTGTGTGTGTGTGTGTGTGTCTGTAGAGGGGTACTGGGAGGATCAAGACAAGGTATAAAGTCCTGTCCTATGTCAGATAACATAGGACAATCTGAGACATATCACTGTGGGTGATAACACACACACTATCCAGGTCACAGTCCCACGTTTGCAAACCATCCTTGGCATGGGAGATTCCAAGTCCTACCTGCTGCACCAATCCAGCAGAACAGTCCCAGGTTACAGTCATATGGCAGCAACCCACCCGCATTACAGGAGGATCAAATGCCTCACACAAATCACCTCTCACCTTGAGACCCAATCTCCACCTTCCGTAATATGCCCCCATCTTATGTGTTTAGACATACATATGTCACTGTGTTCCTATTTCTCTGTTTGCATGCTGAGGACTGTGACTTACTCCTTAGCCCCCATGTTCAAATGATGATGAAGATGACTGTGCTGTGTTGTGTATGTGAGAATGTGTGATATTCAGTATGTCTGACCATCCATTGACCAGAATAGCTAGGTGTAAAGACTAGTATCATGTTTGCACTCATCCTGGCCAAAACATGTGACCAGTCATCACTTCTTTATCTAGGTTATCATATGCTGTGCCCATTGTTGTCTAGTGGGGCAGTTTTTGCTGCTACTTTCTATTTTTTCTGCCTCACCCTCATCAAACAATATCATTGATATACCTTCTGTGCTGGCCATGAGCATGAATGGTCCAATTCCACTGGTATAGTGTACTACCACAAGAATGCCAGGACCATCCTGAAGGCTGTGAAAAGGTCATAATGGAGTGCATCTCAGACATATAAAGGCAGGAGAAGCAGGTTTTGATGAGAATGAACACATGCCCAAAGATGTTGTGAGCTTGTGTCACAAGATGTTGTACTGCAGTTCAGCTATGCCCAGTGGGTTATACATAAGCATCATTAGTAAGGTTTCTAACATGTATCAAGCATCACTTGCAACATAGTAATAGCATGTGTAATGAGTAAGTACATTTCAGCACTCTATAAATGTAGCCATATACATTAAAATTAGCCGCAGTGCCTGCATTTACCGAATACATGGCACTGTGGAATGTTACCATGCAAGAATCGGCAGCATAACTCACATATGTGTTATGTAAGGGAATCATGTTAATTGCCCTGGTGCTGTGCAGTCTCATTGCTTATGATCCCATGGCAGTTGACAGAATAGTAGCCTTTCCTCTTTAAAATCATTGTGATTGACAATTATTGCTTTTTTTTTGGGGGGGGGGGTTGAAATATCTAAGTGCTTAGAGAAGTCAAGTCTATGCAGCCATGTGAAGGTCATGAACCTTTGACACAGACAGAAACCTAGTAGAGGAAGTCAAACAAAAGTACTAATAAATATTACCTCACATCATAAAAAAAAACAAATAGGTATTTTTAAAGTATTGCAGGTTATTCACAGAATTAAAGTTAAATGCACAGAACCACCAAGATTTTATCAAGTGCCAGTAAGAGATGACAGTAGGCTGCCAGTAAAGGACATGAATACTTTCACATCAAAGAGCCTAGGAAGCTCATGCCAGCAATGCAGAGCATTTTACAGTGACTCTAATGTTCGGATTTGTCATAATAGAAATTAAGATGCGAAAGTCAAAGGTTTAATTAAACAAAACCAAGGAAAGTTTTCTGATGAGGAACTTTCATTAACCATAGCTAGTACAGATTAAGCAAATTAAATCTTTAAGGAGTCAAATTACTCTTAGTAAGAATGTCAAACCAAGAAGAATGGGACAGTAAAAGCAATCTTGGATTACAGTGGTAACCAAAGATAAAGAAGGAATAGAATGAACTGTTAGTTTTGTTTAAAAATATGATCCCATAAATTCAGTTACTTCCTAAAGCACTGTCATAAGGAGTTGAGAGTGAATATAGACCTTTGATACCCAACACCCAAATCAAACAAAAATGACAGTAATCATGAAGATTGTGCCTACAATTAGGACAGTAATCATGAAGACTGTGCCTATGATCAGGACAGTAATCACGAAACTGTGCCTACAATAAAAAAAGGACAGTAATCACGAAGATTGTGCCTACAATCAGGACTGTAATCACAAAGATTGTGCCTACAATCAGGACAGTAATCATGAAAATTGTGCCTACAACCAAAAAAGGACAGTAATCATGAAGATTGGATCAACAATCAAAACAACAACAGTAATCACAAAGATTGTGTCTACAATCAAGACAGTAATCACAAAGATTGTGCCTACAATCAAAGAAAAAGGACGGTAATCATGAAGACTGTGCTTACAATCAAAAAGGAACAGTGATCACAGAGATTGGGCCTACAATCAAAAAAGGACAGCAATCACAAAGATTGTGCCTACAATCAGGACAGTAAAATCAAAAACAGTAATGCTGAAACTGCATAGAGTACTGTTTTTTTTTTCAAGGTTATGAGCTTAGATGGAACAATGATTTTTCTGACAACTTGGTTATAAAAAGGAAACATTCTTGCTGATCAGACAAGACATTCCTTTATAGAACTACATGTTGTGAATATAAATCATTCTTAATAAAAAAACAATAAAAATCCAATATTTAAATGAAGTTGATATATACAGCTAAACATTTATATCCAGTTAATCTGAAGATTGTCACTAATGCAATGTTCATATAAGGTATGATTCCATTCACATGTCATATGTTTAAACTCTCTGGGAGATATGGGAACATAGCTGTATTTATCTCAGATGATGGCATCCCACATGACACCACCACAGAATTTCTTCAGGCCATGGTCACTTTAAACAAAACTAATTATCATTTTGTTGGTAATTACAGGTCCTGGCCGTGTCCCCTGTGACCATGAAATAGACTTAAATCAGTAGCAGAATATTTACATTAACGTAATATACGCATTACAACTAGTCACCTGGTGGTGTAAAGACTGGTCTGGGTGATTTGTTCACATGACACCTGACACCACATAAAAGGGAGAAATGAGAGTATGACAATATTGACATTTTTAGGTGGCTTCAACTACCTGGCTATTAACTAGCATGTCTATACTACCAATAATAAATATATACAGTGATTCTTAAATTTTGTTAAGAATACATCCCTAGAACACATTATTCTTTTTCTCTCTGGAAGTGTAAATCTTCTCATCCTTACAAATACTGCCACAACCTGCATGCCTTTATGTATTACTTCCTCTTGCCTTAAGTCCAATCCTAGTACTGTTATATTTTTCCTTAGCATTAGTACCACTTCTCCTGTGAACCACCCAATATTCAGAGACTGCTCTACAACAAATTTATTATGCTGCAAATACACTTGCAGGTCTTTTGGCTTGCTTTAACTAGGTTACTAAATTGTCACTTTAACAGCATCCATTGTAAATACCTATGAACCTATGAACTTATCTGTCTGAAAGAAACAGTAAATTACTTCATAACAGCAAGCATTTGTCCCATGTGAAACAGTGGAATAGAAGATTTATTTCTGCAAGAGCCCCTGATAGTCAATCTGACAGACATTATGTCTCAGTAAAGGCAACATTTATAATAGAGAAAGGGGAAAAACTATAGTCTAATAATTATGGACTGCTGTTGCAGTTTGAATTTGAATTGTTACTGAACTATGTTAGCATACAAGGAATAAAGATAAATGTGCTTATGTTTTATATTCTTCTCTTTTGTTATCCTATTCCAAATGTTTTAAACTATTGTTTTTCATACTTAACGTTTCAGCCATCATAACATAACGTAACACTTGGTGGACAAGTAACCTGATATTTTTTGTTATCCACAGAGTGCAAGGTTATGTGTACTCAAACCCCAGTATACTAATTATAACTATAATTTAACCTGACTTTCCTGAAAAATAAATGATAGGATGTAAGCATCATAACAGCAATATGCATTACTAAAACACAGTTAACCTCTAGGTCTGTCATAATTAATGTGATAGTAATAACAATATATCATATTATTTTGTTCTATGTTTGCTCTCATTGTTATAAGCAAATTATTCAAAAGATAATGACACAAAACAAAGTATTGCTATTCCATTGACAAGTGTTATAAATCACTTCAGTACATAGTAACAGACGTTTGATAATAATGTGCTCCTCTCTCAATTGCTTGAAGTGAAAGGAAATGAGGCATTCTGATAGTGGTTATAAATTCAGTTCATTGCATTTTTTTTGCAGGTCTACATTTGTAGCTGAGCTCATGCTTGGTTGTCCCTTCTGAAACTACTGAAACAATTCCTGATTACTATCATTGGTAGATGAGAACATAATATGAAATCCTACCAGAGTACTGCTATGGCAGCTTGGAAAAGATGCTGCAGCTGTTACGTTTAGACAAATCTTTTATAAAGAGTAATTTTAAAGCTTTTTTTTTTTTTAACTAATGCCTGATTCTGTTTTGGTTGGGTAAAGGAGTGTTACTGATTCTGTTTAGGTTGGGAACAAGTGTAAGGATTATTGAAAGCTAGTGAGTAGTGTTGGATGAGAAATTAACAGGGAAATATCAGCCTGCCTAAAATAACTCCTGCCTTTCTGGACTAAGGTGTGGTGGACGGGGGCAGAACCTTATGCAAGGAAGTTTCTTTTTTGCTGTATAAGTTTTCATTATAGGATGGCAGAGTTTGTTATTTATATGTTATTTTGGATCTTGGATAAAGAATATATTGTTGGCTGAGAGTTCACTACACTAGATGTTTTAAAATATAATATGGCTTCTTCTTTAAGCAAGGCTAGTGCCTACAAGTGCCAAGCAGTACATCTAATTTTGGAAGTAGGTGTAGTTCAGGTCCTAATTGTCTTTTGCATGGAAAGGACTGTTTTCTTCTCAGGCACAAAGCAAAAACGTTAGTCCTGTTAATCAGTACAACATGGGGGATTATAGAAATGTTCTTTACTGTTTGGATAAACAACTGACAGGTTAAGAATCTCTTCTCATCATTAGTCATTATACTCTTCTGCTCAGTCTTGTAATCTGACGATCATTATACTGTTCTGTTCTGTCTAGTGATCTGGTAATCATTGTACTGTTCTGCTCTGCCTAGTAATCTGACAATCATTATACTGCTCTGGTCTATTCTCTCTAGTAATCTGGTAATCATTATACTGTTCTCTTCTGTTTTGTAATCTGACATTCATTATACTGTTCTGTTCTCCCTAGTAATCTGACAATCATTATACCATTCTGTTCTGTTTTGCAATCTGGCACACTGTTCTTTTCTCTATAGTAATCTGACAGTTTTATACTGTTCTGCTCTCTTTTGTAATGTGGCAATCATTATACTGCTCTGTTCTCTCTAGTAATCTGACAATCATTATACTGTTCTGCTCTGTCTAGTAGTCTAACAATCATTACACTGTTCTGCCCTGTCTAGTAGTCTAACAATCATTACACTGTTCTGCCCTGTCTAGTAATCTGACAATCATTATACTGTTTTGCTCTGTCTAGTAATCTGACAATCATTATACTGTTCTGCTTTGTCTAGTAATCTGACAATCATTATACTGTTTTGCTCTGTCTTGTAATCTGACAATCATTATACTGTTCTGCTTTGTCTAGTAATCTGACAATCATTATACTGTTCTGCTCTGTCTAGTAATCTGACAATCATTATACTGTTCTTCTCTGTCTAGTAATCTGATGATCATTATACTGTTCTGCTTTGTCTAGTAATCTGACAATCATTATACTGTTTTGCTTTGTCTTGTAATCTGACAATCATTATACTGTTCTGCTCTGACTAGTAATCTGATGATCATTATACTGTTCTGCCCTGTCTAGTAATCTGACAATCATTATACTATTCTGCTCTGTCTAGTAATTTGATGACCATTATACTGTTCTGCCCTGTCTAATAAACTGACGATCGTTATACTGTTCTGCCCTGTCTAGTAATCTGACAATGTTTTCAAGATGATGTACAGTTGTCAATGGCAGTGACAGAGGTAGTACACCACTACAGAATTACTACTCTGTTTGGGGCTATGGCACTGGAGTATCACATCAACACAGCATATCACTCTTCAGAGATGATGTGCTCTGCATTGACAAAATCATTTACAATCAATGTTGTCAGCAATTAACAAATAGATTATCCATTTTTAATGAAACTTTAGCCTTCATTTGTTTGTAGTCAGTTATCTATGAGTTTACATGAACTGCATGCATGGATTAAAATATATTTAATAAATATATAGTGCACAAAACACCCTGATTATGCTCCAACAATGGTAAATAATAAACATGTAAAGTGCTACTACAACACAAGGCCCAATCATAACAACACTTGGGGTGTGTGTAACAATTGTTATACCCCCAGATGCTATTATGATTGGGTTTTCTACTTGGGATTTTTCTTGCCTCTCAACTGTCCCACAAATGATTACAGTTAGTCAAATGTACCAGAAATGCAGTTTCACTCTTCTTATTGTTCAGAAAATGCCTACTGCTGCAAAATATGCTGTTCCATTAACATTTTATATGAATTAGAGTAATATTTAAAAACTGTTGCTGATTTTTTTCCTTTGTATCCACCACCTACACATTCAGGAAATAAGCTGATTGGTCTGCTGCTATCTATATGAAAGACAGCAGTCTTTAAGTCCTTTTTGGCTTTTAAAGTCAGTAAAGCATTTAGTGCTTTTTATTTCTGTAATTAGTAATATATGGAACAGAAAAAAGTTTCATGAAGTCATATATTCTCAGCATAGATGCTAAGATTCACCTCTCAAGCTTTACTGTCAAGGTGAACTGCTTAGCATCTATGTCATGAACACATGCTAAGCAGGTTATTAGTGGTGGCCCAATCATAATCCTCTATATCCATCACTTGGGCCCATATTTTCCCCATCATGGTCTAATCCCACATTGGGTAAATGCAATATGCATCAGACAAGAACTATTTACAAGAGACATTTGACTATAGATTAGGCACTCATAAGACAGAATCATTACATGACTTAATCTGAGAAGATACAGGACATTCTGTCTTAGTTATTGACAGTGTACTTACAAATGTGACCAGATATTGTACAAAATAAAATTTCAGCATATAAAGTATGAACTTGTTTTTTTGAATACTGAACTGAATTTTTGTTCAACCTTGTTAGGATCAAACAAGAAAACAGTATGGACAAACTGTAATGTGCCAGTCTCATATAAAGGACCAGCTTTACTATACTGTGATGGCAACAGCTCTTTTTTAACATCATGGATTCTCACGGCATCAGTGAAATGTAGTTATAGTCACAGAATAAGATAACTGCTGATTAGACAGGAGCTACTCCAAATAGCCATCAAAATTAATACCAGGTACTATTACTTGAAAGAACCAAGACCCCAAGAATTATACAGCAACCATAACAGAAAGAATTTACATTCATAACAAAAACACATATTAGCAAGTTAATATTACATCCTCCACAACCCTCTTGGACTGTCCATATTTGAGTATGAGGGATGCTGTTCTGGATTTATTTGAAAGGATTTTTTTAAACTGTACAAAAACTAATATTCTACTAGATTCAGGTTGCTAGTAAAGTGACCATTAAGATGGATATTCAAAGACTGATAGCACATCAATTAGTGCTTGTCAATCAATGCCAGTTGATGTGTTTAGTTCTATCCTAACTGCATGTAATAAGACTGTAGATGCTTCTGAAATAAATGTTAATGACTAACACCTATTTCAGATGCATCTGTAGCATCAATGCATTCATCTGGGATGGAATTAACAATACAGGCTCAAGAGGACTAGTGCTACTCAAGGGCACTAGGCGGATCTCAATATCCCCCAAAGATTTTCTATCTCTTTTATGAAGTTCACCATGTACTACCTTGTATTTATGCAGTTGTCCTTAACCTTAAGTTTTATTGCTAGTCACTACTACAGACAAATGGATTTCCTTCCTCAGCCTGATGAGGCTTTAATGCATATATTATATTCACTATACTTGATAATTGCAATTATATTATAAACAGTTATCCATATCCATCTGTGCATAGTTTTTAATAAAACATACTCATGCCTTTTCATTCTCACATACTTATAGCTAATTTATCACTGTGGAATATTGCATATCCTTTACCAAATGAATATTCCACATATCTGGTTCATGACAATGGTGGAAGAAGGATAGAGTTATGGCCATTTTCACAATACAGATTATATACTTATGACTTTAATGAAGAGGAACACATGTTTGTAATGCTTAGTGCCATATAAAGCTACACAAAGTGTTTATTCAAGAAAGTCAGTTGTCCACTGTTAGTGCCATGATTGTATTTGTCAAGGTAAAGGAGAGGACAGGACAGATCACCCAAATAAAGATCAGTGAATTATTAAGTAATGGAGATATTGTGGGAGTCCATGGAAATTCTGCTAGGTGTAGATATTATGTACTATAACCTAGTTTTATAAATTATGGGTATATTATGAATAGTCATACTGACTTAAAGAAAATCACAACATATTGCACCAATGCACCAACTCCATTGACTGTCCAAACTGTCAAAAAAAAAAAAACACACAATTCCTAAAAAGGAAACAGTCAACAAAGGAAGTAAACAGTCCCCTTTTTGCAAATGGTAACATAAAGCAAAATGAAAAAGGCCTCCAACTTCCACACATGCTTTGTAGGTGTACTTATACTCTAAGGAAGCAGGGACCTAAAGTGTAGGGTTCTGGTTAGGGGCAGAGTTAAGCTTAATACAGATAAGCAAGGTGGCAGCGAGAGACAGATCAGATCATATATATTATTTTGTAGTGCATGGACCTTTACCTACTTCCACGTACTTCAAAATTTAGACAAAAAAGTGTACAAGCACTGCATGTTTGACTGCTTTGAAAGGAGTCATGCACTTACCACTGCCACCCTGACAATAGCCAACACAGAAGGGTAGTGGGAAGCTGTAAAAACGCTTAATTAAAAAAAAAAATCTCTGAATGAAGTGTTTGAAGAGCTTCCTGTCTTCCGTGGTAGCTGCTGATTACTTGTAATGCTGCATTTTAAGACTGGAGCATAACAGCTATAACAGGCAGTCAACAAAAACTTGTTAGCTACATTTCTGATGTCAGAAAGGTAGTTAACAAGCCTGTGGGTTTCCCCAATTTCAGAGTATAATCATGAGGCTCAATGCTTAAAATTTAATTACACTACTGGACAGCAATCTTCCTGGTCAGTAGAGCTCAGCTTTATCTTTTAGTATTTTAAAACCAAGGGTTGTTCCTTCATTTTACTCATGTGATAGGTCAATCACACTCTTCAGTGTAGACTATAAAATTCTTTGCATCTGTCTTGTGAACTTTGGATCTAGATTATTGTCACTGTTGATGTAACACCCTGACACAGTGTATAAAAATAGGCAAAGGGTGTTCTGGATGGATAGATGGATGGATAGAATAAAATTGTTTATGCCTGCAGTGATACATGCAGACCATTGTCATTTTGTCCCACAAATGACAAAAAGATAACATCATAACAGTTAAATTGTTTATCCCTGTAGTGATACATGCAGACCATTGTTATTCCTCCAACAAATGACAAACAAAAGACAACATCATAAAAGTTAATTTTGTCAGGGGTATGTATGTAACTGCAGATAATAGCTGATAGTACTCTTGTTAGACCCGCAAACTGAGCCTTTCAAAAATGCATCATCATTCTCAATCCTATTTCTATTTTTTCCCTCCGAATTTCATATATTTTGCTTTCACAACTTCATCCATTTGTCCTGTGAAGTTTTCATCTCCACCATTATCCTGTCCTTCCTTGATCATTTCCTTCTTACAGACTGCCATTTTAAGCAATCTTGAAAACTAGGGCTCTACCACCCCTTTCTTCCCTTGGTTTGTTAATATAGATTGCTTCCATTTCCCATATTTATTCCTCCTAAACTCTTTTCATTCATGATGCATTCATGCATTTTGCTAACAAAGCCTTTTCATACCTTGTTTGATTTGGCAATCAAGAACCATATCTGTTATCTAAGGTAAGCTATTAATTGCATCACCAATGCTCTAATTCTTTGGTCTTCATGAAGAGTATTTGCTTTTCCTTTCTGCTATTGAAAGCTTGCCTCTGTGTCTTATTTCATACTCTCACCATCTGATTTAATAATGTTTATTCCTGTTCCTCAAATCATTAACCTCAGGTATTTCCATACATCCCTCTACTCTGTATTCCATCAGTTTCCTTTTCTTTGCTCTCTTACTATATTTGTTTTCTGTGCGTTACATTTAAATCTTGACACTCCGTCTTCCCTTTCATATTTCTGCAGGACTGCTTCCAGTGCCTCTTCATTCTCTGAATTTAATTACCTGTGATTAGTCTAAAATGAACACTACCGCACCATCCTTGATTTGCCTTTGCATTCATTTTCTTAATTTCTTTGTCAAAGCAATCCTGATCAGTGATAAAATAAAGGAGAAAATGAATACTCATGCCTTGTGCCCTCTTGACTTTAAGTCATTTTGCTAAGTTTGCATTAAGAAAGATTTTTGGGGAAACCAGAGCTAAAATGTGCTCCTTAATCCAGCTTTCATGTCTCCTTTTTGTTTCTATACCTTCTAATACTTTGATCCCACCTTACAGAGCTGGACTTTTTTTAATACCAAGAACTACTGCTGATGCTCCCTTGTTTCACTTACCATCATGTTTACTAAAAACGTCCAAAAACTAATAGGCACAAGACAAGATGAGCGCACACTACAAAGTCCAACAAGGTTTAATAGCTGAGTAAAACAAGCTTACAGCAATCAGTAGTCCGGTGCACACTCCAGTAACTGCCAAGCAATAAAAAGTTAAAAACTATCTGGCTGCACAGAATCCAAGTCACAAAGTGTAAAGCGCTTTTCATTAGGAAACACTTCTCCTAACTTATTTATTTATTTTATTTATTTATTTTCAGTTTGATTACCGGGGAAGTCCACTGGGCCTAAAAGTGCCCGTTTTCAGTGGAGGCCCGGGGAGAAAAGCTCCGTAAGCAATACAAATACATTAAAGGTTACAAAATGTTAAAGAAAAATACAAGAATAAAATTCATACAATCAGTAATGCAAATGCATAAGATGTAAATCAAAAAATGCAGCTAATAGGTAATAGAGAACACCTTTTACAGGAGTTCCAAATTCAAAACAACATGATACTAATGTCTGTAGCAATAGGAATTTTTTTTTTTTTTTTTTTACATTGGTGGTACAGATATATACAGTATTTACAATTTGTAGTATTGAGGAAGAAATTCCATAGTCAGAGAAAGACTGCTAAGTCTATTTTAGGAGAATAGTAGAGAAATGCAAGCGATGTAGAACAGTCGGTGGGGTATTCACTAGAATTTATGTAGGGTGGAAGCAGGAGCAGTTCCATTTGGATGATAGATATAAGAATAGTTGGGTCTTGAAGGATTGTGAGTTGGGTGTAGTCCTGAGAGAAGGAGGAAGAGGGTTCCATTTCTTACCTAGTGAGAAGGAGAGAAGTAGTTGGCCAGCAGGACATTTTGGTTTGTGAATGGAGACTAAGTTTTGGTGTTTGGATCTCAGAAATCTATTTGGGATGTATGGAGGAAGGATATTTGTTAAGGCTGGGCATTTTTCAGGGTAGAATATTAATTTATGGGCTGTAGTTAGTTGGAGGTAGTCTAGGTAGTTAGACAGTTCTAGCCAGTTCAGAGATTGTAGGCAAAGGCAGTGGTGAGTTGAGGTTTTAGAATTAGTGGCAAATTTAGAGATCTTATTATAGCAAGTTTCAAGTTTAGAGATGTTAGAAGAGGACAGATTAGTTAAGAGAGGGGCACCATAAAGTAGTGTAGGTAGAAGGTAGGTAGTTGCCAGGGTATGTCTAGAGGAGTTGGTGAGAAAGCGGTTATTCCTATAGAGCATACCTAACTTTTGGTGGGTTTTCTTTATGTTTTGGTGAATGTGGATGTCAAATTTAAGATTTTCGTCTATAGTAATGCCAAGAAGTTTTGCAGAGGGGACGACTTCTATAGCAGTGTTGGTTTAACTTAGGACTATGAAAGTGTTTTTGTCAAAGGAGAAAGCCCTAGTGAGGGGGGAAGAGTAGAATTTTAGATTTGTTACAGTTGAGGGAGAGATGATTTTGTTGCATCCAGTTCTCTGTAGTGGAGAATGCTATTTGGGTTTTGGTTAGTAGTTCAGGTAGGTTAGAGGCGGCACAGACTAGGGAAGAGTCATTAGCATATTGGATGACTGTTGTATCGGGGATGGCAGAGTGGAGGTTATTAATAAAGATGTTGAAAAGTAAGGGTCCAAGGATAGACCCCTGGGGAACGCCAGTTGGTGTTGGCAAGAAGGAGGAGATAGAGTTCTTCCATCTGACGGCTTGAGATCTGTCAGATAGGTAACTGGAGAACCAGGCTAGTGTAGTGGGAGAGAGATTCAGGTTGGTGAGATGTGAGAGAAGGTGTTTATGGGAGATGGTGTCAAAAGCTTTAGACAGATCTAGCAGTAGTGTGGATACTAGTAATCCAGAATCTTGAGCTCGATTGGCAGTTTCTAGGAAGGATATTGAGGCAGTTATGGTGCTGTGGCCAGGGCGAAAGCCATGTTGGGTGGGTGTTAGGAGGTGATTCTGGATTAAGAACGGCATAAGTTGATGGTGAACACATTTTTCTAATATTTTGGATATTGGGGACAGAAGGGTGACTGGGCGGAAATTGGAAATGTTTGTGTTTTTGCCACCTTTGTGAAGAGATAGGATGTAGGCTGAGCACCAGAGTTTGGGTACATAAGACTCTTTTAAGGATCTGTTAATGAGGATACTGATAGGGAGAGCTATGCCTTCTGGCGCACATTTGAGGAAGGAGGAGGGTATATTGTCGGGGCATTGGAGCAAGGCTTTAGTTTAGATAAGAGCCTTTTTATAAAGATTGTTGAAACTGGTTTGATCTGGAAGTTAAGGGGGCAGTTGTTAGTGTTGTTGGGAAAAAGGGAGGGAGAGTTGGGAGGATTGTTTTTAGGGAAAGTTTTAGTGAGCTTAGCTATGGATTCAGTAAAGAAAGTGTTAAAGTGAGTGCTCAGTACCAAGTCTGTTAAACTAGGGTCGGGGCGAGGGTTATTCCTGGACCCTGGATGCAGAAGGGAATTGACTGAATTACAGAATTGTTTTGGGTTTTTCCTGTTGTTGGTTTGTAGTTTATTATAGAAGTTTTTTTTGTCTATGGAGATTAATTTCTTTACTTGGTTGTGGAGTTGGGTATACTGAGGTAATGTGGAAGACGTTATCCTGGCCGCTCGTACCAGTTGGCCCTTCACTACACTCCTCTTCTGGTACAGCGGGTGAAAACTAGTGTAATGCAAGAATGAGTTAGAGTAAGTACTCTTTTGGAAAATCCTTCTTCAGACAATAGTGCTCAGAAAGAAAAAACAAGTTTAAGTAGTATCCTAGTGACTCATACTTGTTAATACAATTTAGCCAATTAAGCACAGTCACATAATTTAAAGGTATAATCCTAAAATACTGAAGTCAAACAGTTTGTTTTTTGTTAAGTCATTAGGTAAAATGAGTGCCTTAGTTTTATAAAAAAACAAAGTTCTGTTGTCTTATAACGGAACATGTAGTAAATTAAATAGTATTAATTAAAATTGTAGTTAGTTCACTTTACTTATAACTAATGTTCAGGAACCCGTGGAAGTAGTAATCTTTTCATAAAAAACTGTGTTGTGTAATGTTTCTTTTAACCTATAAAAGGTGGGTGTAACTTAGCAATCGTAACCTCCCTAGGGCTAATGAGCATCTATTATCTAACCATCCAACAAAAATAATGTGTGTGCAGCTACTATCTCTTAAGGATCTTTAATTTTAGCACACATAGACTAGAAATCATTTCATTCAAGCCCGGTGGAAAGCATGCATTGAGTCTAAGCTGACACAAAAGTTCCAATTTCTCCAACATAAGTGTAGACGCCTCTCCTCTACTATTCATCTCAATTGAGTCGATGCCCTTAAATTTGAAACTGTGGTTAGGGTTTTCAATGCAGTGTCTAGCTAGTGGGCTCTCCATTTTCCTTTTGTTAATGTAAAAAACATGTTCATAAATCCTCTCCTTAAACTTACGATCAGTCTTGCCTACATAAAAACTAGGGCAGCACTGACATAATGCTACATAGACTAAGGCTTTGGAGTTACTGTTAAACTTGTTCTTCAGGAAATAGTCTCGCCCCCTAATAATGAATTTTGACCCTGTAGCAATGTGTCGACACTGGTTACATGCCTCACATTTAAATGTCCCTGGGGTGCCTCTAAAAGTGCTGTTACTACTTTTAGTAAGTTTTTTTAGGTTCCTTCCTTTTTTCCAGGTGACCAGCGGTTTGTTTCCCAACTTTCCTTGTATATCCCTATCGGACAGTAACAACTGCCAGTTTTTGCCCAGTATTGTGATCAGGGCTTCATAATCTAAAGAGAATATAGTCCGGAATCTCAAACAATTTTGCTCCCTTTGTGGTCCAATACTATTCCTAACTACGGGGTTACTCAGTTCTATCTCTACTGAGAAGTTGGTTTCCAAACTGTGAGCTGCTGTCCATTCTTGGGAGAGGATGGGTCTGAAGTGGCCAGAGGCCCTTTTACTACTCACCTCCCTTATAAGGTCAGCAATCAACTCAATGGGGTACCCCCTCTTGAAGAACATGGACTTCAAGAGTTCACATTCCTCAAAGAAGTGGTCATACTCCATAGCCATCCTGGCCGCTCGTACCAGTTGGCCCTTCACTACACTCCTCTTCTGGTGGAGTGGGTGAAAACTAGTGTAATGCAAGAATGAGTCAGAGTAAGTACTCTTTCGGAAAATCCTTGCTAGATATTTTTTCTGGGCTCTATCTTTAGATAGTTCAACATCCAAGAAGCTCATAGAATCTATGTGGAAGTTACTAGTAAATCTGAGAAAGGTGGTGGACCTATTAAACTGCTCCAGAATTTCAGCAGCTAGTTCAACACCCCCTTTAATAATCATAAAAATGTCATCTAAAAAGTGGGTGTAATAATAAATACACTCATTCAGTCCAGGGTTATCAAAAATGGTGTCTTTTTCCCATTTGGCCATGACTAAATTGGCGAAACTAGCTCCACAAGGGGAGCCCATAGCTACACCAATCTGCTGTCTGAAAAATTCTTTTTCAAAGGTAATATAGTTATTAGACAGTGTTATACCTAGCAATTCCTCCATCAATCTCAGTTCTGAATGTTCTGCCCCTTTAAATCTCATATGGTCGATAACCCATTCTGTTCCCAAGGTTTGTGGGATCACCGTGTATAGATTGCAAACATCCACTGTTAAAAAAAACAAAAGTGCTTATTATAAGCTAAAGAATTAATACTCATCAAAAATGTCCAAGAGTCTTTGCAAATCTGAGGTTCCAGCGCCACAAATCTCTTCAGAATCTCATCTATCACCTTAGCACAAGAATAAGTGATTGATTGTCGAGCGTGCACTAAGGGTCGCATAGGTGGATCTTCTTGATTCTTGTGGATTTTAGGTATTCCAAAAAGTACAGGTAGTCTAGGTGATAGTACTGACAAATAGTTAAACATGTCAAGGTCGATGAGTGAGTCAATGAATATATCTTTCAGGAACATTCTGATACGGTTGTATGCTATGTTCAGTTCATTCAGGTTCACTTTAATATATGCGTTACTTTCAAGTATCTTCCCCATTCTTTCCTTGTAGTCCATTTTGTGCATAATGACCAGTTCACCCCCTTTGTCAGGTTTCATTAGGCAGACTGGTAAAAGTCTAAAGTTGCTTAGAGCTTCTCTTTCGTTCTTCTTCAAGTTGGTCCTTAATTCAGACTTGTGTTGATGGTTAATAAAAGCCCTAAAGTCTATTTCACACATTCTTTCAAATAGTAAAATGGACGGGTGTAAAGGGGGATTAAATGTACTAGAAATACACAAGTTTGTGTTCCCATTGTAGTTCCCGTTACCCAACATTAATTGTAAATTGAGTTTTCTAGTGTAAAGTTTAAAGTCCAATAATAAGGACCCTAAATCAGTAGCATGAGATGGAATGAATGTAAGCCCTTTTTCAAAAATTTCAACTAATAGAGAGTCGATAGTGTATTCGGTAAAGTTGTAAATTTTGAAATCTCTGCTTTTATTCATTACAACTTTACAAGAGGGGTTGTTTGAACTGACCCTTTGGTGAAAGGTCACCTCTTGTTCCTGTTGTTGTTGTTCTTCCTTGTGTTGTATTTCAACCCTCATTTTGATTGCCGTTTAATTTCTTCGCCGAGGATTCATGGCTCAGGGATGAGCCTAAACTACTTGCTGACAACATTACCGACAACTTAGTGGGACAACCGGTGACTGGGAGTGTGAGTATTGTGGAGAAACTAAAATTGTTTGATTTTAAACTTGTTAAAATAAGAACACTGCAACTAGAAGTGAACTACTTTAGTGAATGTCTTAAAGAGAAGATTGTGCAGAAAGGCTTGCGTTTTTGGCAGTATCCTATTGGATTAGTTAAAGATGCTGCCTTTCACACGGAACTAGTGAATTTTTCAACACTCAGGGGTTAGAATTATTGAAGATTATGTCCAAGCATTATCAGGTGCACATTAATAAATTATCTAGTGACGTTACTACCCTCGACGAAGAAATTAAAGGGACCTTGACTTCCAAAGATACCATTTTGAATATAACAGGACTTTTACCAGTATTAATAACTTACTGTCAAAAACTAGGGACACTAAAATCAGGATAATTAACAGAGACCGGAGGGACTATGCAAATGGAACAGCTTACCCAGACCCTCCCCCATCACTAATATGGAATGCCCCTAGAGGTTTTAATACCACAAGGGGTACATCTGATAATAGTAACGGCAATCAAAATGAGGGTTTACCAGGGTCTAGAAACTGAGGGGCACTAAATGAGAATGAAGCTCACCAAAACAACTACTTCACAGACCAGGATGATGAGGGCAACAATTCTTAGATGGCGGGCGTGAGTTCAAATAATGTTCCAAAAAACTCCATGAACCATCAGGGGCAGGGGATGAACAAATCTACCCTCAAGCAACAGAGGAAATACAACACAAGGAGGAAAAACAACAACAGGAACAAGAGGTGACCTTTCACCAAAGGGTCAGTTCAAACAACCCCTCTTGTAAAGTTGTAATGAATAAAAGCAGAGATTTCAAAATTTACAACTTTACCAAATACACTATCGACCCTCTAGTAGTTGAAATTTTTGCAAAAGGACTTACATTCATTCCATCTCATGCTACTGATTTAGGGTCCTTATTACTGGACTTTAAACTTTACACTAGAAAACTCAATTTACAATTAATTTTGGGTAACGGGAACTACAATGGGAACCCAAACTTGCGTATTTCTAGTACATTTAATCCCCCTTTACACCCGTACATTTTACTATTTGGAAGAATGTGCGAAATGGACTTTAGAGCTTTTATTAACCGTCAACGCAAGTCTGAATTAAGGACCAACTTGAACAAGAATAAAAGAGAAGCTCTAAGCAACTTTAGACTTTTACCAGTCCGCCTAATGAAACCTTACAAAGGGGGTGGACTGGTCATTATGCACAAAATGGACTACAAGGAAAGAATGGGGAAGATACTTGAAAGTAACGCATATATTAAAGTGAGCCTGAACTAACTGAACATAGCATACAACCGTATCAGAATGTTTCTGAATGATATGTTCATTGACTCACTCATCGACCTTCGACATGTTTAACTACTTGTCAGTACTATCACCTAGACTACCTGTACTTTTTGAAATACCTAAAATCCACAAGAATCAAGGAGATCCACCTATGCGCCCCTTAGTGGACGCTCAACAATCAATCATCTATTCTTGTGCTAAGGTGATAGATGAGATTCTGAAGAGATTTGTGGCCCTGGAACCTCAGATTTGCAAAGACTCTTGGACATTTTTGATGAGCATTAACTCTTTAGCTTATAATGAGCACTTTTGTTTTTTAACAGCGGATGTTTGCAATCTATACACGGTGATCCCACAAACCTTGGGAACAGAATGGGTTATCGACCATATGAGATTTAAAGGGGCAGAACATTCAGAACTGAGATTGGTGGAGGAATTACAAGGTATAACACTGTCTAATAACTATATTACCTTTGAAAAAAATTTTTCAGACAGCAGATTGGTGTAGATATGGGCTCCCCTTGTGGAGCTAGTTTCACCAATTTAGTCATGGTCAAATGGGAAAAAGACACCATTTTTGATAACCCTGGACTGAATGAGTGTATTTATTATTACACCCGCTTTTTAGATGACATTTTTATGATTATTAAAGGGGGTGTTGAACTAGCTGCTGAAATTCTGGAGCAGTTTAATAGGTCCACCACCTTTCTCAGGTTTACTAGTAACTTCCACATAGATTCTATGAGCTTCTTGGATGTTGAACTATCTAAAGATAGAGCCCAGAAAAAATATCTAGCAAGGATTTTCTGAAAGAGCACTTACTCTGACTCATTCTTACATTACACTAGTTTTCATCCGCTGCACCAGAAGAGAAGTGTAGTGAAAGGCCAACTGGTATGAGCAGCCAGGATGACTACAGAGGATGACCACTTCTTTGAGGAATGTGAACTCTTGAAGTCCATGCTCCTCAAGAGGGGGTACCCCATTGAGTTAATTGCTGACCTTATAAGGGAGGTGAGTAATAAAAGGGCTTCTGGCCACTTCAGACCCATCCTCTCCCAAGAATGGATAGCAGCTCACACTTTGGAAATCAACGTCTCAGTAGAGATAGAACTGACTAACCCCGTAGTTAGGAATAGTATTGGACCACAAAGGGAGCAAAATTGTTTGAGATTCCGGACTACATTCTCTTTAGATTATGAAGCCCTGATCACAATACTGGACAAAAACTGGCAGTTGTTACTGTCCAATAGGGATATGCAAGGAAAGTTGGGAAACAAACCACTGGTCACCTGGAAAAAAGGAAGGAACCTAAAAAAACTTACTGAAAGTAGTAACAGCTTTTAGAGGCACCCCAGGAACATTTAAATGTGAGGCATGTAACCAGTGTTGACACATTGCTACAGGGTCAAAATTCATTATTGGGGGTGAGACTATTTCCTGAAGAACAAGTTTAACTGTAACTCCAAAGCCTTAGTCTATGTAGCATTATGTCAATGCCGCCCTAGTTTTTATGTAGGCAAGACTGATCATAACTTTAAGGAGAGGATTTACGAACATGTTTATTACATTAACAAAAGAAAAATGGAGAGCCCACTAGCTAGACACTGCATTGAAAACCCTAACCACAGTTTCAAATTTAAGGGCATTGACTCAATTGAGATGAATAGTAGAGGAGAGGTGTCTACACTTATGTTGGAGAAAGTGGGACTTTTGTGGCAGCTTAGACTCAATGCATGCTTTCCACCGGGCTTGAATGAAATGACTTCTAGTCTATGTGTGCTAAAATTAAAGAGCCTTAAGAGATAGTAGCTGCACACACATTATTTTTGTTGGATGGTTAAATAATAGATGCTCATTAGCCCTAGGGAGGTTACAATTGCTAAGTTACACCCACCTTTTATAGGTTAAAAGAAACATTATACAACACAGTTTGTTATGAAAAGATTACTACTTCCACGGGTCCCTGAACATTAGTTATAAGTAAAGTGAACTAACTACGATTTTAATTAATACTAATTAATTTACTACATGTTCCATTATAAGACAACAGAACTTTGTTTTTTTATAAAACTAAGGCAGTCATTTTACCTAATGACTTAACAAAAAACAAACTGTTTGACTTCGGTATTTTAGGATTATACCTTTAAATTATGTGACTGGAACTGCGGTGGTGATGCTGCAGTAGCATTGTCGCCTCACAGTAAGACGCTCCCCATTCAATTCTCAGCAAGAGTGTCTTCTGTGTGGAGACATGCATGAATGGGTGTACCTTCGTTGAAGGTTGTGCATCAGGGCCAGCAACTCGGCACGTAAAAATCTTCTGCCAATCATTAGCAGACCGGAGTTCCGCTGTGGCGACCCCTAAACAGGAAAAGCCGAAAGACACAACAACCTTTAAATTATGTGATTGTGCTTAATTGGCTTAATTGTATTAACAAGTATGAATCACTAGGATAGTACTTAAACTTGTTTTTTTCTTTCTGAGCACTATTGTTTGAAGAAGTTAGGAGACGTGTTTCCCAACGAAAAGCGCTTTACACTTTCTGACTTGGATTCTGTGCAGCCAGATCATTTTTAACTTTTTATTGCTTGGCAGTTACTGGAGTGTGCACCGGACTACTGATTGCTGTAAGCTTGTTTTACTCAGCTATTAAACCTTGTTGGACTTTGCACTGTGCGCTCGTCTTGTCTTGTGCCTATTCACTTACCATCATATCCACAAAGTACAAATCAGCCTTCAGTGAAATACTAATTTCCTTTCCTTAACAAAATCCACATGACACTATTGATGATTTTTGCTAGTGATCTCTCAGTTATTTTCACACATACCTTGACCAATACTTTCAAGTCCTTCTTTAGTATACATATTAGTCAACAAAAACTAAATGATTTTCCTCCCCTTCTCCTTTTGTCATGATCACCACTCTGTTTATTCTCATTAATTCTGGTATTCTTTCTTCTTCTAGATGACTGTTACATGCCCTTACCACATTCATTTTAATTCCTTCCTTTACCATTTGATTAAATTTCTCTGGAAAGCCATCCAACTCCAATAGTTTTTTTCTCTCAGTTATTGTACTACCCTTAACACATCTTTTCCACAATTAACATATCCATGTTTTTTTTTTCTGTAATCTGCCTTTAGTTTGTTCTACTCTAAACTTCATTTATCTGTCATTTCCTTTTCTTTGGCTCATTCCTTTCTTTGGCTGATCCCTTTCTTTTCCTCACACAGAATCATGTCATATTCATTGTTGCCTTTCTGATTTCTGTTTATAGGTTCATAGGTTTATAATAGATTACTTAGATAATGTCTTAAGAGGCCTTACAAGCCTGGCCAATATAATCTGATTTTACCTAATATATGGCCCCTCGGAGCAAGAGGATGGCATGGATTTCTGCCTGTGCATTGAGTATCTTACAGATTGCCCCAGTCCATAAGGGACATAAGCACTACCCCAGGTGTGAATTTGCGATTCTCCATCCATTGATCCAAATTGCATTTGAAGGGGACCAGAGAAGATTTCTGCTTAATGTGAAAAGAAAGCCTGTTCCAAAGAAGAGGCAATCTCTGAGGCACATATTTGTCTCTCCAGCAAGTTTTGTTTGAGTCACTGATTAAGTTTAGATCCCTATATTGGGCTACCCTTGTTCTGTTGGACTTGCAGATGTGTACCTGCTCCATCAGGGCTGGATTTGTGAGTGCCTTGTAGGTCACGCATAGGTCACCCCTTAATAGTCGTTAGGAGGTAGAGTCAAGGGATAGGGTGTTTAGTCTTTCCACATAGTTCATGTTGTTTACACTCTGTATTTTCTTTGTGAGGAACCTGTGAGGTCACTCCAGCTGCTGTAAGTGCTTAATCAAGTATATGCCAAATGGTGCATCATATTCAATTATTGGTCTAATGAGGGCTAAGTACAATGGAACTATAATTTCCTTGGCTCTGAATTCTATACCTTTACTTATAAGTTGTGCCACATAAAAGGACTTTTTCACCACTGTGGATTCATGACATTCAAAGTTCAGGCTGTTATCTATCTGTATACCTAGATGTCTCCCCTCTGAGTCTACTCTTGGGAGTGTGCTATTGATGTTGTAATTTGAAGGGGTATTTGACTACCCAAAGGGTATGATAATGCATTTGATTGCATCTAGCTTTGGGCCATGGTTCTGGCACCAATCACTTCTCTGATCTAGACCCTCTTGAAGGATATCTGCATTGTTGGGGAATTCAGTTATTGCCCCCAGCTTGCAGTCATCAACAAACTTTGTCATCCAAAGGCATTTCACATTAGTCTTGACTTCAGAGAAGTATATTCTGAACAGATGTGGTCCAAGCACTGACCCTGTGGCACACCATGAGTAACTGGACTCTTGCTGTGTCTGCATTCACTCACTTTAACCACACATGTCCTGTCTGTGAGCCAACTGGCTATCCATCTGGTGATGTAGGGATTTATGCCCAGTTTTGTGAGTTTATTTATAATACCCAAGTGGGGAATTGTGTCAAGTGCCTTGGCCAGGTCGAGGAAGGTAGTATGTACTGTTGTACCATCACCCATGGCCTTAGTGACTTTCCCAAAGAAATTCACCAGCTTCAGTAGGCATGACCTCTCCTTGACAAAGCTGGATTGGGTTTGGTCCACTGTTCGCAGGTTTCCTATGTCATTATTTATCAGGTCATGATTATTTTTTCCATGACCTTACATATAAGGCTAGTCAAACTTATTAGTCTGTAATTTCCCAGGTCAGTAAAGGGTCCCATTTTATGCAGAGGAATTACTGTTGCTGTCTTCCACCCTATCAGGATAAATCCAGTCCAGAGGGTGTGGTTGAACAGAGATCATAGTGGGCCTGATAAGTCCTGATTTAAGCTGTTTAAGAGGCTACTTATCATATCATCAGTCACCACTGAAGCCATGTTTTCATCTTTAGAGACTGCATTGGCAACCTATTTGTTGATGGAAATTGCCAGTGGAGTGGTAGAGGGTATTTCTTGGGGGATAACTGGTAGTAATGGGGAGATGTATTTGAGTTGAATTTGTCAACTAGCAGATTTGTTAAATTATATGGTTGGGTATAGGTGATGCCATCTGAAACTAATTCTGCACATTGTTCGGTATTGCCCTTAAGCCTGTGGACATAACTGAAAAATGCCTTATGGTTATCCTTAGCTTTGGAGGTTATTTTACCACAAACATCACTTTCAGGACTAGACTAGTTCCCTGATTCACTTGTGTAGACTAATGAGGGGCTGTTTGCTCTGTTGTGTACATTCCGTTGAACATCTCAACAGGATTTTCTTTCTTTTGTTGTACAGCTTATTAATAACAGGAGTCCACCAGGGAGGCTTCTTTTTGCTGTTTGATCTGATTTATTTCAGTCTGCTACTGCCATTTCTATGCAGTTGTTTATACAGTCATACAGGGCTTTTGTGTATGCCTCTGCATAAGTTTCTATGTTTTCTGGATTTGGGGTAACTTGCAAACTAACTATGCCGTCCCTTGTTAAGGGATCATTTACCATAGAGAAGTTCTTAAAATGTTTTCTGTTAGGTTTGGGGTTAGTTTTACCTTTATTTCAAGGGATACCACTTTGTGATCCGATCTTACCAGAGAGGACATCACTCTGGATACTGGGGGGAGACAGTGCAGCCCTCTTGCATATTTGTGAGTACCAGAGCTAAGATATTTGTTCCCCCAGTGGGAGTGCAGACTAGATCCTCCATGGCATTTGAGTTTACAAAGTCAAGAAGCCTTTGGACCTGCATGTTAGGGGTTATGTATGCCTACCAATTAATGAAGGAGTAGTTAAAATCACCCATGAGTATGGTATTGAGTTGGATGCTGAGTGATTCTAGTAACTTTTGGTATAATGTATGGGTTTTCTGGTTTATGGTGAAGGACCTGTAGCTAACAAAAATATGGCAATGGATTTTTCCCCATGGTTAGTTGGATATGGAGTAGCTCAAGCATGTCATATTGTTTGACGAGCCTTGAGGTGTGCTTATCCTTTATGTATAGATAGATATACTGCTGCATTTTCCTCTTTCATGTTTGGTAGGTGGTGAGAATGTATAAAAAGCATTATAACCATCTACTGCCAGAGTGCTTTCTGTGGCTTTGAATCATGTTTCAGTAACTGCACAAATGTCAGCATTCTCCAGGGTGAGGAGAGCTTCCAAGGAATGAAGTTTCTTTTTGAGGCTCCTAGCATAAAGCAGTGAAACCTTTAACTTGTCCTGAGTAACTTTTGTTATGTTGGTAGGTTTGTCAGGTTGGCAATGCCTAAAAAAGGCACTATAGGGGTGGATACTGTGTTGGCCAATATCCAAAAGTCTAGAGGTGACTGGTGAATACCATCCCTGGCAATGCAGGGTGGCTTGTCAACAATGTCCTCACAGACTGACAAGCTTTGCACCCGTTTGGAATGACACAAACAGCTAAATCAATTGTTAATGTCAATCATTTTCTGCTGGTATTGTAGCATCATTCTTGGGATGGTAGAATGCTGCTCAATGCTAAGCTCACACCTGCCCGTAATACATATTCAGAGACCTCAATCATATCTCTCTTCATATATTCCAAGTAGGTATGTCTCAAGTCATCCACAGTCACATAGACTATGACTGAATCATACTGGTACTTAGGAGTAAGAGATCTGAGTGCTTGCTTGATCTAGAGAATCCTTGTCATGACAGGCAACTAACTGTAACCTTTCCGTTATCCATCCTGGTAAGAGGTACATCAGTGTGTCTCACAATGGAGTCTGCTATGACCAGAATATTGGGTTGTGGAGTGTTTTGCCTTATGGGCTTGGTAGTTGAGGCACAATGATGTGTGGTATTATGCGTTGTGATGGGAATTGTCTTCTCTGTGTACATGTGTAGTTTCTGAGGACTGCACCTGAGAGGCCTTTGAGGTTTGTGTAGTTACATATGAGCACCTCTGCATATGTGGGGCTATGTGTCTGGTCCTTTGTGGGTGCAGTGAGTGATGTGTGTGAGTCACTGACAATATGTTTGCTGCTTTTTGTGTCTGTATGTGAGATTCTAGCCTCCAGTGTCAATGTGTAACTACATAGTTCACATACTGTATTTCTCTGTTTGAAATGTAAGTGCTTGTCAATGTACATAATCCAATTGCCTCAGGATACCCATGTCCATCCTGCTGGATGCAGAGATAGCAGGAAAGTGCCCATCCCTGGTTTCAGGTCCTAATGTGTTCTTAAATGTATAGGAGTGGAGAATATGTGTGATTGGAAAAGGAAATTATGCTTACTTGGTGTAATCTGCAGCTAACCTAACTAGCAATGTTGACCATACCTCTCAGACTCTTATGGCAAGAGATCTGGACACAAAGCCAGACAAAATGGGAGGACAAAGGTCCAAAATAGGAACATATATTAAATATTGCTCTTATAAACTTAGAAAGTTGCTAGAGTAACAGGGGTTTTGTTAACATACATTTTCTGAAGGATTTGAAGTCTGAAACTCAAATGCATGTCATTATTTAGTGACTTCAATCCTCAGATCATCCCAGTGATTTGCCAGAAAAGCACAAATTTTATGAGGAATAGACCAAAAATCTGGACAGTTGAGAGGTATGATGATGACCAGTGCCAAATCAGATGCTTCCTGAGCAGCAATACTCCTGGGTGGTATTAAAAGGTAACTAGCACAGTAAACATTCATAGTATAATGAAAATAGGCATTGTTTCCAGATGTTTGCACCTGTACAGAGCACTGGCACAGATCCATGCAAATAAGCCAAATTTATGCCAGCACTGGAATTACAGAAAACTGACTACTGAGCATTCTGGCCAATAAAACAACTACACTTAGAGCCCTTTTGTGTGTTTCCCAACTCAGACAGACAAGATAAATACCTACTGCCACTAGATGAATAACCCCAGTCCTCGTAATGTAAAATCACAGTAAAACAGTGTCCAGAGAGAAATGCTACCACAGACAGACTTTAAGCTACAGATACAGTAGTGTACTTTAAACAGCTTATAAAAGTGTGGTTATTCAATAAAAGCACTTCACTTTGTAGGAATGAGACAACAGCCACTCAATTGTGCATAATTTATAAAAGCACTAAAATCAAGGTAAGCTGATTAATAAGCCTTCCAGTCAATAAAATAACTACATGCAAAAATCTGTACTGTATTCCTCCAACCTATACAGACCAGGCTACCACCCACTGCCAATAGATGTCAAATTTACTGTCTTCTTGATGTAAAAACACAGAAAAGTGCTTACTAGAGTGTAAAAATACACTAGTTTATCCAACAGCTAACTAGATAACAAATTCAGAGCAAATACATCAGTATAACAGAAAATGAGAGGTAAAATGCACTCTTTTTTTAAAATAAGCACAAGGAAGGGCAAATAAATAATTCAGGATATAAACAGCAGTATAGAAAGGGAGGAGCTGATAATGCTCAATTAACAGTAAGAGTAGGCAGCTTAAAATCACCAAATTTCAAAAGCAGATTAAGGAATAGGAGGGTGGATGGGAAAAATGACTAGCATGGAGTCAACAACAGTGCTTGTAGTTTTTGCAGGTCATGAGTCTTATTCAAAAAGACAAAGACATAGAAATAAACTTTGTATTTAAGTATCAACCAAGAAACACATTAATCAATGAAAAAATATATGAAATGCACAGCCTAGGTAATTTAGTGTCTATCTGCCACATAGAATAAAAACATCAGGCCAACCAGATTTCTTAAAAGAGAAAGCAAAATGGAGCAAGTAAAACAGAAAGCAGGTCTATCAGTTTAAGCAACTCACAGACAAAAACAAATATAGACTTACTTTCCATACCCAGCAGGGAGTCACCAACAGTGCTTGTAGTTTTAGCAGGTCTTGATTCTCATCAGAAAAGAGAAAGACCCAGAACTTCTCTGTGTATTTAAGTATCACTCAAGAAACAAATTAACCAATAAAAAAAAAACATGGTCAAAAGCTTCTTATATAGTCATTTCCTGGCACTTCTGCTTTGACTGCAGGTTAATTAGTTCACTTGCCTCTCATCCCCCCCCAAAAAAAAGACTTTTATTTCTTTCCATACCCAATGGATTTCACTCTTATCTATCATGTTTGTTATGTATCTAAGTCTGCTCCATTCTACTCTTATTTCCATATGAGATGTACATTTCTCTACTCTTTGATTTTTTGAACATATTCTATTGTTTCCTAATTGTGCCCTCCTCAACATCTTTTCTCTCTCATATATGTCTATTACAAAAAAAATGCACTTTATTTTGCTCTTGCCTCTTCTTAAAAGTACTCAATTGTATTTAGTCTGCTGCATTTATTACTGATTGGTAGTAGCCTGATTAAATTGTAATTGTTATTCTAAGCCATTGGTTGAAGCACTTGGGCTTCAGATTTGTTGTTTTACATTAAGAAGGTTTGTGGTCTGCACTGTTGTGGCAGGACAGGTAGCTTACATCCTTCTAAGTTGGGAATTGCTGATTGAAGGCTCAGTTTTTGTAGTGCCCACACTATGCTAGACATTCCTTTCTACCACTGCATAGCTCACATGCTGGGGTCCACACTACCTTATCTGGCCTGTTCTTCTTTGTCAGGTCTGTGACGGGAGCAGCTATGTTACTATAATTGGGAACAAACCTTCTGTAGAACCCTACTTTCCTAAGAATGCCCTCACCTGCTTTTTGGGAACAGGTGCAGGCCATGCCTGAATGGCTTCCACTTTGGCAGGTTCTGGCCTTATCTTACCACTCCCCACTCTATGTTCTAGGTATGAGACCTCTGCCATACCCACCTGACATTTGCTCGGCTTAATGGTCAACCCTGCCCTCTGCAGTCTGCCCGGCACCTCCCTGACATGCTGAAAGTGCTCTTGCCAGGAATGGCTGTAGATAGCAATATCATCCATGTAAGCAAGGGCAAACCCTCCTGCTCCTGCTAAGATATGATCTATCAGCCTCTGGAAAGTTGCTGGGGCATTATTCATCCCAAAGGGCATCTTTGTGAACTCATACAAGCCAAAGGGAGTCACAAAGGCTTTCTCTCTAGCACTGGGAGTCAAAGGCACCTGCCAGTAACCCTTGGTAAGATTAGTGGTTGTAAGATACTTAGCCCCACCCAGCTGCTCTAGGGCCTCATCTGTCCTAGGCATGGGGTAAGCATCTGCCTCTGTGTGACTATTTAATTTCCTGTAATCCACACAGAACCTGGTGCTGCCATCCTTCTTTGGCACCAGTACCACTTTGGAGGCCCAGGGACTGTTGGACTCCTTAATCACCCCTAGTTCCAACATCTCCTGTACCTCTTCCCTCAGAGTCTGTTTGACTCTCTCAGGCACCCTATTAGGGGTCTGCCTGAGAGGCCTTTGAGGTCCTGTATCCACCTGGTGCTGCACCCTGGTTTCTCAGTGAACATGCCCCCAAACTCCTGCAACACTGCTCGGATTTCTCAAACCTGGGTAGGAAATAGCTGCTAGGACATTGCTACCCCTTCCACTAAGGTGACAGCCCGAGCCTCACTGAGAAGATCAGTTACAAGATCTCTCTCAGACTCCTCATGCAATCCATTGCAAATGCTCAGTGCAAGGGCCTCCCAATCATGGTAAATTTTCTTCATGTTAATATGATACAATTTGTGCCTCTGCCTTCTGCCTAGCACTTCCACCATGTAATTAACATCACTTACCTTTCTTACCACCTTGTAGGGTCCCTCCCAAGCTGCTTGCAGATTGTTGTGTCTGACAGGAATGAGAACCATCGCTTGCTGTCCTACAGCATACTCTCTATCTTGAGCATTCCTGTCATACCACACATTTTTCTGTTGTTGGGCTTCTGTCAGGTTCTCCTGGGCCAAGGCCATGAGTTCCTTTAGCCTTGTCCTGAGGTTTAGGATGTATGCCACAACAGACTCCTTGTGAGAGTCACACTCACCTTCCCACTCATCTCAAATTAAAGCTAGAGGTTCCCTCACCCTATGCCCATACAGCAACTCAAAGGGTGAAAAATCTGTGGATTCCTGGGAACCCTCTCTATAAGCAAACAACAGATGGGGCAAATATTTGTCTCACTCCCTCTTAAACTGATCTGAAAATGCCCGTAGCATGGACTTGATTGTAGAGTTTTACCTCTCAACAAGACCATTAGTCTGGGGATGCTAGGGGGTGGTCTTCATGTGCTTCACCCCACAGGACTTCCACAGACAAGCCAGCAGGTCTGACATAAAATTTGCACCTCTGTCAGGCAGTATTTCCTTTGAGAATCCTACCCTGCTGAAAATCTCTAGCAAAGTATTTGCCACCTTCTCGGCCTCAGTGGAAGACAAAGCCACTGCCTCAGGGTATCGTGTAGCATAATCTACAATTACTAGGATATACTTTTTCCCTGTGGAACTTAGGGTGCTCAGAGGACCCACAATATCCATAGCTACCCTCTGAAATGGCTCCTCAATCACAGGCAAAGGCATCAAAGGAGCTCTTACCTTGTCTCCTTGTCTCAAGTCTCTCCTTGTAACCCTTCCCAGCTTCCTTTCCACAGGATGTCTGGCATCCTCTGACAGTGGTGCCTCACTGTCAGCCTGGGTACTACTACTCACCTCTACCTTTGCAGTTACCCTGGTCAAGGGAACATCAGTACCCACAAGCAGCTGTAGATCACATTCAGTCTCACTGCTACAACTTAGCTCACTCCCTGAAGTAACCACCTCAGCAGTCCTGGCTTCAAGTATGCAGTCTGTCTGGGTCTCCCCCAGGCTACCAAACCCACATGCATGTCTCCTAGCCTCAATGCATGTAACTGCATAAGTACATAATACTGCCTCATCCAAATCCTTCCCTCTCAGGACATCTGCAGGATGGTAGTTCCATATCACCGTTGTCTCAAGACAACCCACTGTTGGCATTTTGTCTTTCCCACTTACTGGCTCCCTCACCTTTGGTTCCCCACCTTGCCTCCATGGACATCTGTATGCCACATGGCCCCACTGGTTGCATTCAAAACATTTTACCCTAGCTTCTGGACGTGTACCTGGACTAGTGGCTTCCCCTGCTACTGGCGGATTCTGTTGGGGCAGACTGTGCTGCCCACCATGGGTTCCTTTAGTCCCATGAGCAGTACTGGGGGTCCCTTTCCTGTGCAGGGCTGCCATGCTTGATAGGTATAGGTTTCCCTTCTTCCCCAACTCCTCTGAAGTAGCACACTGTCTATCAGCTAACCAGATCTTCATGTCCTCAGGCAAAGTGCTAAGGGCTTGTTCCCTTACCAAAAGGTCTGCCAGTCCTTCAAACGTGGTGACCTGACATCCACTCACCCAGCTATGAAAATAAGTGCTCAATTCAATGACATATTCACATACATTTTCATCTGCCTTGCGTCTATGCTCACGAAACTTTTTCCTATACATTTCAGATGTTAGCTTAAAACATTCCAACAAGTGTCTTTTTACAGCAGTATAATCAATACAGTCAGTGTCATGCATTTTTGCTAAGGAAGTTACAGCTTTACCATGGAGTAAAGGGGTCAGGAACCGTACCCAGATCCCTTGGTCAACTTCATACTGTTTACATACCCGCTCAAACATATGAATGAACCTATCAAAATTATCCCCCTCTTTAAACTGTGGAAGAAATTTACTGACATTTTGTGCTTCTGGGGTCCGGTTACTCCCTTCCCCATTACCTCCATGAGTCTGGCGAAGAGTCAGCATTTCCCTCTCATGCCTCCTCTGCTGTTCATTTTCTTCAGCTTGTAGACTCCTCATTTTCTCATCTGCCTCTAGTTCCATATGCCTGGCCTCCAACTCAAGTCTCTTTAGCTCCAGCTGGATTTTTAAGTCCACTGCAGAAAGGTTGAGCTGTCCATTCTCTGAGGATATTGTATCTCCACTGTCAGTCTGATTGTCCTTCAGGCTGCTGTTTTCTGATGCAACTGTAATCAAGGCTGCAATCAGGTCTGCCTTAGTCAGGTTTCCATGCACCAGTCCCCTAGCCTGGTACATCTCCGCCAGCTGGCTCCTTGTCAGCTTTCCATACTCCTCTGCTGACATGCTGCCTGCTCACCCTGACTAACACTAAGCTAACAAAAGAAATAAAACATTTGTGATCTGAACTCTGAGTATACACTGCATGGCTGTTTTAGAGTACAAAGCACTTTTAGAGATCACTGTACATAAGCTATGGGAATTCGCTCTACCCACACCACTACAAGCCAATTAGTGTTTACCACCTAATCAATACGTGATGTGGATCCCACCACAGCAAACCAATATGTGACAGGATATCCCAACCACTGCCACCGATATGTGACAACCGTGCCCTGGCCCAACAATCAAGGAGCCTCAATCCTCACCACTAACACCAGGGAGGTCGTCTCCTAGAAGAGGAAAGGATAACTAATACACATAGTAAAGTAAAATTTCCCTTAAGTGCACACAGAGATCACAGTCAGTCTGGGTCTGATTTCTCCCTTGCTCACCAGGTCCCCAATAAGACTCCCCACTGGCACAACTATAGGGTCCAGGTCTCAGCCTAGCTGGGCAAGCTAAAACCTCCAGTACCCTCTCTGTCCAACCAGTGCTTTGTGTCCCTGCCAAGTAGCTGACACACCACACACACACACAGACCCTCCTGGGAAAAGGCTGGCACAGGTTCTCCAGCTGTGCCCCTATTACCCAGACCATATGGTAGTAATTCCTGCCACCACCCAGCTAATAATTATCAGCTACTAAAAGGCCCTTAAAAGGATGTCCAATTATTATTGTGCAATATTAATATCCAATTGTAGCATGACTAACAGTCAAGGCTTAATTTGGAGTGACTTAGACAGTAAAATCTGTAAATATGTAATGTACTTTAGAGATAAAATTATCTCTACATAAACCAGCCACAGGTAAAGTTTTTTAAAATATTTAATAATAAATAATTAAAACACAAGACAATACTACTACACCACACAGATATCTAAGAGTTCAGAAATTAGGTTCATAAGTTCATAGATTAGTACTAGACTAACTGCCCTTGCCAGCCATTTTAAGCCTAGCCAATTATCCCTTGTGAGACTCAAACCCGGCACCTTGTGTTTGTAAGGCAAACACCTTAGCCATTAGGCCACCCTCCCAACTCACAGAGAAACTTAAAACAATACAGTAGGAAATATCTAATTTCAAAGAAAAATACTTAGTTTAACTTTCTTCTAAGTTTAACTATTCCTAAGAGAAATCACAGTGCTATTATCTTACTTACATACATAAAAAGCAAGCAGTGCTGGGTTAGATGTCCAAGATCAAAATGCTTCCAGTCTCTCACTGAACAATAGTTTTTAAACACTAAGTAACCGCTCTGCTGAGGCCCTCCCAAATTATATCATTTTGACACTTAGGTTTCCTCAGGCCACAACCTGCATTATTTAGAAAGCTAACACCTGCTCAGGGAACTACAACAATACAAGGCATTTCACATATACACTCTATCAGAAACCAGAGCAATAAAGCACCTTCCATATGTAAATTCTGGCCCTTAACTTTAACCTTAAAACAATGAGCATGAAACCTTCATCCAGACTCAGTGGAGCCGACTTGTGCCGACTTGTAAAACATCAAAGAGATTCATAAGATCTTTTCAACTTCTAAAGACACATTTGAAATGCTTTGCTTGGTTTTCCTTACAGCAGATGGCAAGTTGCAACAATCTTGAAGTTCACATTTTACAGTGTTTTCTTTCATTTAAAAAACACAAACCTGTATTTTACATGTCTTTATACAGTTGATAGAATTATGTATCAAATTCTATCTGACTAGGCTGGCAGCCTTCGCCCTTCTTCCTCCAATTTTCACACAGGGCTCAGTTTTGAGCTTTTTTACTGGTTAATTAGGTAATTTGTTTAAATCAATTTGCTCGTTTTCTATTGTTATATAAAAAAATTGCACTTTATTCATCTACTTTCACTGTATTTGCATTTCTTCCTAGTTTATTGCATTTATTACTACTTGTTAGTAGCCTGATTAAATTGTAACTGTTATTCTAAGCCTTTGGTTGAAGCAAGACCAGTTGTTTTATATTAAGAAGGTTTGTGGTCTGCACTGTTGTGGCAGGACAGGTAACTTACATCCTTCCAAGTTGGGAGTTGCTGATTGAAGGCTTAGTATCTGTTATTCTAAAAGTGTATTAGCTCGGTTTTAAGCACTTGAGCTTTGGGCCAGTTATTTTACATTAAGAAGGTGTAGTCTGCACTCTTGTGGGAGGAAAGAGTAGATTCTGCCCTTCTGAGCTGGGAGTTTCTGATTAAAGGCTTATTGTGCCTGCTTATTTGAACTGTTTCTTTTTGAAATTGGTACGCCTTGTTTGCTGTAGCATAGACTAAATTCAGACCTGCTGAATCTAACTTTGTTTGTATAAATTGAGCACTAATCCAGACCATCTTTTTTTTGGGAGAAGGTTCCCCTGCACCCTAGTGGCAGGAGTGTGCAGTTAGAACTTGTCTGATCAAAGACTGCTGGAGCAGGGCTCAGTTTTTAGCTTTTTATTGGTTAATTGGTTAATTTGTTTAAATCAGTTTTCTCATTTGCTACTGTTATATTAAACAAAAAAATACACTTTATGCATCGCCACTTAGCTAGAGTTAAACTATTCCCGGCCCCATAAAGTATGCTCTTCAAATTTTCCCTTAGAACTAGACAGTTTTTTTAGTTTTAGCACTCAAATCTGTTTCTTTGAGCTCAGCACTTGTTCAGAACTCATTGCAAGCACTAAATAAGCTACAAATTACTACATCATTCAACTTTCCTTACTTGTCTAGAGGAAAACAATTTTTAGTACTTAATAAATAAGTACCTATTCAGGCATGTCTAAGGGTCAGCTCCCGGTGTTTTCTTCTGTATACCTGATGATTCTGGGCATCTTGGGGCAATGCAGGAAGTGCCTCATGTACACAGACAACCCTCTTCTCCTACCACCCAGCACTACAACCAGTGAGAGATGCACTTATATAGCCAAACTGGAAGCAAAGCTCTCTTCACCCTAGACTGGACTATACAGTCAAGAGGAGAAGGTAAACACTTACACCACACAACACTCATCACATAGTCTCTCAAAACCTACACCACCAAAACACACACATAGCAACACAACACACACACCTACATTCGTGGAGGCTCTCAATAAAAATCTGCTCAAGCAACAGAGACCTCAAAAGTAGAAATGCAAGCAACCTCCACCCCCCAACACAACCCAAATGACAGTCCACAAACTCAGTGTGCCACTCAACCACAGGCCATAAGGCATAACAACGTACCCAATACTCTAGTCATATAGTCAGGCACAGTGATGTTCCACTCACCAGGTTAAACAAGGAGAAAGTTACTGTCAGCTGCTTGTTGGGTGCCAGGATCTGCCACATAATGCATGCACTCAGGTCACTCCACAACAAGTACAAATATGACTCTAACATTGTCCATGTTGGTGTGAATGACCTGAGACATACCTCCTTGGACTACATGAAAAGAGACATGGAGGAGCTCTCTGATCTTGTAGCCCAGGCAGGTATGACCCTAGCCCTAAGTAGCATCCTGCCATCACCCAGAATTATACCACAATACAAGGACAAAATGATTGACTTCAATAATTGGCTAAGCTTCTGGTGTCATTCTAAGAGGATCCAGTATCTGTCTGCCCGGGATGACATGATCGACAGACCACGATGCTTTGCCAGAGATGGCCTGCACCTGTCGTCCTTGCGATTCCGGATACTGGTTAAGGCTCTTGCCACCCCTATAGTGCCTTTTTAGGCAAGGTTCAAATGACAAATTCACCACCGTAACATGCACAAGCATGCAAAATCTGAGGGTAATGCTACTCAATGCTAGAAGTCTAAACCTCAAAATGCATTCACTCAAGGCACTCTTTAAAATGGAGAACATCGATATCTGAGCAGTGACAGAGACCTGGTTCAAGGTTCCGGAGATCACCTCTGCATTACCAGACTATAATTCATACCACACCTTTTGGCCACCTAACCTGGACTGAAACACTAAAGCAGAGGCATGTTCATATTCATTAAGGATATCCACACCTCAGGCTAGTTGCTCAGCATAATGCATCCGAGATTATCCAAGTGAGACTAACTCTGGGCAAGACCGCAATCCAAATTGTAACTTGCTACAGATTCCCCACCATGCCCCAGGATTCCCACTCCTCATTTCTTGATACACTGGAAAATAATAGGGTACAACCCAACACCCTAATAATGGGTGATTTCAACTACCCCACCATTAACTGGGAAAACTACTCATGTACCAACTCTTTTGCTCAAAGTTTTCTGGAATTCATAAATTCCAATGCCTTTGATCAACTTATCCACACCCCCACCAGGGGCAAAAATATCCTAGACCTGGTCATTACCAACATGGGCAACCAGTGTTCCACACCAGAGGTCAATTCCTCATTGGTCAGATCTTACCACAAGCTAATCACCTTAGACATCCACATCCCGCCCCCACCCCCATTAGGGAAACCACCATAAAAAATTTCTCCAAAACCAACTTCACTCTTCTTAAGAATGAAGTGGCAAACTTCACGATACCTATGCAGAAGGACAATAGAGGAACAACTGCTGAATCCTACACAAATGCACTTTATAAACACTTACATGAGTGCATGGATCATGCTATCCCTAACAGAACCAAGATGCTATCCTCCAAAAAATGGAAGCCAATATGGTGGTCCCCTGATATAAACAAACTTTACAACAGAAGAAAGAAACTGTTGCAAAAAAGAGTAAAATCCCATGATTGGAGGAACTCCCTGATCAGCCTCAGTAAGAAGTTGATATCCCTCATAAAATCATCCAAAGCTAGTTATAAAAACAAAATCACCACTGATTCTAAAGACAACCACAAAGCATTCTATAGCTATGTCAGGAATTTCAATGGCAACACTCAGATCTGCTCTCAGTTACAGCACAATGACACTAAATATACAGAACCAAGTGATATTGCCAACATCCTGGCAGATAGGTTCAGTGCTAACTTTACCCGCCTCTCACCTCCTAAAGGGCCCATCTCTATACTGGAAGGATGCAAAGTTCCTATAATCATGGCTGCACAGGTAAAAACAACACTCTCCAAAGCCAAGAACACAGCATCCATGGGACCTGACAACATCCCAGGCTGCGTTCTGCATGACCCGCATAATGAACTGGCACCCCACCTAAGCACCATGTTCAGTCATAGCTTCACCTCATGATTTGTGCCCACTGAATGGCACACAGCAATGGTTATCCCACTCCACAAAGGGGGAGCCACCACAGTCCCTGGGAACTACCACCCCATTAGCCTAACAAGGCTGGTCTGCAAGGCCACAGAACATATCATCATGGAACTTATAAACAAAGACATTGGTAATCTCCAAACTCTGGACCCCACCCAGTTTGGGTTTGTAAAAGTCAGATCACGTCTCCTAAACCTGATATACTTCTTTGAAGCAGTCACCAAAGCCATAGACAAGGGTAAGGTGGTTCACACAGCCTATCTAGATCTCAGCAAGGCTTCTGACACCGTCCCCCACTCTGGAATTATAAATAAACTCACTAAACTAGGCATAAATCCCTATGTCACAAGATAGGTTGCCAACTGGCTCACTGACAGAACCCAGACTGTGAAAGTAGCAGACTCCAAATCCAACTTCAGACCAGTGACAAGTGGAGTACCACAGAGTTCAGTTCTGGGTCCTCTTCTGTTTGGTATCTACTTTTCTAAAGTACAGGCTAACACAGAAGGTCTTTGGCTAGCAAAGTTCACAGATGACTGCAAACTAGGAACCATAAATGAAACTCCTAACGATGTGGACATCCTACAAAGGGGCCTTACTGAGACAGATGCCTGGTGTCAAAGCCATGGCCTCAAGCTCAATGCCAAAAAGTGCATTGTCACCCCCTTTGGTAAAAACTTTGTACCCATAAGCTACCACATAGGTGGTAGTCTACTTAACACCAAAAGTGTGATAAGAGACCTTGGGACACAGGTGGACAGTAGTCTCTCCTTTGATAATCACATTGTCACAGTAGTCAGGAAATCCTTCTACATGGCACACCTCATCACAAAAGGTTTCTCATCCAGGAAAAAAGAGGTCATTGTTCCCCTCTACACATCCCTCATTAGACCCATTATAGAGTACAACGTCCCTTTTGGTATGTACCTCACAAGACATCTACAACAACTGGAAAAGCCACAGAAATACCTCACAAAGAGGATTACTGGCCTCAAATAGATGCCCTATGCAGACCGTCTCAAAAAACTCCAGCTTTACTCCATTGCATATCACCTACTCAGGGGTAATCTCTGCCTAACATACAAAGCTATGTCAAACCCAGAGCTGTTGGACATGCTTCAAGTAAAGAAATCCCTCTGAGTTACATGCTCTAGGGACCTAAACCTTGTCACCACAATAAACAGAACACGCTGGAGGGATAGATTCCTGTCCCAGAGACTTCCCATACTCTGGAACATATTACCTATCTATATCAAACAAAGCTCCTAATTAGCACTCTTCAAGAAATATCTTGATGATTGGATGGGAAATAGGAAATTCACCCCTGGGATCACCTCTGTGGCTCTACTCAACAGGGGCACAGGAAAATAATTTTCTTGGGTGGCGAAAGCCAGGGTACCTTTTTGGCTAGGCTTATATAGGCCCTAAGGCCAATATGAACCTATGAACCTATGTTCCACAACACTGTCTTGAAGAAATCCCATTACAGAAGTCCCAGTCTCTCTCTGTCTCATTGTACTGAATGGTGTCCTTCTCAGTCCTAGTTATTTTTGTTTTTCTCAACGATGATCTAAAGTTTTCATCCCTTTACTGAGATTCTTGGACGTTTTACTCTTTAGCTCTTTGCCCAAGATAATAACTGCATGTACATAATCTGAAATTATGTTCTACTCTTCCTAGTTCAGCTGACAATCTCCTTGCCTTTCCCTTCACCAGAAACAAGTCTTTTCTATTGGCCTACAAACTACTTTTCTTTGATAAGACATGTATTCCATCTCCTCAAAATTATCTTTTTCCTTTTATTCTACCATCACCTCTGCCTCAATGCATCGTCTCATTTTCTTCTGTCTTCTGCCACAGCACCTCTTCCCACTGTAGACTTTGTCCACTTACAGATGTAGTGAAACACTGCAGTCTCCTCCTTTCACCTTCTCTTCTGGATCATACTTCATTCCATCCCTTTCTTTACAGGATCGTCTGAGAATGCCCTCATCAGGCCCGTAGACATTCCATGTTTTTCACATCTATCATCTGTCTTTCCATACTAAATTAAATAGCTTGAATCTCCATTTTCAGTTTTATCTTCTCAGACTTTATTCATTTCTTGAGCAGAATATATGCCCTTTAATCCACACCCTAGCTGGTCTACTTCAGAGGTACTCTTTTGTAATTTGTCTGCTTCTCAAAACTTTCATTTTTTCTTGTAATATTACGTTTCCCCTAGCTCATCTCCCCACCCTTCCCTTATCACTCAAAATTTTCTTTTAACTGAATTTTACATGCCTCTTGCAGTCCTTGTCTTTATTATCTACCTTCTTGATCTTTTATTCTTGCCACGTCCATCTTGTCCCAGGATTTCCCTCCCCTAGCTGTTAGCTGTATTTCCCCTCCTCTGTCCTGGGCTAGATATAAAAATGCTCTTCAACACTTAAAGTGCCTTTTCCCAGTTTTCATGGCTTTGCATGGATGAGACATGAGATACCTGAGTTTCTAGATACCTGAGTTTCTATTGTTTATAAATTTAATTCATTTGTCAGGTCACTGGCATAGTACAAGTTAAACAAATATGTATAGTGCACTGCAGTTTCTCTACAAGTAATAAATGTATAATTTTGAGAGTATAGTGCTCATACAATAAAGTAGAAAATAAATCATGAGTAATAAAGAAGCTGTATGAAGCAACTTATTAGTTCCCTAGCAAGGGATGAATCACTCAAGGGTCTGCTCACTTGCACTAAACAGATCATGTCTTAGTAATCCATTGAATACGCTAGCCACATTAACCATTTTCTTCTCTATCCTTTTGCAAATACATGCTTTAAACTTATTTCAGTTAGAATGCCATCCCATCCCTTTCATTTAAGTTTTTACCTTTCCAATATCATATATACCTTTGTCATACCCTTATTAATCTCTCTCTCTCTCTCTGTCTCTCTCTAGAATTCCTCCCTTAGTTTCCATTTTCTGCTTCTTCTCTTATCTAGCTTATCCATTCCATATTCCTTGTTTTCTTTTGCACATCGTAACAAGCAAATAATACTTCTGTTCTGATCAATTTCTTGCTGCTGTCTTATAAGTACATTACTTGTTTGATAATAATGAAAAAATAAAAACATGTGCAATGTTCATTTTTTGATCAATTCAATGTCTATATATCCTTTTGTTCCTTTATATTATGTGATTCCTTCTTGATCTATTTAATCTTCTCTTAGTCCATCTGCTGTCCTTACATAAGCATATTGTCAGTTTGTCCCCTCCCTCCGACCCTGCCTGTGGAGTAGGAGCATCATTTTAGCACTCATTTTAAGCATTTATTTTATTCTCCTGGTTATTACATGAAGTATGTGCATTTTCTTTCATTTTCTTTAGTTTTAGAATCACAGTGAAGGCCTCAGGTGTCTTGTTATGTACCAGTGTGGTTACTGTAGGTTCTGAAATATTTCTACTTGTTTTTTCTTCGCCTAGGATTTTTTTTCTCCTTAATGTAAGGATCATTATTTCCTGCTGTTACACTTCCTCCTTCCCTGTTTCCACTATTTCCTATTCAATACAAGTCAACATTGGTCTAAAACATACTTAGCAGTAGTTACTGCTATTTATGTCCCAAGTGCCAAATGACTCTCTTACCAAAATATTTACTCCTTGAAATCATCCTGTCCTTTTTAAAGCCTATATTTCCTTTTGTCTTGGCAGTGTGCCTCCATCTGCCTTTGTCTGTGTATATTATTTTACCATGCTTTTTATCCCCACACACCCTGAATCTTGCCCAATGACTCACTTTCACCCAGCTGACCCATTTCCTGTTCGTTCTGGATGGGATCCAGACATCTTCCAAAATGGGTAGGAGCCTTTTAGCTTGGTTTTCATGTCATTCATTCCTGAATAGAGACTCTAATTAGCCCATTCGTGTCCAGAAAGGTAAGTCAGGCATTAGGGAGCAGGAAAATCTGCTGGCTACCAATGGGAAACATGTATGCCTTAACACAAATGTCTTCTCCAGCTAGTACAATGTACCACTTAGTAGCATATGCTAAGCAGATCCATTCTCTCTAGGTGTGACACCCAATGGTCTCTCCAGGTGTCAACAAAGCAGTGAAAAAGAGATGCTACCTTTCCCCATCATAGGCAAGGTCAAAATGACCACTCTTTTTTATCCTGTCCAGCTCATTCCCGCCAGCGCCCATGCAGCTGTAATCTGTGTCACAGTTAGGGTTTTATCAATTTGCACCACAGCACAGGTTATTATTGTCTGTTATTAATCCCTTTGCCATTTCAGTGCTGTCATCTCAATTTGATGTTTGCCTGGTGTATCAATATTCTCCCTTCTCTTTATTTCTGGTAGTTTTATCACATCCCATTTTTATCATCAGTTAATGCGGCCTGACTCGATCTAACTTCATACTGGAATCCACTATTTCCAATCTCCTGCATTAAGTAAACTCATTAGTAGTTTTCCCCCATATTGACCCATTCCTATGTGTGTGTTTGTGTGTGTGCCTGTGTGTGTGCGTGTGCATATGCGTGCATGTGCGCGAGTGTGTGTGTGTGTGTGTGTGTGTGTGTGTGTGTGTGTGTGTGTGTGTGTGTGTGTGTGTGAGAGAGAGAGAGAGAGAGTGAGCGAGAGAGAGAGAGAGAGACGGTTTCTTTTCCAGTTTCTTTAAGTTGTCGGCTGACAATCTGTTTTAGCAATCCTTTCATAATTTACCTGTTACCACACTAAGTCATTTAGTTGTCTGTTCTTTGCTTCCAATTTTAGGAAAACCCTTCAAGCTTTCAGTAGCAAAGAATCTATTACACTGAATCTGTTTCTCTTCCTTTAAGAGCAAACATATTTTCCCAAATCCTTTCCTTCCTGGCCTTTTAGATGGCACCCCATAGGAGGCATCAACCTGCATCTGTTCTGTACTGCCTTCCGCTTTCATTATTCATTGCATATATTCTTACCTTCCTCAGTCATGTATTGTCACCCATGACTTTCCTCCTGTTGTCTTAAACAGTGTATATGGAACTGGCATCTGGCCATTTTAACTCCACTACATTTGGCTTGCTAGTCTTGCTCGCATTTTCCTCTCCTGAATCATTGCTTTGCTCTATGACCCAACCCTTAGGATTTAGAACCACCTCTGTAAAGTTCTGCTTTGATATATTGGACTCTATTTGGGTCTTGTGCCATTGAGCAATCACTGTAGTAGCACTCTGGATCTTTTGGCTGACATTGTATCTTGGCTTGTTGCCCTGGATTCTATTCTGCTCCTTCTTGACAACAACCTTCATCTTCTTGTCACTTCCCCTGCACCAGCAAGGTCAACTCATGCAATAGATGAGATCCACTTCTGGTCATATTGAGAAAGTATATTAATGTTTCCATCTGGTGAGAAAAAATTGACTGGTTGACCACTTTCTTCACTCCCACCATTCAGTGCAGTCCACATTTAGCTCTAGCTCCTAAATGTTTACTTTCTGCACCTTCCTAATATTCTGAATAGACTGAAGAATGGACATGGGCTGTCTGACATATACATAACTCTGCAATTTCACATGATTATTGTATCCAGACATTCCTCTTAACTGTCATATAATGTCCAGATTTATGCCTCATATTTTTCGTCTGTTCCTCATAAAATATCTGGTTTTCTGGCAAATAATGGCAAACTGAGGTCATTAAATAATGACATCTATTTGAGACTTCCTATCCTTCAGAAAATGCATGCTAACAGAAATCTTGTTATTCCCTAAGTTTATAATAGCAATATTTAAAATCTGTCCCTATTTTTGGGCCTTTGTACCCCCATTATTTTAGGCTTTTTACAGATTTCTTGTATTAAGAGGTTGAGAGGTATGTATCCAGACTATTAAATAAGTTCATGTGAAATGTCTGATATGATTTTACAATGATAGATAACTACATCCAAAACTCCCTTAATTTTTACGTTAACATAATTCTATAATTGGCATTCATTATCTCTTTCTGAAATGCTACTAATGAGGAGGCAAACCCTTTTGGGTTCATTCTCAAGAACAGTTTTCTCTTAATCTAGTTTCTCAGACACAGACATACTAGACACGGTGTAGTTTCACACAGAATTGTTTGCATACTTCCTTTGGATTATGAGAGAATATACAGATAAAAACAAAAATAAACATATAAGGTCTAAATTTGTATCAGATATCTTGAAAATATTCAATAATTATCTAAACAAAAACTCAGATATTAAAGCATGGGCATTTCTGGTATATCCTATTGCAGGTTTTCAGAATTATAATAATACCTTTGATGTGGCCACAAGTCAAAATTCAAAAAGAAAGGGATCTAATCTATTGGCAGCAACTGATACAATGTGGCAAACTTAATAGTGGAGTAAGTTAAAAATAAATTCAGTCTGGACAGCAACATGTGGCTAGTAATACAGGATTTAAGACAATATGTTATAAGTAGGTTAGAATTAATGAGCCCATCCACTAGGCCAAATATTAATAAACTTATAGAACATTTGATTATTCTAGTAAATCATATTGTTCAAGGAAAAGGCTATTTGTCAAAAATCTATAAAATAATCAAAACTAAAAATATATATTATAAAGAAATGTTTGGGGAATACTATAAAACAATTAATAATCATTTTCCTAATGATAATGATAGAAGATTAATACTTGTTTCTTCTAAGCAAACTTCCCTGTCAATACAATGGAAGTTATTTTCATGGAAATTTCTTCATAGATCTTTTATAACTCCTCTTAAAATAGAGCTAATGTTTGGACAAGAGATTGGATGCTGGAGGTATAAAGTAAACCTGAAGGCAGACTGGCAACATGTGCTCTTCAGTTGCCATTTGCTTAAAACTTTCTGGGAAAAGGTAATTTTTTTACAAACAATTTTTAATGATAAATTTCATTTGCTTAAGTCTTTACTTTTGTTTAATGCTCCTATACCAGAAAGTGTTCCTGGAGCAAACCCCAGGATTTACTAATCTCCCGTGCAGGACTAATCTAGTCCTGCACAGAAGCGGCAGTTTAAGAGGAGGATGGCAGCGTGCCATGCATATTAATGAAGGCGTGCTGCCTGAGCTCCAAATCCTACATGGAGCATGGACGAATGCAGAGCTCTAAGAATAAGCATGCCCCTGCAAATTAGGACAGCAGAAACTGTAAACAAATGAGCAAGATCGCTCATAGGTGTCCGCATATCCCCATCAACAGTTCCCCATGTGTACAACAGGAACAGTACATATAAATAAAAAGAAGAAACCCTTTTATTTTTTTTTTAAACCCTGAGTACAGCTAACCATAGGTGCATGTTTGCCCATCGCTTAGCTACGGTTAAAGCAGTTTAAAAGGCTGAAGAGGATAGCAAGAAAGATATATGCAAATGAAGCAGCACAGCAATAGTGTAGTGGTCAGAGCATCCGATTAAAGAGCAGGTATTCCCAGTTTGAGTCCCACTGCAGCACATTCCATTTTCTATGTGAAATCTGTATATGAACATATTTTGACATGCTTTTGCAGTATAACCTACTAAATAACATTTAAATGTGAACTGGAATACTGCATTAAATGCACATGTGAAGTGTCAGTGTCATAATGAATAAGGCACTAGTAAGCAGGTTTAAGCACAAATAAGCAGTAGTAAGCATATATAAGCACTAGTAAGCGTGTTTAAGTGTGTTTGCGTCGGGGTAAGCATTGCCTACACAGATTAAGCAAAGTAGAAGCTAACTGAATGTAAGAAACTGTAATTGAAGGTTAGCAGTGCTTAGCTCTGTGCAAACACGCGCACACCCACTTACAACTGCTTTAAAGTGCCTTAATCACTCTGTACCTAACGGCCCGTGTTCTGCCCAGCAACAAAATAAACAGCTTCTGCAAGGCTCAAACTCAGGACCCTGTACACCACAGTCACAGTAGTTAACCACTAAGACATCATAGCAATACATATAAATGAGGTATCAGCAAACTAATCATCACCATAGGAAAATCAAATTAAGCATGTGAACTGAATCTATGTACAGTGTGATGTTGTATAATCTGCCACAGAACATAAATATGTGAAGTGGAGTACTGCAGTAAGCATAGATTTGAGGTGTCAATGTAATAAAGTGTAGAAGTCCCAGGTCCCCATACAGTGTACGTACACATGAATCACAGATACGAGACACATATATAACCTGTAATGAATAATAAATCACTGCCAAAAGTCAAATATAGTGCTACTTAACTATTAAGCAATGCTAACCTCAACATAGCTCAACTTAGTAAGTGTAAGCAATGTGCAGGGAAGCCAATTCAATCTGCCCAGTGATATACCTCTTTAAGCAGTTCCAACCTTAGGTAAGCAGGTGTGCCCATAGCATAGCCTTTTCAAAACCGGCCAATCACAGAAAAGTGTGGGAAATCTTCCCTACTTAAACCAAAGAGGCGGGAATACAGCTCATAACTGGTTGTAACTTCCCCTTGCAGGCACTATGGCAGTAAGGGGAGAAGGAGTGCACTTCTGGGTGCAGCGCTGACGCATCCAGGAGTCCAAGGTCATGGCTGGACTCCTAGTTAAAGACCATGCACAGAGACTGCTGCAGGGGCAGTGCCAGGGCTCCCAATATAAGGCAGAGGCCTGGGACCATCTCACCTGCAACCTCACCAGTGCCACTGGCATACCCCAAACTGGTGAGCAGGTCAGGCACCACTATGCTGACCTGAAGTGGTGGAAAGGGGACCTCTTGGAGAAGTGGCTCCAAGGGGCTAGAGCAGCAGGGGATGTCCCAGCCGTGTGTATCAGTCCACGGCCTGTGCAATAATTGCCATCTCAGGTATATCCCTGATAGGTATGGTTAAGTATTCTTCTTATGTCCCCCACACCTGCAATGGAGCAGGTCGCGAACCAGGAGGCACACATCAGCCTCCTGGTGTGGTTGCAACTCGAGGTAGGTCAGTAATACTCATGCTTCTACTGTCATAGGAAATGAAAATAAAAGTAGTAGTAAAGCAATTGCTAGTATAAAACCTGTATTGTTCAAGGCAAGGACTACATACACTAGAGAATATGGCAGGAAGAGTCTAATGTTGTTAGTATGGCAATAAAAGTGTAATACCCTGACAAAACAGGTCCAACTGCTGGACTATATATCTATATTCTGGTATTATATGGTAATGTAGATTTGCAATCATGTAATAGTACTGTTGTATTAAGCACTGTTACCCACACCATGCACCATAAATCGAATGTGTAGGAATGCCTGTATATGACAGGTGTAATCCCCAGAGGCCATTTAGTACAACTGAGAGACACATAGACAGTAAACAGGTAAAATGCAGACAACAAAAACTGAATACCACATGTAACTGAGAAGTGAAGTGTTGTTCTTTTAGCACACATAGCCATGATTCGAATCCTGCCAGTGGTAGTAGTTTGCATACAGAATCATACCCCACAACTGTACAGATATGTCCAGAATGTCTATTAAAGTGGCCCATATCTATTGCCTATCAACCTGTCCCCCTGGGAAATCAGTGGGATGATCCCAGACATATAGGCAGCAAACAGGAAATACAACTGATTGATGCACATCTATGACAAACATCTGGCACACTAGCAACTCCCCAATACCTTATGTGATTAAGAAGCCATGTATGTCCCATTTACACCCCAGCTTGTTAAGCTGTAGTCAGAGTGTGTACAGTAACAGAGTGAGTAGTATGTGCAGAATTCTAATGGGTAATCTGGAACTTTGTGTGGCAACAGTCAGGTAGTGCTAACAAACATTGATCCCACAGGTACGTTGGATATGAACAATGTGTTGATAAATACAGACCAATATAACCTGCACTGGTACTGTCCACCCTGGTATTGTAGGGGATTGCAAGTGTTGCAGTTTCTCCGAATAAGAAAGTATCACTGGTCACTGTCACCCACACTGTGCTACATAATCTAACTGTATAGGAAAGCATGTATATGTGTATGTCAGGTCACTAAAGATGGAAGAGGGCAATATTCTAGATATGTCCAGGCAAACCAGCATGTGGTCAACACATGGCCAGAGTCTGTGCAGAAAGAGTTGGATAGCATAGTGCAAAACATCAGCCTGGAATCCGGGTGTATGTGTACAAACAGTTAGTCAGTGTTAACAAACATTCCCTCCACAGGTATACCAGGTAAGAGGTGTATACTGCAGGTAAAACCGGTTCATGTTCATGTGTAATGATGTTGACAGCCATATCAGTGTCCAGTATAGGTCTATAGGGTAGTGTAGTAAGACTTGTAAGGTACAGATAACAGCACTGACTAGGAAAGTAATGTTAAGTACAGGAATATACTACTTGTTAATTGACATCTTTCACTCCCCCCCCCCACCTTGTCTCCAACAATAATCAACATACCCACCCCAATTGGTCTGTACTGACTTTGATAATGGCCAGTCATTTGATAAATATTCTAATGGTTCCAATGCATGTGCCATATTGAATTATTCCAACATTGTTGGCATGGTGCCATCACCGTACCTGCATGCTGTTCTTATTACCACTGTGGTCCCATTTATGTATGTGTTCTGTTTGCTATGCAATTGTTTCGTATCTGGTGTTTGGGTTAATGGGAATATCTCTGCATGCTGTTATACATAACCCTGGAATGTGTTGACTATAACTACCCCATATATGATGTTGAAATCTAAACACTAGAGCACGCATGGGAAGGCCGGTCCCAGCAGACCCACCTGTCCCACCTCAGCTGACTGAGGCACCAGGCACCACCATGTCTGGGGCCCAAACATGCACCTCCCTGTCCATTGGTCCTGCACCACCTTCGGGTGGAACCTCCCCAGGGGATGGGGCTCACCCCTCCCGGGAGTGGGCATGGACAGGCACCTGTCACCTGTGGTCAGGTCAGGTCCGTGTGCTTAGAGCGATTAACGACCAGGTCTGTGATTTTCTACGCCAGCTTGAGGGTCGCATGTCACAATTAGAGAGTCAGCCTGGCTCTGTGGCTTAGCCCCCCAGCATAGCCACCTTCGGGGCTGTGAAGGTGCAGTGGTGACTGCCCATGGGTGGGGACCTCAGTCCCACTGTTACCACTAGGGGGCTTGTGGGCTTCCGATATCCCAACACCCCTCCCCATCAAGGTGTTTACCCCCCACGTGTGTCATATACCCCCTGTATGCATCTTGTGTGTCTTGTCTGTTAACCTACCCAACCTACCTCCCCAAATATACCTACTACCCCTCCCCAACATCTCACTCCCACCTAAAAAAAAGGGCAATCTGTTTGCACAAAACAAATCTCACCCCATACATAGCTTTCCATGTCACACACATGTCCACTGGACACATGGAATCTGGTCTAATTGGCATCACAATGAATTATTGTTATCCTCACCCCTCTGCCAGGGGCTTGAGTGTCAAAATCTACTTCAAAATACAGTGTATATGCACAGCTGTTGCTGGACACTTGGAATCTGGTCTAATTGGCATCACAATGAATTATTGTTGTCCTCACCCCTCTGCCAGGGGTTCGAGTGTCCAAATCTACCTCAAAATACAGTGTATATGCACAGCTGTTGCTGTAGAAGAAATGTGCAGCTATGGACCTTCCCTACACCCTTACTGCACATCCCTAGCTATTTTCCCTACTGTCTTTCCCTCTATGTGCCCCATTCTTCACCACTTTCCTATCAACCCCCTTTTCTTTTCTTTTAAAGAAATTAGCACGGGGGTAAGTGGGAGTAAGCACTTTTAAGCAGCAGCAAGCAGGATTAAGCCTGTTTGTGTGGGTGTAAGCAATGCCTATACAGGTTAAGCAATTCAGGAGCCAACTGAGTATAAGAAACAGTAACCGTAACTTAGCAATGCTTAGCGCAAACCCGTGCAAACCCGCTTACAACTGCTCAAAAGTGCCTTAATCACACTGTATCCAATGGCCCTTGTTCTGCCTAGCAATAAAATAAACAGCCTCTACTAGGATCAAACCCAGAACCCTGCACAGCATAGCCAAAGAGACTTACTCCTAAGCCATCTCAGATATATCATTGATGTATTCACAAACATATCACCCAGCCCAGTCATTCAACAGTACAGAGAATGTATTCCAACATGTAGATGTATGTGTGTGAGTAATTATATTAATGTCTAAATAAGTACAACATATTGATATATGTATATATATATATATATATATATATATATATATATATATATATATATATATATATACACACACACATATCTATATATATATATATATATATATATATATATATGTGTGTGTGTGTGTGTGTGTGAATATAGAAATATATATGAACATATAAACATGCAAATGCCTACATCTATAGATATATATGTCCACATCTACATGTCTAAATATATACGGCAGGTTATATATATATGTCAGCAGATATATACACATATATGCAGATACAGGTATATATATATATATATATATATATATATATTTATATATAGAGCTATACATATATATAGATATATCTGTAACTACACATACACACATGGAGATTTGTAAGATACATATGTAGTATATGCACACAATATGGAGCAGCCAGTATTTCTACAGTCACCATCTTACCAACTGGAGACTGTATGAGCCACCCATACAAATGACATTCATAGCCTGAAAGATATACCCGCAGAGATATCAAAGGGTATAACACCACACACAGGTGTACATAAATGAATGTGAAAGCTTTATTTGTGTACTATGACAGTTGTATATACCATGTCATATAGCTGTTTAGGCACTGATATCCATATGAATAGTGTAATGCAACTGTGAAACAGTTATACTAAGACAGTAGTCTGGATAGGTTGACATATGTTGCTGTCCAGGCCGAAGCCTTCAAGTAGTACAATAGTAATGACAGACTGGGCTACAGCATACCAGACAATCAACAGTACGTAATGCAGATGTATAGGTCAGAAACCTCTATCTACACTATGTACACAATCCCTAGGGGGTACAGACCCTAGTTGACACAATGGGATGTATCTGTTACATAACAAGGCATACCTGACACCATCACAATCACACTGACAAACAGAACATCACATATGGCAGGAGGCAGTAGGCCTGCATTTACCCAAGGTGGATTGTATGGTAAAGTACATCCAGATACCTTAAGGCAGCTTATCCCAGATACCCACACATGTCGTAACAGCCTAGGTTAGTCATGATGCACCCCTCTACACTCACGAATACTGGGCCATATACCACTGTTACATACACTGGCCTCTGGAGTGCATTAGGGCACACATGTATTATGTAGGTGAAGTCCACACATATATGTCCCCAATGCCCCAGTATGTGTGGGGGACACAACAGAAGTGGAGTGATGGCAGGAATGACAGCATGACATACACACAGCCCATTACATAACAACCCTTGACAACATGTCATATGTGCAAAGCCTGGTATGTAGGTGGAGGACCGAGGCTGGAACACAGGCACATATGTGTAAAACTGTTGTCATACAGTAAGCAAGTTATGTATATGCGTATATTTCTATATGGATATATGTATGCTTATATATACATATATGTTCACCATATATCCTGCACATGGAGTGGAGCCCTACCTCAGCCCCAATAGTCCCAACCTCTCAGTGCAAGGGGATGTCACATATGTAGTGCAGGTATATTTGTAGACTATTGCTACTGTAACAGGGATTGTCTTCACAGAAATGGTGTGTGTGGGAGGCCACATCTGCTGTTAACATGTGCACCACTGGCTACTTACAGACATCCTAAGATCATCATAGTACAGTACCACTGCTAGCACAGTAATGCCCCCTGTGGACTACAGCTGCGATATGGCCAATATATGTGGACAGTCTGACACATTCTGGTCAGTCCAGGGGTATACGCAGAACTCCTTCATGCAAGACATGTGGACCATGCCTGTCAATGTGGATGTTAACAGCCATGTAGATGGGTATAACATTTACATACATTTATCCCCATAGGTTATGCATTCTTACACCCCTGTCTGTCCTGATAAATAATAACCACTGGTGCAGAGATGCCATGGCTACATACTATCCACTAGTTAGTGACATACATATGAACAGCATCCCACTGCTTTGTCTGACATACATGACTGTTATGTTGGCTTGGCAGCAGTACATCTGGCAAGTATCTGGACTAGACTTCTCACTGGATAAGTACAATAAGCTGCTAGGCATGTAACAAAGCACAGTGCAGGCTACAGGCAGACTGATAACACTGGGCTACATCTCCTATGTGGGAATGCACATGTACCTGCATAGATAGCAGGCTCTACAGGCATGTCACATCACAGAGCAACAGACACCTGTGTGAAAGTGCATAATCACAACCAATGTGAACACAGCCACATATGGTAAGCTAGCGTACTATCACAGTATATGGACTATCTGATGTACACCATCCTCAGTATGAGCCATTCACACAACACCCCTACATATACTGGGCTGCTACACAGTGTGGTCCAATGGCTGTCTGTGATTTGGGACATCTGTGTGTTCGCCCCTACAAACATGTAAGCTGATATGGTGACATACAGTGGAGCAGCATGTAACATTAGATAGAACATGACCAAGAACAATGACATCTACCACAGTCTCTACACAGGCCAAGGTACATATGCATTATACACACACTGTCAACAATTACCAGACTTACACATACCTCAGTACTGTACACACAACCACAGAATGCCCAGGCTATGTCATCAAATATAACCCCTACTATACATAACATGTGTAGCAGTCTGATATCTCACTGGCTTGTTATCAGATATTCTGTCAATGAATATGGTGTGCAGAACATATGCACCCCCTACTGCATGACATATGTACAAAGGTTGACAGAGTTGTGGCTGGAGGCACAAACACAGTGCCAATATTGACATGTCGCTGTGATAACCTCATACATTTCCTGTCGTAACAGGGTTTGATGTAACATATGTCCTATGAGGGATATGACATCAGTAACTCTCCCGGCTGTCATCAACTACTGACTGTAATCCTCACACTACCTTCTGCAGTTGAGAGATAGGTGTTCTGTGGATAACACAAGGAACACAAAGCACCACACACTGCTCATTCTACAGATGACTCTACAGATGGGGATTCCTCATAAACATAGCTCTGACATGACAAGTATTAAAACATGTAGGACAGCCATATCCACACACACCCTATTAAACCAGTATTACCCCAACTGCAGTATAGCAGCATTTACAGTCTGTAGTCTTGACAGGCACATCCCCATCCTGTGTGTTGGCCTGTTTCCACAGTGTGTGTTGTCAGAGTTAAGTCCCCAATCCATCTGTGATGCTGTTTTCCAAACAACAGATCTAGTTCCTGCTCACAGTGAATGAAAGGGCCCAACACCAACAAGATCTTCCTAGATATTGGAATGCGTTTCCATGCAATTGGCTATGGGAATGTTACCACAGCTGTTCCACATGCAATCAGCTAGAGGAGGACTGTAATCTGTGCAGAGGCCATCAGTTGATCATGAACATCACTGACAATACACATGCCGCTGCCTAAGCAAAGCGGGTGTAAGTCTCCACATCCACCAGAGAGGGAGTGAGAGAGGCAGACAGAGGCAAAGACAAGTCAAGGTGGGTTGGGAGAGTAAAAGGTAAGCATGTTTGTGTCACACACCTACCATTCCAGGGTATCGAACCCCTGACTGACTATGTACTGATATCACATCTGTTATCCCTGCACGGTGGATATTGTGATTTATGCTAGGGGCACCATATAAGAAATTTTAAAAACCCACTCAACATTGAGTCCAGTTGTTACATACTCACAACCACCTCCACACAGGACATAGATGACAAACATTGACACATTAAGACACACACACACCTGTCACATCTGGGATTAGAACTCCTACCTAACTAGTTATTACACTACAACACTATTCAATTATAAAATACACCACAGAGATTAATGGAGTACGCTTTCCCCAAAGGTTTATTTCACAGTGAGTGACATCAGTAGGATTACCAAAGTAGGGCGAATGAATTGTAGTGAGTGTGACTAGCCAAACATGAATTGCTCTCTACACAGACATAGGAACAGACACAAAAGCATCCACAACTCCCGTGTGTGAGAATAGCACCCCTACCAGACTTCTATATCACACTACAGCATTAAACTGTTACAGCACACACCACGGAGATTGCTGGAGTACTCTTTCCCCAAAGGTGTTCTTCACAGTGATTGACATCAGCAGGATTGCCAAAGTAGAGCATTTGAATTGTATTGAGTGTGACTAACCTAAATTGCCCTAATTAGTCTGTATGCATTAACCACTGTTCTGGCCAGAACAAAAATAACCTGCCTTTGCAGGCCATGAACCCAGGACCCTATACACTATAGTCACAGTAACTAACCACTAAGCCATCACAACAGTACATGAAACTGTGGTTTCACCAAAGTCATCCCACCATAGGCTAATCAAACTGAACATGTGAAAGGAATGTATATACCGTTGTCCATAAATGACCTCTCCAAAGCCAACGTCATGCTACTCAAGGCAGAAATTACAATGTTTGTGACACCCATGGACACAGGAGCTGACAGTTCAACTGATGAATCCTGCACTAAGGCACTGTATGAGCACATCCACTTGTGCATGATTGCTGACATCCCACATAGAACCACAACGCTCACCTCCTAAATAAGCATGCCAGTCTGTTAGTTTCCTGACATGAACAGAGTATACAACAGAAGGTAGACACTGTTGAAGAAAAAAGGATAATCCAAGGATGCAAGCAACTCCCTTACCAGCCCCAGTAAGACGTTGAGATCCCTCATGAAATCTTCCAAAGTTGGTTATGTAACTAAAATTGCCACAGATTCCACAGACAACCACACAGCATTCAATAGTTATGTCCAGAATCTAACTGGCAATGCACAGAAGTGCTCTGAGCTACAACAGAATGGCATTACATAGATTGCACCCACAGAATGTACCAATATCCTGGCAGATTGATTTAGTGCCACATTCACCCCCTTTCACCTCCAAAAGGGCCCATGTCAATACAAAAAGATTTCCATTGCCCAGTAATCACAGCCACACAGGCAGAAACCACACTATCCACAGCTAAGAATACAGCATCCATGGGACCAGATGACATCCTGGGCTGTGTACTACATGAACTACAAAATGAAATGGCAACTCACCTAAATGTCATGTGTAATCATAGCCTCACATCAGGCCTGGTGCCCACTAAGTGGTGCACAGCTGCATTTATCCCACTCCACAAGGGGGGATCCACCTGTGATCCCTGGAACTACCGTCACATCAGTCTGACGAGCCTGATCTGCATGGCCATAGAATGCATTATCAGGGATGTTTTGAACTCAGACATTGGCAACCCTCAAACACTGGACCCCACACAGATTGGGCTCATGGAGGCCCATCCTTGTTTCCTGAAACTGATTGACTGCTTTGACTCAGTCTGCATAGCTGTTGAAGAGGGTAAGGTAGTCCACAAAGCCTATTTGGACCTCCCCAAGCCCTTCAACACCATCCCCCAGTCTGGAAACATAGATTAACATACTAATCCAGTCATACATCCCTATGCCACTCGATGGTTTGCCACATGGCTTACTGACAGAACCCAAATGTAGGTGTAACTGACTCCAAATCCATCCCCAGACAAGTGACAAGTGGAGTACCTCAGTGTCCAGTCATGCGACCACTGTTGTTTGGCATCTACATATCTGAAGTACAGGTCAACAGTATGGGACTCTGGCTAACAAAGGTAACAGATGACTGCAAAATGGGAGTTATTATGAGCCTGACTGTACTGCATGATATGTTACTGATACCAGCCTGACATCATACAGGTGGGATGGAGTACTGCTAACATCTTCTGCCCTTGCCGTGTAAGGTTCTGGTTATGGGATCTGCAACAGTTGGTAGTGTATTGCAGGGCAGACGTATACAATATATATTGTATATATACAATATATATCAATATGTTGTACCTGTTTAGACATTAATATAATTTCACATACACATACATCTACATGTTGGAATACATTCTCTGTACTGTTGAATGACTGGGCTGGATGATATGTTTGTGAATACAGAAGGGTTATGTATATCTGAGATGACTAAGAGGTAATTCACTATGGTATGCATTGTCCTGGGTTCGAGCCTAGCAGAGGTTGTTTATTTTGTTGCTAGGCAGAACAAGGGACGATGGATACAGAGTGATTAAGGCACTTTAAAGCAGTTGTACATGGGTTTACGCGGAAGTAAGCACTGCTAAAGTCTGGTTACAGTTTCTTATTATCAGCTGCTGAATTGCTTAATCTGTGTAGTCATTGCTTAGCTCCGCACAAACCTGCTTACAACTGCTTTAAAGTGCCTTAATCACTGTGTATCCAACGGGCTGTGTTCTGCCCAACAACAAAATAAACAGCTGTTGCAAGGCTCAAACCGAGGACCCTACACACTATAGACAAAAAAATGATTTACCACTAAGCCATGACAGATGCAAAGAGATTTGATGTTTTCCGAAACATATCATCCAGTCCAGTCATGCAACAGTACAGAGAATGTATACCAACATCTAGATGTATGTGTGTGTAAATATATTAATATCTAAACAGATACAACATATCTAGATATCAACATATCTATATCTAGACAACCTTTCTTTTTCCATAATTAGCCTACCTTCCCCTCTTCTACCCTCTGTAAATAACTGACATCCTCCCCTCCTCTCTTCCTAGACCTACCACCTCCCTTTCTCTCTCCCATTAGATGCTACTATTGCTAAGCAGCCTTTGTCCACTAGATGGCAACATTTTCCTAGCTCTATCCTTCTGTCTCTAAACACAACTCTCAGGCATCCAGTTTTTTATATCTTGTTTAAGTTGCAGTCCCACTCTATCCTTCTATTATTTTTTACTCAACATCATTTAACTACTCTGCCTACTCTCTGTACTATCAAGGCTCCTATCTTCTACCTCTCCCCACCTAAACTTACCTTAGCAATCAGCTCTACTGATTGTTCTCCTAGGGTTCACTCGTTCTATGGCTCTACCCGCTCCGTTCCCCCTGCAGGCTCACTCTGCTCCCCTACCCTGCCCCAATTCCCACCCACCCCCGGTGCTTCTACATTTATACACCCTAACCACACACCCATCATTACCACCAATCACACACTCCAACCCTTTAAAGTGCTAATACCCACTTCCCACTAGTCATCACCTTACTAAGCTATCTGTACCTATCCCAGTAAATTAACATAAACATTATTCTTCTATCACCTTAGTATACTATCTGTACTTATCCCTGTATATTAACATAAACATAATTATTCTACAATGCCACCCTCAACTATCCTAACATACCGCAATCCCTTACTCTTATTCTCACTCCTAACTATTCTAACTATATCATACCTACTTACTTTCTATGAACACCTTAACTATCTAGGATTTCACAACCCCATAAAGCAAACCTCTACACAACACTTATACTCCCTCATAGTCATAATAACAAATTCTGTCCACCAAAGTATTTAGCAGCCAAGTTTCATAGACTCACTCACATCACATATTATAGCCCAAGAGCCAGGAAATCCCAGAACCTAATATGTAAACTTTTACAACTAACCCTGAGAATTCAGGTCCACTCCTTTATAGATGGTGATATACATCTAAACCTTGGCCCAAACTCTAGCACAACCACAAAGCCTTACACACCAACTCCTACTAACACAAACTTGCTTACTAGGCACCCCTACTCTCTCCTGATAGCTCATCTCAATATTCAGAGTATAAATAATAGAGTTGCCCATCTATATGCCATCATGGATGTACATTCATTTGACATCCTCTGTCTCACTGAAACATGGCTTAAACTATCAATACAAGACAATGTAGTTATTCCCCCTGGCTATAATATCCTGAGATTTTACTGTAATGCTAAGAAGGGTGGAGGAGTAGCTATACTATGCAAATCTGGATTACAAGTGACCTCTATAGACTCCAAACCTCCACCAACTAGTAATGCAGAAATTCTTATTTCCAAGATTCAGCTCAACAAATGTAAATCCATATATATCATCTGTATCTACCTTCCCCCAGGCACTAATACTAGCACATTAGAACCTATCCTCAGTTGGCTCTCGACCAACTACCCACAAGAAACCATAGTACTCGGTGACTTTAATATAAACTGGAAGTCCTGTTCATCTGAACAGCCTTCTACTCATATTAACCTATATGGTTTTACTCAAACCATCACATCCCCTACCAGAACCAACAAACTTAATAACAAGGAAAGCACCTTAGATTGGATTCTCAGTAATAGTCACCAACAAACTTACAAAACAGGTACCCTCCCTGAAGATATAAGTGACCACTCACTCACCTTTTTAATCAGGTATAAGACTGATATTCCAAACCCAACCATTTATAAGACAATAAGGGCTAACAAAAATTTTAACCCTGATAGCTTCCAAAAATAACTTATAGCTTGTGAGTGGTCACCCCTGAAATATATCCCATTAGATGATGCAGTCAAATACTTTAATTCAAAATTCTTAGCCACTCTAGATTGCCATGCCCCAACACGCACAATTAGAACTAGGACTAAACCAGCTCCATGGCTGTCCAAAACTACCAAACAAAAAATCCTCCAAAGGAATAAACTCTGGTTCAGCTGGCATGCAACAAAAAGCCCTACAGAACAATTAAAGTTCAGACAGCTAAGAAACAAAACTAAAAAAGCCATATTGTCAGATAAAAAAAAAACTTTTACTGTCAGCTTCAACAAACCCACCAAAATAATCCTCAAAAATTCTGGTCAGGCATCAATAACCTCTTACACCCAGGTCGCTCAGGCACACCTACTCCCTCAGGCTCTGATCACAACAATCCCAACCAAATAGCCAACTCTTTTAACACGTTTTTCACAGAGATCATTCAATCTCTTGCTAATCAGCTATCCCCTGGCACCATATCCTCTACCTCCGCTATCTCCAACAGACCCCCAGTATTTAATTTTCAACCTGTTCCTACATCCCTTGTCTGTACCCTTATTCAGAAACTTAAACCCATCACCCTCTCTGCAGACCTACTACCGGCAGAATACCTGCAAAAAGCTGCAAAAGTCATAGTCTACCCCATATCCATCCTCATTAATAGAACTATTTCTGAAGGAACTATCCCATCAATCTGGAAAGTTTCACATATTATCCCCCTGCATAAAGGTGGTAATTCCAAAGAGTTATCTAACTACAGGCCTATAGCCATATTATCCCAATTGGCAAAAATAATGGAGAAATGCATTCATAAGCAACTTTTAAGCTACCTACTAGAAAACAACTTACTAACCACCTGCCAACATGGCTTAAGACCATTGCATAGCACCACCTCTGCTCTCTTATCCTTTACCGACTGTATAATAGAAATCGGAATAATGACAATCTATCCTCAGCTCTTTTTATTGATCTGTCAAAAGCCTTTGACATGGTTAACCACCACCTCCTCATAAACATACTTAAAAACCTATCATTGGATGCACTTGCATACAGTGGTTCCAATCCTACTTAAATAACAGGCAACAGGCTGTAGTATGGGAAAATAACTTGTCTTCCCACCTCCCAGTTGCCCTTGGTGTCCCTCAAGGTTCCATATTGGGTACTCTCCTCTTCTCTATCTTCACAAATTACCTTTATTCTGCAATACATCAAGCTACCTGTATCCAGTATGCAGACAATTCAACACTAATATGTTCAGCCACTTCCCCATCAGAACTTCAGTCCCTAATCCAAAACACCTTTAGCATAGTAGAAAATTGGTTTCTACACCGATGTCTCATCTTGAACCGAAAATAAACAAAAATGCTACTATTCACCCCCACCTGTAGGGCCACCCCACTGAACTTTACTGTAACATCTAGCAATGGAACTATCATATCTCCTGATCCAACCACAAAACTACTTGGGGTACTAATTGATAATAACCTCACCTTTGAGCCTCATATTAATAACACTATAAAAACAGTAAACAAAATATTAGGTTCCCTCTACAGGATCAAACCCTTTCTGACTCCACTAGCCAGAACCACTATTGCCCATATCCACTTAATCTCAACCCTACTATATGCCTCCCCTATCTATACTAAACTGTCTACTTTTTTTACTTTTTACTCCCACTCTACTTTCCCTCAAATCTGAAGCCCCTGCACTTACACAATTCTTCTTCTAGCCACTAATCTAATTATATCTTGTTTCTTTTCATTATATTCCTACAACCTTAACTTCCCCTCCTGCTTACCTGCTGGATTTATTATTGTTGTTTCTCCTGTTACAACCTATTACTACACTTTTTGTATGTATAGCTATGTACTATTCCATTGAGTACATTATGTTTTTCTTATTCATTGTATTCATAAGATTGTTTTGCTCTGTAATATTGTTAATTTGTCTTTATTTGTATACATTTGTATGTCTGTTTGGGGCTCTTCCCCTCGGGTCTCCACTGAAAAAGGGTAAATTCTTACCCAGCTGGACCAACCCGGTTAACAAATGTGAAATAAATAAATAAAAATAAATGTAAAAGCAATCTGAACAAGCTGGCTACCTCCTACAACAATATTGCCAGATTTTGCAACTGGGTCAACCTATAGAATCCATCATTGTAACAATCTTAATCAACTAGACTGGTTAGAATTGTCAAATCTAAGACTATTGAACCAACTAATAGTAGCCCATAAGATCCTGTATCAACCTACAAATACAACAATACTCACTAACCTTATCACTCCCTATAATAATCTCAAAACCCTACACTCATCAAAAAAACTACTGGTACAAATAGCTAAAACCAACAATTCAGCCGGTGACTCATTCTCTAATACAGTGGGTAAAACCTGGAATACCCTCCCTATTCACTTAACCTCCATATCCTCAGTTAACCTATTTAAAAGCAAACTAAAACCCTACTTTAAATCACACTGGTTATTCCCCTGTGTGAACCCAGACTAACTACTTAACCTGTTCCTAGACACTAATCTTCTTACCTGTATAAGCTTGTTTCTTTTCTATTGACAATAATGTGTGTGTTACTTTACAGTTTAATAGTGTCATTGTACATATTTTGTATGAATATCCATAGCTGTTATGCACTAGGATTGTTTTCTTATTAATAAGCTAAATACAATGAAATGTAATGATTGCCATAACTTTGTAATGTACCAATGTCTTTGTAAATATTCATCTGTATGTGGAGCTTTTCTCCTCGGGCATCCACTGAAAATGGACATATATATCAGTTGGACCAGCCTGGTCAACAAATGTAAAATAAAAAATAGATAAAAAAATAGATATGTAGATATATATGTATTTTAATTTCTAAAACTATATACATATATATCAATATATATGCACATATATACATGCATATGCCTAAATCGACACATATATGTGTCTTCACCTCTATGTCTACATATACACAGCACGTTACATATGTGTACGCAGATATATATCTATGTAGGTATATACGGACATAGTTATATATATATATATATGTTAGCAATGTTTGTGACACCCATGGCCATACATCTGTATATAGCAATGACAGATTAACAAATACACATATCTCCACATGCACCGTTAATGGGGTTGAGAGGCCCCACAAACTATACGTCTTGTACGAATAGGCATCCCCCCCACAGCCAAACACATACCCCTGCAATACACTCCCAAGTACAGTCTGCCTCCCATAGGACATGTGATATGTTTAAACCGTCAACATCCCCAGGATACACATACACATACACAGATATGCAGATATGGATATACATATATATATATATATATATATATATATATATATATATATATATATACACATGTGACTACACATACACACGCAAATATATCTACAGTAAGATACATATGTAGAAGGTACACACAAAATGGAACAGCCATTATGCCTACAGTTAATACCTGAACAACTGAACACTGTATCGGCCACCCATACAAATGTCAATCATTGCCTGCAACATATACCCATAGAAAGGTCATTGGAAAGACATCACACAAAGGTTTGCAGAAATGGGAATCCTTTAATTGTGTACTATAAGAGCTCTATATGCCATGTCATATAGCTGTTCAGATACTGGCAACCATATAAACAGAATACTGCAACTGTGAAACAGTTACACTAATACAGTAGTCTGGAAAGGTTCACAGCTGTTGCTGTCCAAGCCAAGCCCTTCAAATTGTACAATAGTGAAGACAGACTGGGCAACAGGATACCAAACAATCAACAGTATGTACTGCAAGTGTGTAGTTCAGCAGCCTCTATCTACACTCTGTACAAACTCAGTAGGAGGTAAATACGTTTTGTGATCAAATGGGTTGTAACTGGTACATAACAAGGCATAACTGACACCATCATGAACACACTGACAAACAGAACAGTCTGTAAGGCAAGAGGCAGTAGGCTTTCAGTACCCCAATTCATGTAAGCAATGTCAATATAGGTGAAGTATACGGTACTGTACATCCAGATACCTTGTGGCAGCTCACCCCTGATACCCCCACATTTTGTAACAGCCTAGGTCATTTATGGTGCTCCCCACCTACACCAATAATACAGGCCCATATACCACTGTTACATACACTGGCCTCTGGAGTGCATAAGGGCACACATGTATTGTGTAGGTGACGCCCACACGTATATGGCCCCAGCCCCACTGTATGTGTTGGGGATACAACAGCAGTGGACTAATGGCAGCAATGGCAGTGTGATGTACCCACAGCCCTCTACAGAACAACCCCCAACAGCATGACATATGTGCAAAGCTTAGTATGTAGATGGAGAACAGAGGATGGAACACAGGCTCATATGTGGAACACTGTTGCCATACCCTAAGCAAGGTGCTTGTGTTACAGGATAGTCTGCAACATATCCTTAGTCAGGGAATTGAGGTTAGACACAGAAATGGATGTAGCCATGTACTGATAACATGCAAAACACACACTGCCAATGTAATATCTGACACAGGACCTGCATGGTGGACAGACAACACATGATAGGCATACCTAAGTCCAGTAAGAGGATAGGCCCACAGTAGTGAGCTATGCAGACAGACTGCATTCCAAGGTACAGTAGTATGTACACACACACACACACCCTGTAACACCAGTACTATGCAAAGCATAACACAACTCTACTCACAGTCTGTCTGTAGTTCCTGATCCTCCTATGGATATGTGGCCACACTGAGTGTGCAGGTTCGCCTATAAGAGGTATTGCTACCTGCTGTCTGTAACACTGATGCCCACACACAGGAAGGATGTCCATCACACAGAAAATGTAAAGGGATCACACCCACATGTTGTATGGATTTATGGTGGTTGCCAAGGCAGTGGTAATTGGAAGTAGTACACATGTGTAATTATATATATACATATAGCTATCTGGACAGGTATATGCACATATATTTCCACCATATGTCCTGGACTTGGAGTGTAGCCCTACTATAGCCCCTATAGTCCCAAAGTCGTAGTGCAAGGGGATGTCAGGTATGTATAGTAGGTATATTACTTGACTATTGCTGTCATTGGGATTTTCTTCACAGACATGGTGTGTGTGGAAGGTGACATCTGCTTATAACATGTGTGCCATTGGCTACTGACAGACATCCCAAGGAAATCATTGTAAAGTACTGCACTAGCATGTAATGCCTCTGTGGAGTGCAGCAGAGATATTGGCCAATATATGGTGAACTTTGGACACACCCTGTACAGTTCAGAGGTTTACACATAATCCCTTAGTGCACAACATGTGTACCAGGCCTGAAAATATGGGTGTAGGCAGCCATGTAGATGGGTATAACACATAACGACTGGTATACATTTGCCACCATATGTTTTGGATTCACACACTCCTGTCTGGCCTGACACATAATGACTGCTGGTACAGGGGTGCCATGGACACATACTACCCACTAGATATTAACATACATCTGTACAGCATCCCACTGCTCTGTCTGACATACATGACTTTTAAGGGAACCCTGGCAGCAGTACATCTGGCGAGTATTTGCACATGATATCTCACTGGGTAAGTACACTAAGCTGCTAGACATGTAACAATGCACTGTGCAGGCTACAGGCAGACTGGCTCAACACCGGCCTACATCTCGTATGGGGGAATGCACATGTACCTGCATATATAGCAGGCTCAACAGCCATGTTACAGCACAGGGTAAGATACACCTGTGTGAAAGTGCATAACCACAACCAATGTGAGCACAGCCACAGCCATATATGGTAAGCTAGAATATTATTACAGTATATGGACTATCTGTTCTACACCATCCTCATATGTGCCACTCACAGAATGACCCTACATATACTGGGCTGCTACACAGTTTGGTCTGATGGCTGTCTGTGGTATGGGACATGTGTATATATGGCCCTACAAACATGTACAGCAAAACGGTACCATACAGTGTGGCAGCATGTAACATCAGATAGAAGGGGAGCTAGAACAATGACATCTACCATAGTCTGTACACAGGCTAAAGTACATATTAACAATACACACACTGCCAGCATTCACTATCACTACATAGACCTCAGTACTGTACAAACACCCATAGAATGTCCAGCTTATGTCATGAAATATAACCTCTACTGTACATGACATGTGTAGCAATCTGATATATCACTGGCTTGTTATCAGATATGATGACACTATTTATGGTCTACAGCACATATGCACCACTTCATGCATGCCATATATACAGAGGTTGACAGCACATACACAGGGCCAGTATAGACATGTTGCTGTGATAACCTCATATATTTTCCATTGTAACGGGTTTGTTGCAAAATATGTCCTATGAGGGATATGAAGTCAGTAACTGTCACGGCCTTCACCATCTACAGACTGCAATCCTCACACTACCTTCTGCATTCCACAGATGGATGCACTGTGGCTAACACATGAATTCAAAGGCACAACACTGCCCAGTCTGCAAATTAGGATTCCTCATATACATGGAACTGACATGGCAGGTATTGTGATATGCATGACAGCCATATCCAGACAAACACTGTTAAACCAACATTACTCCAAATGTAGTATAGCAGCACTTACAGACTGTAGTCAGGTCAGGCACACCCCCCTCCTGTTTGTTGCCCTCTTTCCACAGTGTATGTTGTTAGAGGTAAATCCTCAATCCATCTGAGATGCTGTTTGCCAAACAACAGATCTAGTTACTGCTCACAGTGACTGAAAAGGCCCAACACCACTATGATGCTCCTAGGTATTCGAGTGTATTTCCATTCAATTGGCTATGGGAATGTTACCACAGCTGTTCCACATGCAATCAGCTAGGGCAGGGCTGCAATTCGTGCAGAGACCATCAGCTGATCATGAGCATCACTTAAAATACACATGCTGCTGCCTAAGCAAGGCAGGTGTGGGTCTCCACATCCACCAGAGAGGGAGTGGGGGAGGCAGACAGAGGCAAATACATGTCAGGGAGGGGTGGGAGAGTAAAACTGAAGCATGTTTGTGTCACACACCTATCAGCACAGGGTATCAAACCACCAACAACTATATAGTGCTATCACAGCTCGATGCAGTTGTTGGATGCACCACATAGGTTACCTGATGTGGAGCACTCAGAACATATATGTGATGGTGAGTGACATCTGCAACAGGGATATGGTAGATATATGGTAGGTAATGTGCACATGCCTGTCTGCATGAACAGGTGCCAGCATCAACACAGGCACACTCACACAGGGATGCACACACATTGACACACTTGGCATGGCCAGGAGTGCAACTCATCACTAGTGGGTTTGCCACAGCACATCAATGTGCAGGTATCACATACAGCACACTGGTCAAACGGAGGTCGTATGGGCAAAGAGTATGAAGAGGTGTCAGACATCAGACAGCATGCTTCAGTATGCCCTGGGGGGGTTATAGTGAGTGTGGATGTGGACATGCACACCATACAACACACACACACACACACACACACACACGCACACACACACACACACACACACACACACACACACACACACACACACGAACACACAGGGTGCCAGCTCTGACATGCATGGGTGCATGTCTGCACAGGTGTCTGGTGGTCAACTGTGCCAGCAGGCTGTACAAGGGTAGGCAATGGGTATACCTTGGCATCAGGCCACATGGCAATGGCCTGCATTGTGGCTCAGGCCTGTAGTTTCTGCATTTGCCCACGTGGGTGGGTATTGCATCCCTCATCCAGTCACCTGGGTGACTATTGTGTGTGGCCAATGCTGTACACCACATGCCATGTAAGTGTTCCTTTGTCCATGACATGGATGGTGTCTGGGATGTGCACACCTCCCACATGCATGGACAGTGACATGTGGAACTGTACCTGGGGTGTCTGGCCCATGTTGTGAACACAGATTATCATCAGATGTGCCAGTCTTGCCCACCCATGGCAGGAACTGGTAATGGGCAGCAGGTTTACCCTGCACCTACATTGATAGCATGCTAACAGCATTCCCTGATGTCAGTGTCATCTGTCCATACAGGGTATGTTGTCAGGCATGGTATGTCCGTTGTGAGTCACATGTGAAGGCACCACCGGTGGTGCATCTGTCCATTGGGGAACATGGTGGAGGTGCACTGTCTACATGTATGTGCATATTGGACAGATGGGGAGGGTGACGTGCCCTCTGTAGCCCACTGCTATCACTGCATAGTTACTATCAGTGGCCAATATGCAGTCTACTACCCACATATTGGCTGTTGCCTAGGCATGTGTGTGCATATGACACATGGGTTGAGTGTGTGCTCTGGGTAATAGTGGGGTTGCTAACTGTGATTGGCTGCCCTTGATGTCACATGTATGGGTATGGCTTTTCAACCTAGCCTCTCAGCTAATTTACATCTGTTATCCCTGTATGGTTTACATTGTGATATATAGTAGGGTCACCATAAAATAAATAAGCAAAACCCCCTCCATATTGCCCACAGGATACGAGTTACAAGCACACACCCACCTGTCATGTCTGGGAGTAGACCCTCTACCTAACTAGTTTATTACACTACAGCACTACGCAGTTTTAGTACATGCTACAGACATTACTGGAGTACTTCTTCCCCAAAGGTGTATTTCACAATGAGTAACCACGTCTCCCCAGGACAATCAGAACAGCATATCCAAGGAAATAATAGCCTTTAATGTTCACCAACACAGTAATAGCAGAAATTCACAAAAAATCAGTTTAGCGTGCTTTCACCCAGAAAAATACTAAGCTTCTTCAGAACAAAGAAGCATCCCCATCCAGTACATTTAAATAATGCAGCACAACAAATCACATCCACAAATCAATTAAGTCTGCATACCATCAGTTAATTACCATGGAATAACCTAATTAAAAGCATAATGAAGATGAACTGCAGCTCTAGTATTCAGAAAATGCATGTTACATCCACTCTAAAATAGAGGTGTATTTGGTTTAAACTTAAAAAGCCAGTTCATAAAATCAGTGTCAAAACCCTACTATAACAATAAATATCGTATTAAATATAAACAGGAAAAATACATATATAAAATTTATATTTATATCTTTATTTATTTACTAAATATATTGATGTTATTAGTATTGTATTTATTGTTCTGAATGACTGATGTATTTTATATATGTGTGATTGGTTGTGCTGCATTATTTAAATGTACTGGATGGGGATGCTTCTTTGAAGAAGCCTAGTATTTTACTGGGTGAAAGTGCGCTAAACTGATTTTTTTGTGAATTTCTGCTATTAATGTGTTGGTGAACATTAAAGGCTATTTTTTCCTTGAATCTGCTGTCCTGATTGTCTTGGGGAAACATGGTTACTGGTCGAGTGATTGTTCATTTTTTACTTGCTGTATTTCACAGTGAATGACATCAGCAGGATTACCAAAGTAGGGCATTTCAACTGTACTATGAGTGACTAGCCTAAAATGCATTGCTCCCTACACAGACAGTGAGACACACACAGAACATCCACAACTGACAAGTGTGGATATAGAACCCCTGATAAAGGCCCATATCACACTACAGCATGGATCAGTTATAGGTCACACCACAGAGATTGCTAAAGAACATTCTCCCCAAAGTTGTATTTCACAATGAATGACATCAGCAACATTGCCAAAGTAGGGCATTTGAAATGTACTGCAAGTGAGTAGCCTATAATGCATTGCTCCATACACAGACATTGAAACATACACAAAACATCCAGAACTGCCATGGGTGGAGATGGAACCCTACCACAGTTCTAAATCACACTACAGCGGTACACAGTTACAGGATGTGCTACAGAGATTACTGGGCTATGACTTTCCCAGAGGTGTATTTCTAGGTGAGTAACATCAGCAGCCTTGCCAAAGTTGAGTATATGAATTCTAAGGGGTGTGAGTAACCTAAAAAGAATTGTTTACTACTTAGTCAGAGACACACAGATTCACACACAGTTGCCAAGGTTGGTGTTTGAACACCTAATTAACTACTTTATCACACTACATAGTTACAGGACATGCTACAGAGATTACTGGGCTATGACTTTCCCACAGAGTTGTATTTCTAGGTGAGTGACATCAGCAACTTTGCCAAAGTTGAATATATGAATTGTACGGAGTGTGAGTAGCCTAAAACGCATTGCTCTCTACTCAGTCAGACACACACACAAACACACACACTTGTCAGGTCTGGGGGTAGAACACCTACCTAACTACTTTATCACACTACAGCAGTACACAGTTACAGGATGCGCTATGGAGATTACTGGGCTATGATTTTTCCAGAGGTGTATTTCTAGGTGAGTGACATCAGCAGCCTTGCCAAAATATATAAATTGTACAGAGTGTGAGTAGCCTAAAAAGCATTTCTCTCTACACAGTCAGCGACAGAGAAACACACACACAAACACACACTTGCCAAGTCTGGGGTTAGAACTACTACCTAACTAGTTTATTACTACATCAGTATGCAGTTATGGGACTCACCATGGGGATTACTGAGCTACAGCTCTCCCAAAGGTGTATTTCACATTGGATGACCTCAGCAGGCTTGTCACAATACTGCTATGGGGAGGGTGGTGTGTGCATGGGCCATAACCCATTCATGTAGGGGTTGACATGCCACATGTGGGTACACACGGGGGGTCATATGTCACAGGTATGTGTATACAGCTACTAGGTGACTACTTCCTTGTACAGTCATGTTGCACAGCTGGCACATGCACCACATAGTCTGTCATGCTGACAGATACTGGTGGCTAGTATCTGCAGTGAGTGACATCTACCCCTCATGTGTTTGGTGCCCTTTAGCTGTGTGCTGGGTGGGACAGGCCCAGATGGCTCCTTGTCACGGTCACCCTCTTCCACACATGTATGTCTGTCTACCTTTGGATTATTATAGTGTGTTGTCCTTACATATATGTCTGTATTCCTATCCACTGTGTGTGCAAAGCAGAAGTGGTGCATACTGACATATGTCTGCACTAAGAACTGCGACTGCCAGATATGTTTGGTCCACTGGTGTTTGCAGACATGGCCTCCATGGGTTTAAGTGTGTGAGTGTGCCCAGTATGACCTTTCAGTATGTTGTTGACTGACATTGCCTTTATTCCTCTAAATGTGTGAGCATACCCAGTATGGCCATCTATATTGCATGTGTGGATCAAGTCCAGGTAGTTTGTACTGCGGTGCTGACCTTTGTGTTGTACACCGACAGGTAGCATGCTGTGTCTGCAGGGTATACATCGGTCATTTAGCACTGACTGTTGCTACATTTCTGCATAGCGGCGGGGAGGGCACTTGACTGTTTCTACATTTCTACACAGGAGTGGGGGGTACACCTGACTGTTACTATAATTGTAAGTAGGATGGGGGGGTAAACCTGACACTTTACACATTTGCTAGGACTGTACAGGTATGTCGGGTACTCCATTGCAGTCTGTAGTCTTACCTATCGTGCTGGCTAGAGGCATACCAGTGTACTACAGATCTTAGCTTTAACTACCTACATATTAGTTTCTGACTTCCCAGCCTTCACAACTTACATCAAACTGCCTGGCATGCTGTAGTCTGTATGTGTAGGCCTGGGGGAGGGGTTACCCATAGGGTTCATTCAGAGGCCATAGTATAGCATTTTTCGTGTTTGTCTACACCTATCCTGCTGGCTGTAACTGTTGTTGGGTATGTGACCCCCTCCCCCAACTGGCATGTGTGAGTCACTTAGCTTGTGGGTGTCCCAGTATTGAGGGTGGTGCTGCAGGGCTGCCTATGTCGGATGTACATACTACACTCCCTATACATGGTTGAGCACAGGTAGTGTCATGTTTGGCATCTCTTTTACTGTATGTGCGAGTCAGAGAGAGGTGTCTTTCCTTGGGTTCCTACTGTGTCAGTGCATGTGCTATGCATTGCCTCTTTGCCAAGGCCAAGGCATACTGGGCACGTCTCCTTCTACCTATGGGGCAGGCTCAGGTTGTTCCTCCTTTGAGTCACTCTGTGCCTGTCCAGGCCTTGGCAATGGTGGGGGGCTGTGTGGCCCTGCCCTAAGCTGTTTCCGCAGGATCATATTGTGTAGCATGGCACATACAAGGACAATTTGGGTACATGTAGTTGGTGAGTACTGCAAGGCTCCACCAGATGTGTCCAGGCACCAGAACCATGACTTGAGCATCCCAAACACACAATCTATTATGATTTGTGTTTGTGCATGTGTGTGTGCCTTATTATGGAGTTCTTGTTCGGGTGTGTGTGCATTTCTGATGGGTGTCATCAGCCATGGCTCCAGTGCGTATCCAGCATTCCCCACTAGGTGACCATGTAGGATGCCCCCATTGGCAAATGTCTGTTACATCTGCATCAGATGCCAGATGTGGGAATTGTGGTAGCTTCCTGGGCTGCCAGCATGCACATTCTTTATTATGCTCTGGGCATCGCACACGACCTGGCAGTTGATGGAGGGGAAGCCCTTGCGATTAATGTAGACCCTACCCCACTCACCAGGTGGTGCTTTAATGCATATGTGCATGCAAGCTATTGCACCCACTACCTCAGGGTATTCTGCTCTTTGGTGGAAGAGACACATATTGCTAGCCAACACCTCACAGGTCATGGGGAAATATATGTGCTCACCGACATGTGCTGACATGGCATCCAGGAGCTGGTGGAGTACCCTGGATGCTGATGCCTGTGAAATCCCCATCATATCCCCAGTTGACCTTTGGAAGGAACCTGTAGCTAGTGTTCTTAGGCCTGCACATACCTTGGTATCCACTGGGATGGGTTCCCCTCTGTTAGTTCTGTGTGTGAGGCATGGCCGGCACAGCTCATAAATTTGCTGTAGGAGGTCCCTGTCCACCCTATAGCACTCCGCTATCTCCAGATCATGTAGCCCTTGGTAAGTTACACTGGGTCGGTACACTCTTCTCCATCTCCTCACTGTGGGTTGCTCAGCAGCATTCACATCCTCACCATCCTCAGCCTCTTGCACATGCTGGTTTATGATAGCAAAATCAGCCCCTAACATTTTTTCTCTTGCTTTTGTTTTGTAAAATTTCCCTGTCTATATACACCTGTGGTGCAGAGTTTTTGGGAAAAAAAGTGGGAAAGATGTTTGCATAGTTTATAGTGGTGTGCTGGGCTGGGCTGAGCTGCTGCCTATGTAATTGGCTGATTCTGATACATTTCACCTGTCAGCTAAGCTAGTTCTCCTTGATTATCTTCCTACTGCTGTTTTCCATTCCCATTGCCTCCCTGTTTAAGCCTGTGTGCGTGCCATGCAAATGGAGTGCTGAAATGTGCACAGAGCTGCTATTTCCTGGTTTAACTTTCTTTTTCTTCCTGTAAAACCTGGTGTGCGGCACGCACAACCTCTTACACTTTGTAAAGAGTGCTAGGCAGGTTTAGACACACCCCTGGCATAGCTGTGTTAAGCTAGGTGCAATCTCAAGCCACAGGGCTCCAATCCACTTACAGTATGCCTGACACACACCCCCATGATGTCACCTATATCTTAGTCTTGCACCCAGCTATTAATACTCTTACACTCTTGAGACCTGCCTCAGACCCTGGGGAAATCTGGGATTCACTATCCTTCCCCTCATTTGCATAGGATTGCCTGCTAATGCATAGTTACATGTCTCACACTGAGCCTCCCCCCTTAGCAACCACTACTCACTGGTCAGGTTGTGTTCTGCCTGCCATTGACATACATGGCAGAATACTGATTTCAGTGAGAATGCTCATTTTAAGTTTATTTTCTTAGTTTCCCCCGATCCTGTTTGTGCGCCGCTGCCCTATGCTTAATCAACTGAGATGGGCGAAAAAAAATAAATAAAAGTTAATTTTTTTTATTTTTTAAACAGTTTGCAATACCAATGGCCTTATACTTGGCCATTGGCATGCTTCCTCAATGATATGCAGCCTTTATTTGGAGCTGTCATAGCTCCGTTTTGGAATTTGCAGAAATGTACTTGGTTACTAACAGACTATTGCAAGCTTCCTGGATTGCAAAATCACCTCATTTGCATGGATTTCTCCTGTAAATGAGGTGATTTGCATACCAGTGCTTAGTCCGTGCAGGATTAGTGCTGGAGCTCTCGTGCACACCCCTGCCAGCTGTTCCTGGATCGCAAGGCAGACATATTGCCTGCATAAGCTCCTGCACTCATCTTGCACTCCGTGCAAGCTTTTGAGAATCCGGGGGAAAGTTTTCAATTTTATGGGCTCTCCTAGCCATTGCATATAAGATAATTACAACAGATTGAAAGAGCTTGTAATCACCATCATTTAAAGAGTACAGGAACATTGTTTTAACTGTTTCTTGAATGGAATTAATGACTATTATGAGGAGAACACAAAAGATTATCTCTTACTACAACTCTTGGCAAAAAGTAGTGGAAATACTAGAGAGAAATGACTGATATTCCCCCAGATTTACGAAAATGCCATGCAGGACTAGTCTAGTCCTGCACGAAAGCGGCAGTTTAAGAGGAGGACGTCAGCACGCCATACATATTAATGAAGGCGCATTGCCTGAACTCCTAATGCTACACGGGGCATGGACGAGTGCAGGGGGCATGTCTGAGAGCAGAGCTCTCAGAATAAACATGCCCCTGCAAAGTAGAACAGAAGAATGTGTAAATAAATGAACGAGACCACTCATATGTGTCCACTTATCTCCACCAACAGTGCCCATGTGCTCAACAGCAACAGTACATTCAAATAAAATGAATAAACCCTTTATTTATTTTTTTCTAAAACCCCAAGTACGGCTAACCATAGGTGCATGGGTGTGACCATCGCTTAGCTACGGTTAAAGCAGGTGAAAAGGCTGAAGAGGATAACAAAGAATATATATATATATATATATATATATATATATATATATATATATATATATATATATATATGTATATATATACAAATGAAGCAGCACAGCAATAGAGTAGTGGTTAAAGCATCTGCATAACAAACAGGCATTTCCGGTTTGAGTTCCACTGCAGCACATATCATTTTCAATGTGAAATCTGTATATGAACATATTTCTACATCTTTTTGCCATATATCCTACATAATAACATTTAAATGTGAACTGGAGTACTGCATTAAATGCACATGTGAAGTGTCAGTGTCAAAATGAATAAGGCACTAGTAAGCAGGTGTAAGCAAAATAAGCAGTAGTAAGCGTGTTTAAGTGCGTTTACACAGGGGAAAGCATTGCCTACACAGGTTAAGCAAAGAATGTAAGAAACTGTAACTGGAGGTTAGCAGTGCTTACCGTCATGCAAACCTGCTCACAGCTGCTTTAAAGTGCCTTAATCACTCTGTATCCAATGGCCCATGTTCTGCCCAGCAACAAAATAAACTGCCACTGCAAGGCTCAAACTCAGGACCCTATACAGTATAGTCACAGTAGCTAACTACTAAGCCATCAAATCAATAGATATGAATGAATTCTCACCACAGAAAAACCAAACATGTGAACTGAATCTATGTACAGTGTGAAGTGGTATAACCTTCTAGATAACATAAATATGTGAACTGGAGTACTGCAGTAAGCATAGATCTGAGGAGTGATTGTAATAAAGTGTAGAATTTCCCAGGTCCCCATACAGTCTATGTACACATGAATCACGGATACCAGACACATATATAACCTGTAATGAAGAATAAACCATTGCCACATGGCAAATACAGTGCTAATGAACTATTAAGCAATGCTAACCACAGCACAGCTCAAGTTAGTAAGTGTAAGCAATGTGTAGTGAAGCCAATTCAATCTGCCTAGTGGTATACCTCTTTAAGCAGTGCCAGCCTTATGTCAACAGGTGTGCCCATAGCTTTGCCTTTTCAAAACCGGCCAATCATGGGAAAGTGTGGGAAAATGGCCGTATTTAAATCCCACAGGTGGGAATACATCTCATAACTGGTTGTAGCTTCCTACTGCAGGCAGAATGGCTGGTGTGGGTGAAGGCACTCGATTTAGAGCACAGCGCTGGGGCATCCAGGAGTCAAAACGCATGATATGGCTCCTGGTAAAACACCATGAGGAGAGACTACTGCAGGGCCAGTACCAGGGCTTGCAGTATAAAATGGAGGCCTGGGACAGTCTTGCCTGTGACCTCACCAGTGCCACAGGTATCCCCCGGACTGGTGAGCAGGTCAGGCACCACCATGCTGACCTGAAGCAGTGGAGGGGGATGTCCTGGAACAGTGGATCCAGGAGTCTCGGCAGATGCCCAATGCCCAGTACTAAGTACTCATTCTACCAAGTAGTAAATAATTGCATAACTTGTGTATTCTATGGATAGGTATGGCTAAATATCACTGCATCTCTCTGACAGTTGCAGATGAGTGGGCTGTGAACTGGCAAGCCTATGATGCTAGGCTGCAAAGACTGCATTGCAAGGCAGGTTAGTAATCAATCTGCATGTGTTCTCATAACAAATAAATATAAGAGCCTTATAAAGTATTGTAGCAGTAGAAATAAATGTGTAATAGTCTGTGAATAAAGGTATAACCCCTGAAGTGCTCCTGTTTACTCTTCTCTCATATGTTGCCAATCTGTTCCATACTATAAATAGTACTGTTGTATCTTAAGCAGTGTCACCCACACCATGGTATGCAGATAAAATGGGCATGAAGTCCTTCATAACAATGATGGAAGTGCCAAGAGGTCAGTTATATTTTACAAGTTAGGGAGACTTAGATAGAAAACAGTTGGAAGCTTTACATCAATTCCCTGATAGCACAGTGTACTGTGATATTAGCAATAATATTTTGTCACACACAGCAGGGGTCTGTATCCTGGGAGTGCTACTAAGGTGTATGCATAAGCATACCCCACAACTGTACAGATTTTGATACAATGTTCAGATAGAAAGCTCTATGCATACTTACACCCAACAACTGTACAGAATTTGCTAGAATGTTCAAATTGTAAGTTGTATGCATATTCATACCCCACAACTGTTCCAATCTGTCCAGCATGTCCAGATAAATGGTCCTTATCACCAGCCTGGTACCCTGTTCCCCTAACAATCCAGTGTGATATTCCAAGAATTGTAGGCAGTTGTCAACATATAACTGATATTCAAACATGTACGTAGTCAGAGACTGTATATGGAAACAGACCTGTCATTCTAGCACCTCACCAAAATTGTATGACAGCAATTCTCAACATATGTAGCAATAACACCTGCAGCCTGTCACGCATGTATGTAAGACACAGGTCATGTATATAATAATTTATAAACATACCAGTGTACAATATAAGACCATTGTGTAGTGTAATAATACATGTCAGGGAAAAACCACTGCAGTGACTAAGAATGTTGTGAAAACTACAAGGACATATTAGTTGATAATTGCTCTCTCTCTCTCTATCACCCCTACCATATGTGCATAATAATCCAATGACACTCCTCAACTGGTATTTGTACACTCCAACAGTTTGTTGGGACATATGTCCTAGTGGTTTATAAATATTCACATTTGTTTCTATGCATGTGCCATGTTAAAACACACCCATATTGGTGGCCTGTTGCCATTAATGAAACCCGCATGCTCCTGTAATGCCCACAGTTGTTCCATATATGCATGTGTTCTGCTTGCTCTGTAACTGTGTTAAATCTGGTGTGTCAGGTTAATGGGAATACCTATGCATGCTGTTATAACTAATCCTTAATGCTGTTGACTGTTACTAACCCATATCTGCCATAAACCTGCAACAACACAGCTCGTATGGGAAGGCCGGTCCCAGCGGACCCACCTGTCCCACCTCAGCTGGCCATGGCACCGGGCACCCGCTCATCTGGGGCCCAGCCTGGGATCTCCTCCTCCATGGGCCCTGCACCACCTTTGGGAGGAACCGCTGCAGGGGATGGGGATCACCCCCCCTTGGAGTGGGCACGGAGGGGAACCTGTCACCTGTCAACAGGTCTGGGCCATGGTGCATAGGGAGCTCAATCTGGAGTATCGGGAGTGGCTACGCCAGCTTGAGGGCTGAGTGGCACTATAAGAGGGTGAGCCTGCCCCTCCTACACAGCCCCCAGCAAAGCCACCTTTAGGACCGTGAAGGTGCAGTGGTGACTGCCCATGAGTGGGGACCTCAGTCCCACTGTTTCGAGTTGGGGGCTCATGGGCTTGTGACTTCCAAACACCGCTCCCTGTCCAAGGTGTTTATGCCCAACATGTGTCATATACCGGCTCTGTACACATCTTGTGTGTATTGTCTGTTAAACTACCCAACCTCCCTCCCCAAATATACCTACTACCCCTCCCCAAAATCCCACTCTCACCTGAAGAAAAAAAAAGGGCAATCTGTTCCCACAAAAAAATCTAGCCCCATACATAGCTGCCCATTTTGCACACATGTCCACTGGACACATGTAATGTGGTCTAATTGGCACCACAATGAATATAAGTTGTCCTCACCCCTCTCCCAGGGGTTTGAGGGTCCAAAAGTACCTGCAAATATAATGTATATGCACAGCTGTTGCTGTAGTAGAAATGAGCAGCTAGAGATTTTTCCTATACCCTTCCTGCACATGCCTAGCTATTTTCCCTACTGTCATTCCCTCTTTGTGCCCCATTTTTCAACACTTTCCTATCAACACATATTTCTTTTCTTTTAAAGGAAATAGCGTGAGGGGTAAGCGACAGTAAACACTGTTAAGCAGCGGTAAGTGGGTTTGCGTGGGGGTAAGCTATACCTACAAAGGTTGAGAAATTTGAAGCTAAATGACTGTAAGAAAACAAAAGAGGAGGTTGGCAGTGCTTACCATCACACAAACCCATGCAAACCCCCTTACAACTGCTCAAAAGTGCTTTAATCACACTGCATCCAATGGCCCTTGTTCTGTCTATTAACAAAATAAGCAGCTTCTGCTAGGATCAAACTCAGGATCCTGCACACCATAGCGATTTATCACTAAGCCATCTCAGATATACATATCCTTGATGTATTTACAAACATATCATCCAGCCCAGTCATTCAACAGTACAGAGAATGCATTCCAACATGTAGATGTAATGTGTGTGAGTAAATATATTAATGTCTAAACGGTTACAACATACTGATATATATATAGACACATATAATTATTTATGAACATATAAACATGCAAATGCCTACATCTATAGATATATACGTCCACGTTTACATGTGTAAATATGTACGTCAGGTTATATAATTATGCCAGCAGATATATATATACATATATATATATATATATATATATATATATATATATATATATATATATAAAGCTGTAGATAATGGAGAGATAAAACATATATGTCCTCATGCAATGTTAATGGGGTTGAGAGGCCCTACACAATATACATCTGTTACGTATAGGTATACCGCCCCAGCCAAGCATGATCCCCCTGTAATACAGTACCAAGTGTTGCAGATCCCATAACCAGGACCCAACACGGCACGGCCATCCCTAGGAAACATATACACAGACATATATATGCAGATTCATGTATAAATACATATATATATATATATATATATATATATATATATATATATACACACACACACACACACACACACACACATATATATATATATATATATATATAGAGAGAGAGAGAGAGAGAGAGATGTATATGAAACTACACATACACACACACAGATTTGTACAGTAATATACATATGTAGTAAGTGCACACAATATAGAGCAGTCAGTATTCCTACAGCCACCACCTTACCAACTGGAAACTATATGAGCCACCCATATGAATGACATTCACAGCCTGCAACATATACCCACAGAGATATCAAATTGTATAACACCACACACAGGTGTGCATAAATGAATGTGAAAGCTTTATTTGTGTACTATGACAGTTGTATATGCCATTTCATATAGCTGTTTAGGCACTGACATCCATATGAGCAGTCTAATGTAACTGTAAAACAGTCATACTAAGACAGTAGTCTAGAAAGGTTGACATATGTTGCTGTCCAGGCCGAGGCCTCCAAGTAGTACATTAGCAATGACAGACTGGGCCACAGCATACCAGACAATCACCAGTATGTAATGCAGATGTATAGGTCAACCACCTCTATCTACACTCTGTACACAATCCCTAGGGGGGGACAGACCCCAGTTGACACAATGGGATGTATCTGTTACATAACAAGGCAAACCTGACAACATCACAATCACACTGACAAACAGAACATCCCATACGGCAGGAGGCGGTAGGCCTGCATTTAACCAAGGTGGATTGTATGGTAACGTATATCCAGATACCTTAAGGCAGCCTATCCCAGATACCCACACATGTTGTAACAGCCTTGGTTAGTCATGGTGCACCCCCCCTACACTAACTAATACTGGGCCATATACCACTGTAACATACACTGGCCTCTGGAGTGCATTAGGGCACACATGTATTGTGTATGTGAAACCCACACATATATGGCCCCAACCCCTCAGTATGTGTGGGCGATACAACAGCAGTGGAGTGATGGAAGAAATGACAGCATGACATACACACAGCCCACTACATAACAACCCCTGACAGCATGACATATGTGCAAAGCCTGGTATGTAGGTGGAGGACAGAGGCTGGAACACAGGCACATACGTGTAAAACTGTTTTTCATACAGTAAGCGGGATATGTATATGTGTACATATCTATATGGATATATGTATACTTAGTTATACATATATGTTCACCATATGTCCTGCACATGGAGTGGAGCCCTACCTCTGCCCCAATAGTCCCAACCACCCAGTATATTTGTAGACTGTTGCTACAGTAATAGGGATTGTCTTCACAGAAATGATGTTTGTGGGAGGCCACATCTGCTGTTAACATGTGCGCCATTGGCTACTTACAGACATCCTGTGGTCATCATAGTACAATACCACTCCTAGCACAGTAATGCCCCTGTGGACTACAGCTGCAATATGGCCAATATATGTGGAACAGTCTGACACACTCGCGTCAGTCCAGGGGTATACACAGAGCCCCTTCATGCAAGACATATGGAATGTGGACTGGTCCTGTCAATGTGGATGTTACCAGCCATGTAGATGGGTATAACACGTACATACTGGTATACATTTGCCCCCAAAGCTTATGCATCTTTGCCAAGGCCAGGGCATACTGGGCATGCCTCCTTCTACCTACTGGGGAAGGCTCAGGTTGTTCCTCCTCCGAGTCACTCTGCGCCTCTGCAGGCCTTGGCACTGGTGGGGGGTTGTGTGGCCCTGCCCCATGCTGTTCCTGCTGCAGCTGTTTCCGCTGTATCATATTGTGTAGCATGGCACATACAAGGACAATTTGGGTACATGTAGTTGGTGAGTACTGCAAGGCTCCACCGGATATGTCCAGGCACCGGAACCATGACTTGAGCATCCCAAACACACGCTCTATAATGATTTGTGTTTGTGCTTGTTCATCATTATGGAGTTCTTGTTCGGGTGTGTGTGCATTTCTGATGAGTGTCATCAACCATGGCTCCAGTGCGTAACCAGCATCCCCCACTAGGTGACCATGTGGGATGTCCCCATTGGCAAATGTCTGGTACAGCTGTGTCAGATGCCAGATGTGGGAATCGTGGTAGCTTCCAGGGCAGCCAGCACACACATTCATTATTATGCCCTGGGCATCGCACACAACCTTGCAGTTGATGGAGGGGAAGCCCTTACAGTTGATGTAGACCCTACCCCGCTTACCTAGTGGTGCTTTAATATGTATGTGCGTGCAATCTATTGCACCCACTACCTCAGGTATTCTGTTATTTGGTGAAAGAGATGCATATTGCTGGCTAACGCCTCACAGCTGATGGGTAAGTATACATGCTCACCGACATGTGCTGAAATGGCATCCAGGAACTGGTGGAGTATCCTGGATGATGATGCCTGTGAAATCCCCATCATATCCCCAGTTGGCCTTTGGAAGGTACCTGTAGCTAGTATTCTTAGGCCTACACATACCTTGGTATCCACTGGGATGGGTTCCCCCTGTTAGTTCTGTGTGTGAGGTGTGTCCGGCAGAACTCAACAATTTGCTGTAGGAGGTCCCTGTCCACCCTATAGCACTCCACTATCTCCAGCTCATGTATACCTCGGTAAGTTACTCTGGGTCCGTCTCCTCACTGTGGGTTGCTCAGCAGCATTCACATCCTCACCACCCTCAGCCTCTTGCACATGCTGGCTTATGATAGCAAAAGCAGCCCCTAACATTTATTCTCTTGCTTTTGTTTTGTAAAATGTCCCTGTCTGTATACACCGGTGGTGCAGAGTTTTTCGGAAAAAGAAGGGGGAATGCTGTTTGCATAGTTTATTGTGGTGTGCTGGGCTGGTCTGCTGCCTATGTGATTGGCTGATTCTGATACATTTCACATGTCAGCTAAGCTAGTTCTCCTTGATTACCTTCCCACTGCTGTTTTCCCTTCCCATTGCCTTCCTGGTTAAGCCCGTGTGCGCGCCGCACAAACGGAGTACTCATATGTGCACAGAGCTGCTTTTTCCTGGTTTAACTTCCTTTTTCTTCCTGTAAAACCTAGTGCATGGTGCACACACCCGCTTACACTTTCTAATGTGTGCTAGGCAGGTTTAGACACACCCCTAGCTTAGCTGTGCTAACCTAGGAGTAATCCCGAGCCACAGGTCTCCAATCCGCTTACAGTATGCCTGACACACACCCCCATGATGTCACCTATATCCTAGTCATGCACCCAGCTATTTATACTCTTACACAATACTGCGGTGGTGCAGCAGTAGCTTTGTTGCCTCACAGCAAGAAGTTCTCCCGTTCGATTCGCGGCTGGAGTATGGGGAGTGCCTTCTGTGTGCAGTCTGCATGTCCTCCCCGCAGTTGGGTGGGCGTTCAAAAGACATGCATAAATGGGCGTGCCTTTGTTGAAGGTTGAACATCGAGCTGGCACCTCAGCGTTTGTCAATATCTACTGCCAATCATTAGCGGATAGGAGTTCCGCTGTGGCGACCCCTAACCGGGAAAAGCCGAAAGACAACAACAACACTCTTGGGATCTGCCTCACACCCTGGGAAAATCTGTGATTCACTAACCTTTCCCTCATTTGCATAGGATTGCCTACTAATGCATAGTTACATATCCCATACTGAGCCTCCCCCCTTAGCAACCACTACTCACTGGCCAAGTTGTCATTTGCCTTCCATTGCCTTGCATGGCAGAATACTGATTTTTGTTAGAATGCTCATTTTCAGTTTATTTTATTTTCCCCCCAATCCTGTTTGCGCGCCGCTACCCTATGCTTAAACAGCCGAGATCAGCAAAAAAAAAAAATAAAAGTCATTTTTTAAACAGTTTGCAATGCCAATGGCCTTATACTTGGCCATTGGCATGCTTACTCACTGATATTTCTTTGACATCCTTTATTTGGAGCTGTCATAGCTCCGTTTTGTAGTTTGAGAAATGTACTCCGTTACTAACCGAGTACATTTCTGCAGATAGCACTAGTCTTGCACGGACTATTGCAAGCTTCCTGGATTGCAAAATCACCTCATTTGCATGGATTCCTCCTACAAATGAGGTGACTTGCATACCAGGGCTTAGTCCATGCAGGATTAGTGCTGGAGCTCTCGTGCACGCCCCTGCAGGCTGTTCCTGGATTGCACGGCAGGTATATTGCCTGCATAGACTCCTGCACTCATCTTGCACTCCATGCAAACTTTTGAGAATCTGGGGGATAGTGTATGAATTTACTTTATTTTCTGAAGGCATAAATTGTAATTCTTAATTTAGGCACTCATGTAAATAGTTTCTTTTGTTGGTTTGTTATGTTCTTTTTCATGTGGTTATTTATGTTGTTAACCAAAAAATTGTATGTGTATTTTGTTATGATATGGTAATTCATATTTTGTTTAAAAAACATTCACTAAAAGTATTTGAAGGAAATAGAATTGTTTATATATATATATATATATATATATATATATATATATATATATATATAAATATATATATGCACACACACACACACACACACACACACACACACACACACACACACACACATTAACTCATGTACTAGACATACATTTGGGACATTTGAAAGACAGAAACTGGAGCACCTAGGTAACACCAATGCTGATACAGGAAGGGAACCTAGAAAATACAAAAAGGCGGCCCCAGACAAGAATCAAACTGGAAAACCTCTTGTTGTGAGACAGTAAAGCTACCCAATCTGCTATTGCTCCATCTTCTTACTTTTATGTTATTTAAACACCCACTGCCTTTTAGCACCCACCAGCTGCTTTTTGCAGTACAGTGATGCCTTTCAGATAGCAGAATCTGTGGTCATCCCTGCCTGCACACTGATTATTATGTTTACTTTGTCCTCAGTAGTGGCTTCCTTAGTGAGTGCAGGTATAATTTCCTGAAGCTCAACCACCTGGCTCACCATCGTACCTATTTGTAAATAAGATTATTATTACTATTTTTTTTTGCCATTTTCTTCAGTTCAGTACCCTGGTATAAGAGACCCTGAAGTTCAGGTAAATATTCAGGCTGAGTTCAGATAATGCACATGTTAAGTCTGAAAAGCTTGCTGATTCACCTGCATTATGTTGGAGTCAAGAAATAAGTCAGTGATAAACTCAGCAACCCAAGTCTTCAATGGTCTGTCTTTAACTATAGTCTGTATTTATAGTGGTATTTCCAGTCTTCTTTGTAAATTGAACCAGGACTGTTATTGCATTTCCTATAACTAGGAACAAGGTCCTTCCCCCACCTCTGGATGTATACCCATATATATATATATATATATATATATATATATATATATATATATATATATATATATATATATCTATATATATATATATATATATATATATATAGATATATAGATATATATATAGATATATAGATATATAGATATATATATATATATATATATATATATATATATATGGGTCTACTTCTAAATTTTGAACTTTCATAAGTTCAAATTTCTTATGATTGAGACCATAAGATTGAACTTGAGAAAGTTCAAAATTTAAATAAAAAAAAAAATTTAATTTTTTTTTTTATGTTTTGCACCCCCACATTCCATGCTAATTAAATATACCAACTCCAAGATCGCACTACAGAGAGGGAAAATGGTAAATATACTGTTCTGTGCTGTACGGCGATCTCCATTTAAACAGTTCAAACTTGTCTCGACCATAAGAAGTTCGAACTTGTGAAAGTTTGAAATTTAGAGATAGACCCATATATATATATATATATATATATATATATATATATATATATATATATACATATATATATCTATATATATATATATATATATGTGTGTGTGTGTGTGTGTGTGTATGTCTGTATCTCTGTATGTGTGTATGGATATGGATATTAATATTATTGAACAATGAGTCATTTTCCAATTCCATTCCAGTCATTATTTGGTTATTATTGTTATATATATATTTTTAATCCCACCTTAGTGTAATGGTTGATGAAGTAACAGATAATACAATACTTTCATGGTCAGTTTTTTTCAGTGGGGGTATGTTCCCAACATCATGGGTAATGAATCTTCAACTGTTTAAAGTAATGTGAAGTATTTTAGCTTCTTTTGAGAGAACTTAATGAGTTGTTCTATGCAGTATTTATTAACAAAATCCAAGAAATATTTTTGCTGTGCTATGTTTTCCAACCAATGCTGGGATAATGAAAGTTTCCTCATATAATGGAAGTATTCCATGCATAGATTTGCCACATCAGTGCAAATACCATGCCATAGTGTTAGCAACTATCCTCGAGGGTGAATCAATCTCTTTCTAACATGGTTTGGACCTTTTAACACCTGATTCAGTTTCATGGTAAACCTTAATTTTGCTTGTGCACATGTGGTGCTCATACAAAAAATAGCTGTAAATATAATTTTTGCAATTTTAAAATACCTCTCAGATATAGTGATGTCTTAAATATATCTTGGAATGAGACACCACTGTAGATAAGAATATAAACAATTGGCTTTCACTGACTATTAATGCAGGAAACAGTGAGTTTTCTTCTTTAAGCCATTTTTACAGCTAACATACCATATTCAGTGCAGAATAATTTCTGATCTCCCCCACAGGAATGCAGTTGTGATGGGAAATTGATTAACTATCAAGGTGTAATATTAATTTTCTAAATCTCTAGTGCTTGCATGTTTCGCCTTTATATTAAATCTGAGAGTCATACTTCTCTACCTTTTAGTATGAACACAAATCACTGGAACCACCATGATGAGTAAAACGATAATTTAATAAACAGAAGAAGAACAAGCGCTTTCACGCACCCAAACAAGTGCGCTTCATCAGGTTATAGTATACAGAGTTAATTCAACTACTTATATAGTATCAAACGCCCCAATTAACAACTAGTAATTGCAGAACAGCAGTTCGCAATTACTTCAGCAAAGCCTGAGTGCATTTAAAAAGATCACGCTTAAGTAAACATAGCATATAAAAACAAATATAACATTGCCAAATGTTATTTAAATCAATAGTTAAAATAAACTAACTATATATTTAGCAATTTAAAAAGTTTTTTAAAAAAACAATTCATGCGTAAGTAAAGAAAATTCTCACTTGCTTATTTCATAAGTCTTAAATCTTAAACTTACTAACACTTCTAAAACAACAACCCCAATTCAAAACAAAAATGGAGGGGGAAATACAAAAAACAGACCCACATCGTAGCCTCGTAATAGAGCCATCTATCCTAATACATTAAAGTCTAAACCTCATCATAAAGAAAGAAGCAACATTGTTAATGTATTCCTCAGAACATAAAAATGACAAGTGTATATATCTAGCATGAGAACCACATCAAAGGTATATGTTTGGGAATCAAAACCCAAGAATAGAATGCATACCAGAGTGTGGAAGAAAGAAAGGAAAGGGGGGGGGGAGGAGAGAAGGGGGGAAGAGGAAAGAAAGGGGAGAGGGGGAGGGGGGGAGGAGGGGCGAAGGGAAAAGAAAGATGGGAAATGAATAGAAAAGGGTGCATCAACAAAACCACCCAATTAATAACAACAGTGTAAGGCTAGTGCCAGGTATCACATTCAGACCAAAGGCCATGAATACCTTAACCAATGAAACCCCCTTCAGATCACATAACCCAGGGTTTCTTTTAAGGAAGGGTGAGACCGTGGGGGCAGAACGGTTGATCACAGGAGTGCTGGTCTAATACTAACGGCCGAATTAAGGCCAGGCTCAACATGTGCTCTAAGGGTTAGAATCCATTTGAGTTCATTTAGCTCAAGGATTCCTAATGTATCACCTTCCCTCCTGTTTGGATATAAGATCTGTAGCACTCTAAACTTAAACACGTGCTCTGGAAACAATTGACAATGTCTAGCTAGGACATTGTTGATGTTAGCCTTCCTTATATCATATATGTGGTTATAGACCCGTTCCTTGAGTCTACGTGTCGTCATCCCCACATAATAGGCTTCACAGCCTTCACAGGTTGCCAAATACACCACATTAGAGGTGTCACAGGTGGCATAAAAATTCGGTCTGAACAGTATATCTAACTCTGCATTCTCATACTTTTGGTCACTGGTAATGAACTTACAAATACAGCACTTTCTACAGGGAAAGGTTCCCTGTTTAATATTCATTCTTATATCAGTGGATACAATCTTGACTTTTTCTTTACACAATAACCTTTTCAGGTTTAAACAGTTGCTGTATCTAAAGCTAGGTCTCTCCCCTACAAATTGTAATTAATCTTTGTTCATACTGAGCAGCTTCCAGTTTTTACATAAAATATCCTTAATGTATTTTACATCGTTAGTGTATTTAAGATCATATTGTATCTTGTTCTTAGTAGCCCTAGTTGAATAACTATAAGAGTAACTTTCTGTCTCCAACCCCTTGTTGGGGGGAGCATGATTAGTATAACTCATAACTAGTTGAGTAGGGTAACCCCTATCCTCAAAACATTTAGCCTGAAATTCCAATAAAGAGTCTCTATCCCCAGCATTGTTACACAACCTGGTAATCCTGGCCATCTGATTTTTTATTACATTAGGGAAGATATGTCTCGGATGCATACTTTCATACTGAAGTATGCCATTCCTCCAACAGGGTTTTCTATATAGTGAGGTTGTAACCTCATTCGTTGCACTCTTAGTAATGGTAACATCAAGATAGTTAACATTGGTAAAGGAATACTCAAATGTGAATTCCAGAAAGGACGTGGTTGACCCCATATATTTAACAAAGTCAACCAGAGATTCATAGCTACCATTCCAAAAGAGGAGTATATCGTCAACGAATCGCTTGTATAGAGTAACATTATTTATAAACCTCTCATCTTCAAAAATGTACAACTTTTCCCACTGATGGATCACTAGATTAGCATAGGCATTAGTGCATGGGGTGCCCATGGCTACTCCCCATGTTTGCCTATATGTTCTATCTTGGAACATAAAGATGTTATTATTTAATATTAAATCTAGCAGAGTACAGATGGTCAGTTGGTCATTGTTATTCAAACTGGCACATTGAGATAGGTGACTCCTAATTGCCTCAATGCCAAATTCATTTGGTATACATGTAAATAGACTCTTTATGTCCATTGTGACCATCAGGGTATCAGGCTTTAAGCTATCCAGCAAAGAGGAATCCTTCAGGTCCTCCAGTAACATAGCTGAGTTCTTTAGTATAGTGGGTATAACCCCCACCAAAGGGCCTAGTTTGGATTGTACATAATGCGAAATATGCTCAGTAACCCAAAGTTTCCCAGATACAATGGGTCGAAGGGGCGGGGGGTAAACCCCTTTATGTACCTTAGGGAGCCCTTTAATTATAGGAATTAAAGGTGCCTCAATGACCAAATATTCATACAAACTTTTGTCAATGCATCTGGACATTAGAAAATCATACAAGGTGTCATGTACATTTCTGATAATTGAAGACACTTCGTTTTTAGAGATACGGGAATAAGCCACATCATCATCCAACATCTCATTCATTAAACGATTATAAAACTCAGCATCCATGATGGCAACACCCCCTCCTTTATCAACTGGTCTAAAAACCAAATTTTCATCATTGCATAAGGAGTCAAGGCTATGCCTCTGAGTAGCATTCATGTTGATAAATAGTCTCTTATGTTTCTTTTCTTTAAAATAAAGATAAAGATCATGTTCACATGCTCGTTGAAAACATTCAACTGAGCTAGGTAAAGGCGGCACAAAGGTGCTCTTTCTTTTCAATGCTGTACTAGTATAAACATCATTGACAGAGTCTTTAAACAGCAGTTTAAGAGCTATTTTCCTTGTGAATTTACGAAGGGTAACGAGGGTGTCAGACAACTCACTCCCTCGAGAGGGAATGAAGGAGAGTCCCTTATTTAATACAGAACACTCCATATCAGTCAGAATACGAGATGACATGTTAAAAAATAAAGTATTTAATATTTCTTCTTCCTGACTTCTCGGTTCTCGCCCGATATCTTTCGCTTTCCCCTTCCTCTGCTTGTCGAGCGCGTTTGCGCTCGGTGCTTGTAGGGCAGCGGGAAGTTTAAAGTAGCCGTCATTCCAGGGGCCGTACCTAAATGGTTATTACCATCCTTCAGTCTCGTTCCATTTGATGTTATCTCTTTGAATCCCTGCTGGTTACAAGGTATAGAAGAAGTAGACAAAGCTACATCCACTTCCGACTGAGCAGGAGCAGAAACAATGTTATTGGAAGCATTATCAGCAGAATCAGGCTCATTGGTCGTACTGGTCGTGCTAATGTGGCCAAGATTAAGATGTTCACTGGGTTCTCCTGCAGCAACAGTTTCATTGAACCGCGGCCACATAAAGATGTGGCCAGATTGAAAATCAATGCAGTCCCGTTTAAGCTTCCTAAGCTTAGTCTGTTCCAGTTTACTACTATAAAACATTAATTGCTTCAGCATATTATTGAGCTTGGACATACAAAAGTCACTTTTAAACATCGAAATAATGCTTTTCTGCTCACCTTCAACTTTAGAAACAAGTTCATTCTCTATGGGCTGGAAATAGTTGATGAGTAACTTGATGTAATTATTGCCAAGGTCGATGTTTAACTGCTGCCACTTCCGTAGGAGCTCCGGATGAGCCTCTCCATAGCTCGGCATGCAGAGGATGCGCATGCCTCGAGGAATAACCTTGAAATGCAGGCACGCCTCTAGATGTTTCCTCTGCCAAATAAGCCTATAAAGCTTATAGAGATCGTTCTCCAGAGTCCTTAGTGCCCCATAGAATTCTTGTAGATTTTCGGTGTTAGTGGTAGGGGCTGGCAAAACACTACCTATAACATTGAAGTTCAGGAGAGAATTTTCCTGTTGATGAAACAACTCATTCCACTTGTTAGTATCACCAGCACTTTCAGGGACATAGTCAAGTTCAATATTCAAAGTATCCATCGCGTGTCGGTCAACCAGGACAAAAAGCAGCAAGAAGGCAAAAACTAGTAGCACCAAACCCAGTACGACCATCCAAAGGTATCCAGCGAAAAACACACAGCAGGAATATGAACACAAATCACTGGAACCACCACGATGAGTAAAACGATAATTTAATAAACAGAAGAAGAACAAGCGCTTTCACGCACCCAAACAAGTGCGCTTCATCAGGTTATAGTATACAGAGTTAATTCAACTACTTATATAGTATCAAACGCCCCAATTAACAACTAGTAATTGCAGAACAGCAGTTCGCAATTACTTCAGCAAAGCCTGAGTGCATTTAAAAAGATCACGCTTAAGTAAACATAGCATATAAAAACAAATATAACATTGCCAAATGTTATTTAAATCAATAGTTAAAATAAACTAACTATATATTTAGCAATTTAAAAAGTTTTTTAAAAAACCAATTCATGCGTAAGTAAAGAAAATTCTCACTTGCTTATTTCATAAGTCTTAAATCTTAAACTTACTAACACTTCTAAAACAACAACCCCAATTCAAAACAAAAATGGAGGGGGAAATACAAAAAACAGACCCATATCGTAGCCTCGTAATAGAGCCATCTATCCAAATACATTAAAGTCTAAACCTCATCATAAAGAAAGAAGCAACATTGTTAATGTATTCCTCAGAACATAAAAATGACAAGTGTATATATCTAGCATGAGAACCACATCAAAGGTATATGTTTGGGAATCAAAACCCAAGAATAGAATGCATACCAGAGTGCGGAAGAAAGAAAGGAAAGGGGGTGGAGGGGAGAGAAGGGGAAAGAGGAAAGAAGGGGAGAGGGGGTAGGGGAAGGGCGAAGGGAAAAGAAAGATGGGAAATGAATAGAAAAGGGTGCATCAACAAAACCACCCAATTAATAACAACAGTGTAAGGCTAGTGCCAGGTATCACATTCAGACCAAAGGCCATGAATACCTTAACCAATGAAACCCCCTTCAGATCACATAACCCAGGGTTTCTTTTAAGGAAGGGTGAGACCGTGGGGGCAGAACGGTTGATCACAGGAGTGCTGGTCTAATACTAACGGCCGAATTAAGGCCAGGCTCAACATGTGCTCTAAGGGTTAGAATCCATTTGAGTTCGTTTAGCTCAAGGGTTCCTAATGTATCACCTTCCCTCCTGTTTGGATATAAGATCTGTAGCACTCTAAACTTAAACACGTGCTCTGGAAACAATTGACAATGTCTAGCTAGGACATTGTTGATGTTAGCCTTCCTTATATCATATATGTGGTTATAGACCCGATCCTTGAGTCTACGTGTCGTCATCCCCACATAATAGGCTTCACAGCCTTCACAGGTTGCCAAATACACCACATTAGAGGTGTCACAGGTGGCATACAAATTCGGTCTGAATAGTATATCTAGCTCTGCATTCTCATACTTTTGGTCACTGGTAATGAACTTACAAATACAGCACTTTCTACAGGGAAAGGTTCCCTGTTTAATATTCATTCTTATATCAGTGGATACAATCTTGACTTTTTCTTTACAGAATAACCTTTTCAGGTTTAAACAGTTGCTGTATCTAAAGCTAGGTCTCTCCCCTACAAATTGTAATAAATCTTTGTTCATACTGAGCAGCTTCCAGTTTTTACATAAAATATCCTTAATGTATTTTACATCGTTAGTGTATTTAAGATCATATTGTATCTTGTTCTTAGTAGCCCTAGTTGAATAACTATAAGAGTAACTTTCTGTCTCCAACCCCTTGTTGGGGGGAGCATGATTAGTATAACTCATAACTAGTTGAGTAGGGTAACCCCTATCCTCAAAACTTTTAGCCTGAAATTCCAATAAAGAGTCTCTATCCCCAGCATTGTTACACAACCTGGTAATCCTGGCCATCTGATTTTTTATTACATTAGGGAAGATATGTCTCGGATGCATACTTTCATAGTGAAGTATGCCATTCCTCCAACAGGGTTTTCTATATAGTGAGGTTGTAACCTCATTTGTTGCACTCTTAGTAATGGTAACATCAAGATAGTTAACATTGGTAAAGGAATACTCAAATGTGAATTCCGGAAAGGACGTGGTTGACCCCATATATTTAACAAAGTCAACCAGAGATTCATAGCTACCATTCCAAAAGAGGAGTATATCGTCAACGAATCGCTTGTATAGAGTAACATTATTTATAAACCTCTCATCTTCAAAAATGTACAACTTTTCCCACTGATGGATCACTAGATTAGCATAGGCATTAGCGCATGGGGTGCCCATGGCTACTCCCCATGTTTGCCTATATGTTCTATCTTGGAACATAAAGATGTTATTATTTAATATTAAATCTAGCAGAGTACAGATGGTCAGTTGGTCATTGTTATTCAAACTGGCACATTGAGATAGGTGACTCCTAATTGCCTCAATGCCAAATTCATTTGGTATACATGTAAATAGACTCTTTATGTCCATTGTGACCATCAGGGTATCAGGCTTTAAGCTATCCAGCAAAGAGGAATCCTTCAGGTCCTCCAGTAACATAGCTGAGTTCTTTAGTATAGTGGGTATAACCCCCACCAAAGGGCCTAGTTTGGATTGTACATAATGCGAAATATGCTCAGTAACCCAAAGTTTCCCAGATACAATGGGTCGAAGGGGCGGGGGGTAAACCCCTTTATGTACCTTAGGGAGCCCTTTAATTATAGGAATTAAAGGTGCCTCAATGACCAAATATTCATACAAACTTTTGTCAATGCATCTGGACATTAGAAAATCATACAAGGTGTCATGTACATTTCTGATAATTGAAGACACTTCGTTTTTAGAGATACGGGAATAAGCCACATCATCATCCAACATCTCATTCATTAAACGATTATAAAACTCAGCATCTTTGATTGCAACACCCCCTCCTTTATCAACTGGTCTAAAAACCAAATTTTCATCATTGCATAAGGAGTCAAGGCTATGCCTCTGAGTAGCATTCATGTTGATAAATAGTCTCTTATGTTTCTTTTCTTTAAAATAAAGATAAAGATCATGTTCACATGCTCGTTGAAAACATTCAACTGAGCTAGGTAAAGGCGGCACAAAGGTGCTCTTTCTTTTCAATGCTGTACTAGTATAAACATCATTGACAGAGTCTTTAAACAGCAGTTTAAGAGCTATTTTCCTTGTGAATTTACGAAGGGTAACGAGGGTGTCAGACAACTCACTCCCTCGAGAGGGAATGAAGGAGAGTCCCTTATTTAATACAGAACACTCCATATCAGTCAGAATACGAGATGACATGTTAAAAAATAAAGTATTTAATATTTCTTCTTCCTGACTTCTCGGTTCTCGCCCGATATCTTTCGCTTTCCCCTTCCTCTGCTTGTGGAGCGCGTTTGCCCTCGGTGCTTGTAGGGCAGCGGGAAGTTTAAAGTAGCCGTCGTTCCAGGGGCCGTACCTAAATGGTTATTACCATCCTTCGGTCTCGTTCCATTTGATGTTATCTCTTTGAATCCCTGCTGGTTACAAGGTATAGAAGAAGTAGACAAAGCTACATCCACTTCCGACTGAGCAGGAGCAGAAACAATGTTATTGGAAGCATTATCAGCAGAATCAGGCTCATTGGTCGTACTGGTCGTGCTAATGTGGCCAAGATTAAGATGTTCACTGGGTTCTCCTGAAGCAACAGTTTCATTGAACCGCGGCCACATAAAGATGTGGCCAGATTGAAAATCAATGCAGTCCCGTTTAAGCTTCCTAAGCTTAGTCTGTTCCAGTTTACTACTATAAAACATTAATTGCTTCAGCATATTATTGAGCTTGGACATACAAAAGTCACTTTTAAACATCAAAATAATGCTCTTATGCTCACCTTCAACTTTAGAAACAAGTTCATTCTCTATGGGCTGGAAATAGTTGATGAGTAACTTGATGTAATTATTGCCAAGGTCGATGTTTAACTGCTGCCACTCCCGTAGGAGCTCCGGATGAGCCTCTCCATAGCTCGGCATGCAGAGGACGCGCATGCCTCGAGGAATAACCTTGAAATGCAGGCACGCCTCTAGATGTTTCCTCTGCCAAATAAGCCTATAAAGCTTATAGAGATCGTTCTCCAGAGTCCTTAGTGCCCCATAGAATTCTTGTAGATTTTCGGTGTTAGTGGTAGGGGCTGGCAAAACACTACCTATAACATTGAAGTTCAGGAGAGAATTTTCCTGTTGATGAAACAACTCATTCCACTTGTTAGTATCACCAGCACTTTCAGGGACATAGTCAAGTTCAATATTCAAAGTATCCATCAGTGTCGGTCAACCAGGACAAAAGCAGCAAGAAGGCAAAACTAGTAGCACCAAACCCAGTACGACCATCCAAAGGTATCCAGCGAAAACACACAGCAGGAATATGAACACAAATCACTGGAACCACCACGATGAGTAAAACGATAATTTAATAAACAGAAGAAGAACAAGCGCTTTCACGCACCCAAACAAGTGCGCTTCATCAGGTTATAGTATACAGAGTTAATTCAACTACTTATATAGTATCAAACGCCCCAATTAACAACTAGTAATTGCAGAACAGCAGTTCGCAATTACTTCAGCAAAGCCTGAGTGCATTTAAAAAGATCACGCTTAAGTAAACATAGCATATAAAAACAAATATAACATTGCCAAATGTTATTTAAATCAATAGTTAAAATAAACTAACTATATATTTAGCAATTTAAAAAGTTTTTTAAAAAACCAATTCATGCGTAAGTAAAGAAAATTCTCACTTGCTTATAATGAAAGTTTCCTCATATAATGGAAGTATTCCATGCATAGATTTGCCACATCAGTGCAAATACCATGCCATAGTGTTAGCAACTATCCTCGAGGGTGAATCAATCTCTTTCTAACATGGTTTGGACCTTTTAACACCTGATTCAGTTTCATGGTAAACCTTAATTTTGCTTGTGCACATGTGGTGCTCATACAAAAAATAGCTGTAAATATAATTTTTGCAATTTTAAAATACCTCTCAGATATAGTGATGTCTTAAATATATCTTGGAATGAGACACCACTGTAGATAAGAATATAAACAATTGGCTTTCACTGACTATTAATGCAGGAAACAGTGAGTTTTCTTCTTTAAGCCATTTTTACAGCTAACATACCATATTCAGTGCAGAATAATTTCTGATCTCCCCCACAGGAATGCAGTTGTGATGGGAAATTGATTAACTATCAAGGTGTAATATTAATTTTCTAAATCTCTAGTGCTTGCATGTTTCGCCTTTATATTAAATCTGAGAGTCATACTTCTCTACCTTTTAGTGCAAGAAATCTGGACAAAGCCTAAATTAATGTGAGTCAAAGGCTCAGAAATAGGTACACATTTTAAATATAGTTCCTATAAACTTAGAAAGTTGCTATAATAACAGGATTTGTATTAGCACACATTATCGGATGATATATCTCACATGTATGTCATTATTTAATGACTTCAATCCTCAGTGATGAGCCAAAAACACAATTTTTTATGAGTAACAGACCAACAATATGAGGCAAAATCTGGGCATTCTGTGAAAATCTGCATAGATGAGAAGTATGCTGAGAGTCCATCAGCATTACCATGATGTTTTGTGCCTTTATATTCAGTGTTACAGAAATGCACGTCTTAGAAGTAATCTCTCTCTATCCTCTATTGTTGCTCCATTTTCACTAAATCTACACATCTCTCATGAACAAACTGCAGTCATGATATTATAAAATAGCCAATTTTGTCTCCAACATGCCAACTCGCACACATCATTGGCCATTAAATCTATAAAGTGGTTTGGGTTCTCTCATTACTTACATTACTCCCAAATTACTCTCACCCACAAACTACTAAATAATCCAAACTTCTGCCCATCCCTTCAAACTATAATACAAACACACACCCCTACTAGGCATCTTAGGTCCTCTAACAAACAACTCTCAACCATAACTAAACCCAACAAAAGAGCTGAACAATGTCTCTATTCACATGTCATTGCCAAACTATGGAATGCACTCCTTCCCTCTCTCTTACTCAACTAGACTCTTTAAAAGCATTTAAATTTGCACTAAAAGAACACTATCTCAATAACCTTGTCTGTTCTTTTAGTCATATAATTAAACCACCTTAAATGTTTTGGCCACTATACATTACAAATACTTTTACTAACTTAATATAGTTGCAATTTACACTATCTGTCTTCATATCCAATCTCTCTTGCTTTCTTTATTTCTGTGGCTGAATAAACAGAATTGATTAAACAGTACTCTTACTTATGAGAATATACAAACAGAATTACTAAAAATCTAACACACTGTGTTTATTTTCTTGTATTGTATACCTCTATAATATGTATTTGCCTTGTATATCTACTACAATTTGTATTGTGTAAAAACTTTTCTGACTTTCAAAGTTTATGTATTTGCCTTGTATATCTACTACAATTTGTATTGTGTAAAAACTTTTCTGACTTTCAAAGTTAAGCTGATGTTATGTAGAAATTTCATTGATTGTATGGAGCTTTTCTCCCCAGGCCTCCACTGATAACGGGTTATTGGCCCGGTGGACTTTCCCGGTCAACAAATGTCAATAAATAATAAATAAATAGAACAATGACCAGCACTGTAAGTATGCTGTTCTCATTGAAAATACATCCTTTTTGGGTTAAAATGGCATTAAAGTTTGATAGTCTGTTTCCACTATAAATCTCTCCCATACATTTACTGATAATGTCTTTTTAATCACCAACATAGGCTAATAGCTTCTTTGTCAGTTTTTGGGATAATTACACTCTGATTTGGTAAATCACCTTGAAGCAATTACAGCAGTTATTTTTGTACTATTTGGATGAATACAACACTGCCGGTTTCATAAGGCAAAGCATAATATGGCTATCAAGCAGGCATGTAAGCATCAAAATGAGCAAATACGTTGATATAATCACCTCCTTGGCTGCCTTAAAAACCTACTGTCAGTTGCTAATCCATTTCCAGGCTGACCGATTCTGGAACAACACATGTAACAGATGTAGAACCATCCAGACATTTAACAGAAGTTTATATCAGCAGTTATCATTCCTAGTTGTAACTTAACTTGTGACAGAGTTTGAGGACTATATTCCTTTAATATGCCCTCCAAGTTATCTGCATTCATTTAGTTCATCCTCCAAAGTCAGAATCCAACAGTAGAAAATGTTATCTTTGGAATTGGTTCCATCTGTCTCGCCACATATACAGATCTCCTGCTTTTCATTTGTTACTACAAACACCATGGGTATAGGTCTTTAGTTTCCATTCTTTCTAAATCTTGCACTTCTTTAGTCTTGACTGCATATAATGCAATATAGGCTTTGTGAAATTTTGGTTTGGCATTTTGTTTTTCCTCATTATTAGTATTTATAATCATCAACCTTCCAATTTATTTGGTAAATATTTGCTTTCTATTTACACAATCAGTACATAGTATGGACTACTAGGATCCCCAAAATGTTTTTTTTTTTCACAAACCGAGTTGTGGACCTATAGAGTGGACTACCACACTGAGTTGTGGAAAGCCAATCAACAAAGGCATCCATGAGGACATGGGACAGATGCTATAATGGTAAGGGGGGAGGAAGGGAGAAAATGAGGGGAAGTGCAATTCTATGATAGGAGGCATCCATGAGGGCATGGGACAGATTCTAGAATGGTAAGGGGTAAGGAAGGGAGGAAACAAGGGGTGGTACAATTCTGTGATAGGTATATGAGCAGACTAGACAAATTTATTGTCTCCTTTTCCCAGCAAGCAAATGAAATGTAATATAGCAGATATGTACAGCAAATCCACTGAGTCTTTTCCTCTTTGTTCTGGTTCCAGCCTGCCTGTAGTCCTTGAACTCAGCATCTTTATTGTGCTAATGCACTGTCCCTTGGCTACCATTGATAGGGAAAGCCATGTCATTAGCTTGCTTAAAAAGAAGAAATTTCAGAGAATATACATTTTAAGAAAAAAAAAACAGTATTCAGGACAACATGGCTACATGGTGTAAAGATGACAGTAAAAAAGCAATACTGAATTTTCTAAGAGAGCAATGTATCATTTTTGGGGTTTGAGTGGCAGTCAGGTAGGACCCAGTATGGGATGAGCAGAGTTATTCTACAGGTGTAATGCATACTTCCTCCCCATATATCCAAATAAATAAGGCATAGGGCATAAATGAGTAGATTGCGCATGTGAGTCAAAGGCACACACACCCACACACACACACACACACACACACACACACACACACACACACACACACACACACACACACACACACACACACACACACACACACACACACACACACACACACACGCACACACTTTTGGGCATATCTTCATCAAATGATACTAGGAGTACCAGCAAGTGGGACTGCAGATCATATAATACTAGCAGAGCAGTTCAGGTTTAAAATTAATGCACAGCATGGTAAATCCTATTAGCACCTCTTAACTGGTGGTCTGAATATGAAGCAGTTGCATGTCTTTGCAACAGGCACATAATTAGAAGTTTCTTTGTTCATTATTGAGTTATCTATATAGAAAGGGGTGAGCATTAAGAGAAAGAGAGGTCACAATACAACAGTTGTCATCAATGGACATTTGAAAGGGGACAGCAGAGATAATTAGCCTCATAGTTTATAACAAACAGTGGAGAGACACATAAGCCAAATTGTGTGAGATTGTACATTTTCTCATGATTCTCCATTAAATTACAATTGCATACCACCTAATAAAAATTATTAAGTGTAGTTAATGCTATGAGAATGTGAGCAAATAGAAGGCTGTTGGTGTCCAGAAATGACTAACTGCTGAAGAAATGGACAGAGGAAGTAGAATATTTTGAGGGGAAAACATTTGACAGCTGGAGATGTCTCCATGATGCTTGGTGTTTGACACCTAGAAAAGTTAAAAATGTCGTAAGACTAAATGTAAGACAGGTAGCCAACAGAATGGAGCAATACAAATCAATCATTGAATTTGACATGAATGTTTGAGGTGTGTGAAGAAATTATACACTGTCATCTGTGCTAGCATGTCTGGCTGAAGTTTTGTATATAATTTTCAGATTGACCTGTGTATTGTATGCCAGCAAGACTAGCTAAGATATTATAAATAAATTCTTACAACATATAACATGATTTATGATCTGTTTGTACAGAATGTTTTAAAGACTTGAGCAGTGTCCTTTTACATTTTTAACTGCGCACATTTCTGAAGAAAGATTCTAAAGGCAAAAAGTCTCAGATTCAGCTGATCTGCAGATGATGTCATCAGAATGTTGACAGTTGCTATGTGTTACTGTCAAAGGCTGAAAGACAGGAAGGAACTATAGCAAACAGTTGTTGATTGATTTTCAAAATATGAAATGAAAATTAGAACTGGAACAGTTATAAAAGGTAGGCTACTCTATGAAAAAGCCTGTTGAAGTCAGTTGTCAGTTACAGAAGTTAGTTGTTAGTTTTCAGTTAACAGCCAGATGTGAGTTGTTCACAGATGACAGTGTCTAATTTCTTCACATTTCTCCCATCCTATAACTCAAGCATGGTTTTCAAGTGACCCTTGAAAAACAATGCTTGAGAAAAATGGGTCTGTCTGTGAATATCAACCCATTCCTCTCCTGGACAATCCATCTGCATTGACAATACAACACCACAGTGAGGTTAATAATGAAAATGCAGATGGATTTTCCAGGAGTGGAAAGGGTTGATATTTCCAGACAGACTCATTTTTTTCAAGCATTGTTTTTCAAGGGCCACTTGAAAACCATGCTTGAGACATGGAAGGAAGAAATGTGAGAAAATTAGACACTGTCATCTGTGCTAGCATGTCTGGCTAAAGTTTTGCATATAATTTCAGATTGACTTGTGTAATGTATGCCAGCATGACTAGCTAAGATCTTATGAATAAGGTCTTACATGTTAATTTATGATTTGTTTGTACAGAATGTTTTAAGACTTGAACAGTGTCCTTTTACATTTCTAACTGCACATTTGTGAAGAAAGATTCTGAAGGCAAAAAGTCTCAGATTCAGTTGATCTGCAGATGATATCATCTGAGCGTTGGCAGTTGCTATGTGTTATTGTCAGAAGCTGAAGAAAAAAAAAACTTTAGTAAAGAGCTGTTGATATATTTTCAAAATATGAAATTAATATTAGACCTGGAACAGTTATGACAGTTAGGCTAGTCTATAAAAGAGCCTTCTGAAGACAGTTGAAGTCAGTCAGTTGTCAGTTATGGAAATCAGTTGTTAGTTGTCAGTTAACAGCCAGTTGTGAATTGTTCACAGATGTACTGTGCAGTGAATACCCAAAAGGACTCACCAAAAACTGTAAGCCTGCCTTTGTTCTGTTGTAGTAATTTGGTTTAGATCAGGGATAGTGTTCTTTAGTTCATTAGGAAATTATAATTAATCAGTTAAATCAGAGTTTTTCTAAATGTTGGATTTCTGTCCTTCAGTATTGATTTAATTTTTATGGTGCTTGAGTTCTACTGGTTTATTGGAAATTACTGTTTTATATTTTTAATAATTTTGCTCATTATTAAATATTTTTATTAACTTACATTGTGGCTGGTCAATCTGTGTTTTTGTTAGTGATTTGAGAGTGCTTATACTTGCCTTGATATCTTTCCAGGCCACTACAAAAGCCTAGTTGCTTAGGTCATTTGCTACAATTTGTTTTAAAATCTAATTTTCATTATTGGGCACCCCTTTAGAAAGGCATGAAGGCACTCTGATGGATGGTAGCATTGCTGTGTTATTCTGTGGAAGGGCCACAGCTGGAAATCTGTATCAGGTTTTCTCAGAAGGGTTTGGATGTGTGAGATGTAATGTATTAAAGTGTGAGTGTATCAGAGATCTTAAACTGGGACACATTGCTCTGGAATGTGTAATAAGGAGTTACATTAGGGGTGGACAGAAGTATGCAGTCCAGTCCCAGGCTATAGAGCATGTTGTCATTGTTCTCTTAGGGGACAATTGTGGAATTTTATTCCTCTTTAACTGACAGTCTCACATTGGAGTCAGTAGGGAGGATTGAAGCTCCTTAGGTACTGACCCAGGACAGTAAGAGATGTCACATTACTTACTAACAGTTCAGTGGGATATTATCTAGACATCACAAAGTGTATAATGAAAAGGCAGAAAATTGTCCTTAGGTTGTCAAATGTCTGCAAGTTAGGCAAGCAATGATGGAGCAAAATAAATAACTGGCAGGGGTCCATGAAAAGGCAGTATGGACTGCAAGAAAGCTTGATCAAATTAAGCTCTATCCAAGTCAAATGGAATATATTGAATGAAAATGAAACCTAAGGCCAGATGATAATTTGGAGAGAGAGAGAGAGTGTGAGAGAGAGAGAGAGAGAGAGAGAGAGAGAGAGAGAGTGACTTCAAACTGACTTGCAGTAAAAATTATGGAATAAACTAAATTTGGTAAAGACTGTTGTAGTCAGTGGGTTAAACATTGTGGTGTGTTGTACTGGTGAAATATTTGGGAATGCAGATCATATAATACTTGCAGAGCATTTCAGGATTAAAATTAATGCACAACATGGTAAATCCTATTAACACCTCTTGATTGGTGGTCTGAACATGGAGCAGTTGCATGTCTCAGCAACAGGCACATAATTAGAAGTTTCTTTGTTCATTATTATGTTATCTTTATGGTAGGGGTGAGCATTAAGAGAAAGGGAGGTCATAGTACAACAGTTGTCATCAATGGTCATTTAAAAGGGGACAGCAGAGAGAATTAGCCTCATAGTTTATAACAAACAGTGGAGAGACACATATGCCAGGTTGCTTGAGACTGTACATTTTCTCATGATTCCCCATTAAAGTACAATTGCATACCACCTAATAAAATTATTAAGTGTAGTTACATCTATGTGAATGTGAGTAAATATAAGGCTGTTGGTGTCTCTGAATGACTAGCTGCTGAAGAAATGGACAGTCTAGAGAAAGCAGAATATTTTGAGGGGGAATATTTGACAGCTGGAGATGTATCCATGGTGCTTGGTGTTTGACACCAAGAAAAGCTAAAAAAGTGGCAAGACTAAATGTAAGACAAGTAGCCAACATACTGGGGCAATACCAATCAATCATGGAATTTGACATGAATGTTTGAGGTGTGTGAAGAAATTTGAGGTGTGTGAAGAAATTATACACTGTCATCTGTACTAGCATGTCTGGCTGAAGTTTTGTATATAAGTTCAGATTGATCTGTGTATTGCATGCCAGCATGATTGGCTGTGATATTGCAAATAAGTTCTTACATGTTGATTTATGATCTGTTTGTACAGAATGTTGTAAAGACTTGAACAGTGTCCTTTTACATTTCTAACTGTGCATGTTTGTGAAGAAAGATTCTAAAGGCAAAAAGTCTCAGATTCAGCTGATCTGCAGATGATGTCATCAGAATGTTGACAGTTGCTATGTGTTACTGGTAGAGGCTGAAGGAGAGGAAGGAACTTTAGTAAACAGTTGATTGATTTTCAAAATATGAAATGAAAATTAGAACTGGAACAGTTATGACAGGTAGGCTACTCTATGAAAAAGCCTGTTGAAGTCAGTCAGTTGTCAGTTACAGAAGTTAGTTGTTAGTTTTCAGTTAACAGCCAGATGTGAGTTGTTCACAGATGACAGCGTCTAATTTCTTCACATTTCTACCATCCTGTGACTCAAGAATGGTTTTCAAGTGACCCTTGAAAAACAATGCTTGAGAAAAATTAGTCTGTCAGGGAATATCAACCCATTCCTCTCATGGACAATCCAGCTGCATTAACAATACAGCACCACAGTGGGGTTAATAATGAAAATGCAGATGAATTTTCCAGGAGTGAAAATGGCTGATATTCCCAGATAGACCCATTTTTTATAAGCATTGTTTTTCAAGGGCCACTTGAAAACCATGCTTGAGACATGGGAGGAAGAAATGTGAGGAAATTAGACACTGTCATCTGTGCTAGCATGTCTGGTTAAAGTTTTGTATATAATTTCAGATTGAACTGTGTAATGTATGCCAGCATGACTAGCTAAGATATTATAAATAAGGTCTTACATGTTGATTTATGATCTGTGTACAGAATGTTTTAAAGGCTTGAACAGTGTCCTTTTACATTTCTAACTGCACAGTTGTGAAGAAAGATTCTAAAGGCAAAAAGTCTCAGATTCAGTTAATCTGCAGATTATATCATCAGAATGTTGTCAGTTACTATGCATTATTGTTAGAAGCTGAAGGAAAAGAAGGAACTTTAGTAAAGAGTTGTTGGTAGATTTTCAAAATATGAAATGAATATTAGACCTGGAACAGTTATGGCAGTTAGGCTAGTCTATAAAAGAGCCTGCTTAAGGCAGTTGAAGTCAGTCAGTTGTCAGTTATATAATTCAGTTGTTAGTTGTCAGTTAACAGCAAATTGTGAATTGTTCACAGATGTACTGTGCAGTGCATACCCAAAAGGACTCACCAAAAGCTGTAAGCCTGCCTTTGCTCTGTTGTTATAATTTAGTTTAGATCAGGGACAGTGTTCTTTAGTTAGTTAGGAAATTATAACTAATCAGTTAAATTAGAATTTTTCTAAATGTTGGATTTCTGTCTTTCAGTATTGATTTCATGTGCATGGTGATTGAATTCTGTTTGTTTATTGGAAATTACTGCTTTATATTTTTAATCATTTTGCAGCATTACTGTGTTATTCTGGGGAAGGGACACTGCTGGAAATCTGCGTCAGGCTTTCTCAGAAGTGTTTGGATGTGTGAGATTTAATGTATTTAAAGTTTGAGTGTATCAGAGGTCTTAAACTGGGACACATTTGTCTGGAATGTGTAATAAGGAGTTACATTAGGGGTGAACAGAAGTATACAGTCCAGTCCCAGGTAATAGAGCATGTTCCTGTTGTTCTCTTAGGGGAAAATTGTGGAATATTACTCCTCTTTAACTGACAGTCTCACATTGGAGTCAGTAGTGAGGATTGAAGCTCCTTAGTTACTGACCAAGGACAGTAAGGGATGCCACCTTACTTCCTAACAGTTCAGTGTGATATTATCTAGACATCACAAGGTATAAAATGAAAATACACAAAATTGTCCTTACAGAGGCTGTCAAATGTCTGGAAGTTTGACAAGCAATGATGGAGCAAAATAGATAACTGGCAGGGGTCCATGAAAAGGCAGTATGGACTGCAAGAAAGCTTGATCAAATTAAGCTCTATCCAAGTCAAATGGAATATACCAAATGAAAATGAAATCTAAGGCCAGATGATAATTTGGAGAGAAAGAAGAGAGAGAGAGAGAGAGAGAGAGAGAGAGAGACTCAAAACTGACTTGCAGTAAAAATGATGGAATAAGCTAAATTTGGTAAAGACTGTTGTAGTCAGTGGGTTATACTTTATGGAGTGTTATCTTGTTGAAATATTTGCTACTGCTAAAATAGTACTTAAGTAAGGAATGCTGACTCCAATACTGATTGAGTTTTAACGTATTCTTAGAAAGAGAGAGAGACAGAGAGAGAGAGAGAAAGACTTGTGTGGAAGATGTAGCAACTAGACAAAAGGTGGCATTGGCAAAAAGAAAAGTGATTGTGGATTAAGATTGTTTAGGGACTACTTTGAGACTCTTTTCTTGATTACTTGATGCAATAAGGTAGTGAAAGAATGAAAGTCTGAAATTTAAGTTGTCATTCTCCCCAGCATTAAAGGTATTTTGAAAGGGGAAAGTGTTGCTTTTTGTCAGCCCTGATGAGGTGAGTTAGAAAGTGAAACAAATACCAAGATGACTGACTCAGTTAAATTGCAGCAAATGGAAATGGAAAAAGGCTTGATTAAACTGAGAGACACTGGTACATCTGCTAAAGTAAAACATTTGCTGGAAGAAACATCAGTAGAGATGGTTGCTTTGTCTACAACATGACACCTGGTACAGAATGATTAGATAAACTGTGGAGTGCAGGTTAATGTTTTACATAATGATTGGGAGAGGAATTTAGGTAAGAGAGTTGAGAGAGCTTTAGGTTTAGAGAGCCGGAGGGCAGTATAGGGTTACAGGGTTATCAGGGTCCTTAGGTTTAAGGAACAGGAGGGGAGTTTTAGGGTTAAGTGGTGGGAGGTAGATTTTAGAGTTAGAAAGTGGAGGGGCAGTTTGGATTATGGAGAAGGAGTTGAATTTTAAGTTTATAGAGTGACTGGCAAAGTTACTGCTAGGTAGTGGTATAGGGACTGATACATTTAGGGTTATGGACTGGGAGGGAGTTTTAGGATTAGACTTTAGGGTTAGAGTTAGGGCTCTGGTTTGGCTATGCAGTGCAGCAGGGTCAGGTATAGGAAAGAATAGGTAATTAATTAGGATCGGGCTAATGAGAGTTAGGGCACTTACCATTTAGATCATGTGGCAGTGAACAAGTATATCACAAGCTATTCACATGCAAGCACTTGTAGCAGACCAGGAATTAAACTGATATCAGTTAATCAAATATTAGGAATTTATACTGAAGGTGTAATTATTACAAGTAAGGATTTAAGAAAACTAGCTAGAGGAAATTAAAGGATATTAGTACTTAGGTAACTTACAAAGAAAAGCAAAGTGTTAAAAGGGAAGTGCATTCTAGCAGAGCATGAAAGGAGACTACAGCACATATTGGTTGGAAATAGGCTGGAATGTTTCTAATGGGAAATGTGCACTTACTCTAAGTACAATAGTACAGCATCACTGTGTTAGAAATAATGGTATAGAAGCAGAATGTTACACTCGTGACTATGTTAAAAATATGGGACAGAATGAAAATGAAAGATATATGTATTTGGTTTTCTGGGCTGTGTTTTCTATGACATAAAAAAATGGTTTGTTATTAAAAATAAAAATAATCAGTGGCAATATCGGTTCTGATATACAACTTAAATTGAGTTCTAGTCTCTTCTGAAGCACTAGTGAGGTTACACTATCAATGGTATCACTTAATTAACTTAAAAAACCTATTTTATGTGGTCCCAATAATCCTCTTCTCTTGCACATGTGTACACAGGGAGTATGACCATGAACATTATTACATAAGAATCATAGGGATTTAAATGCTTCAATACTAAATTGCTTGCCTTTATGGCAGGTGACTATTTACAGCAACTCAGGCAACCTTATGCACTGTTTAATACTAACTACTCATCATCGTGTTTTTTTTATTACCATTATATGTTATGTATAGTTATCTATTTATATTTTGCTAATAATTGCCTTGGGATTTTTTACATCCACTTGATTTACCCCATGCTTCCACAAATGGAAGCTTGTTTTAGTGTCACATCCAAAGGGTTGCACCTCTGAATTGCAGCACCTCTAATTGCTGATGGAGTTTTTCTCACCGGGTCACAACAACAAAGGTGTTATGTGCTGTCAGAGAATTGTGGTACTCAGCAGTAATAATTGCATCACTAAACAAATAAACAAACTGCTGAATAACTACAACACACAAGTATCCAAGCAAATAAACAGACTGTGTAATGTGTAACATGAAAGTAGCAGAAAAAACGTCAGCCACTGAGGACTCAGAAGGATGTGCCATTAATAAGTTGTAGATATATTTAGCAGGAAAGGGTCATAAGTTAATGCTTTTTTAACTCTTTTATGGGCAAATTGTTTTTGACTACTTGGAACTATTGTTGTCCCCACCCATCATCTACGTGTCTTGTAGGAACAAATTCAAGCAATGCATTCTTGACTGCCATGGCTTTTTCTTTCATTTATTTACAGAAAGTGCGTTGCAAATATCAAATGCTGTTTCACTGCTGAAGAATGAGGTTTGTATTATAAAGGCTCAGTTCAATATAAACAGAAAGCCTCTTTATGTTTTAGAAAAATAATTTCAAACAAAAATGCCGCATATAGTGTTAGCATGAAGAGTAAGGAATATGAATTTCTCACACAGTGCCATGATATCCAATAGAGAACAGACAAAATAGAAGAGTTTGGGAGTACAAATAAAAAGGACACTAGAAACATAACAAATCTGAAGACAAGAATATACGTAAATATGGCAAAGAACTATGTAACTACAGACATGAGTGGATTAAACTGATATTTCACTGCATACTGACTGACCCTCTATGCATTCCTTTTCTTTGCCTACTAACAGTTGAGCTCTTTGCAATTTGTTTTGTTCTTAGGACTAGCACTAAACCTATGTAGTTACCAAATGTCACTTTTTACATAATTTCATTGTGTTCTGTTACATGAGCATGTTCAGTTTTTTCATTTAGTCTTTGCTGAATTCTCCTCTTTCCCAAATCTTCAGATAAACAGTACTGCATACATATTTGCAGACTTGAACACATAAGATGCTCTGACCATTGAGTTATCAGTAGTTATTATTCAGTTCCTTCCTTTCTTTTAAAACCTGACTGAATACATCAAAGGATGTGCATAGCCATATTTGTTATCTTTTCATCTTCAGCCATTGACTCTTTCCATATGACTGAGCAATCGTTTCTTTTCTATGTTATTATTTCACACTCTACTGCTTCAGGTTGGTTGTGTTACCAGTTACCTGAATCTCAACACATGTGCTTCATATTTTTAAGCTACACAGTCAAAATTGTGGCCATTTATTTAGCTGATATTTCCTTATTCTTTATTCTTAGGACATTTACTTTACAGTTTTAGGTTTTAAATGAAATGACACAATTTCTTTTAGAGTCATTCAGCAGTGAAATCAGTGAAGGTTACAAGAGCCAACTACCGTAACTGAAAACATAAAAGGTGATCTCAAGGTCTTTTCCCATGAGAAACAGAGCAAGACTGCTATACAGAGAATATGGAGGTTAGTTTTCTTCTATTAGTAAGCAGAAGCAGTGTGTATAAACAAATGTCAGTGGTATATATGACACTGCATTTAAAATAGAACTATTTTATTATCAAGTATTTACAATGAGCTGTCTGCAGGTGGGGAATTAAAAAGTGAAGGGTGTAGCTAGCCAGTATGAACCAGATTAATTCCATGACCTACAGTCAGCTACAGTAATGAAGGCTAACCTTTACACTGAATACACTGATGTATAAACAACAATTATGTCTAACGTCTAATAAGTCCAACATAACAACTGCTGTGACATTAACATTTTACTTGCAAATGTGCCAAATTCTGAGAAGATATAACCGCTTCTGGCATTATTACCAGAAAATTACAAAATTTGTAGGCATACGAATACTAATTGTAATTTTATATAGTAGATTATTTTTATTTCAAAGAGGCTGCAGAACAGTGCTCAACACAGCAATGTGACAAATGGTATTTCTTTAACAGTGGCTATAATCAGTATAGTCAGGGAGCAAAAATAAAACGCTGCTAATCAAATAAATCTGGTTGTGCCTCTGACATCTCATTTACCTCTGTGGTACTGTAGATAACAGCTACAAAGGAAACAAACAGTGGTACAAATAATTAATAAAAGTTAATCACTAACAGGTGATAACATCATCTCATATTTTATAGATGACAAGCGTTCAGCCATTCCTGATCAACTGGAGTTGAAATATCATAAAAATGAAATGCATTGAATGCCTATGTTTTACATCAGTCACCACAGTAATGCAGGTGGACTAAAATTCCCAAAATCATATTTGTGCAATAAGGTAAAAGGATCTACATTCTGTACACCATGACTGCATAACTTTTAAGTAACAAAGTAAATTATTATGTTGTGTCAGAATAAAAAAGCATTTTGTGAGAAAAGAGTCAGGTTCCTTCTCAATAAATGGAAGAGTTGAATAGCTACCAAGAGAAATATTGTAAAGAAAAATGGTTCAGACTGAAGAATATGATAATTTCCCCAACCCCCTTGAATCAGTGGAGCTCTTTTAGAGCTATTGAACTTTTAGAGTCCCTTAACAGAATGTCTGTCTGTCATTTCCCTTTGACAATATATCATACACATGTATAAGGCATGTACCGTTCAAAGCACCTGCATCAATCGGAGACACCTCAGAGGTTTCTAACTAAGAAGATCAAGGACTCCAGCACATGCCTTACACAGACCAACTAAAGTCCCAGTCACTATACTCAGTATCATATAGATTTTTAGGGTAGACTTATGACTGACTTGCACAGCAATTTCCGACCCAAACCTAATGAATTTGCTGCACATCCATAAATCAAATGGGACTAGCGCTACCCATTCCAGGGACCTAAATATGGCCTGTGGCTTGAATAGGACATGCTGGAGGAACAAATTTGTCTCCCATTGACTGACATGCCTTTGGAATTGGCAGCCAATTAATGTAAAGCAGAACACCTCTATTACACTGTTCAAAAGGAACATGGACGAGTGGATGGGGCACTGTAAATTCTTACCAGGAATAGTGCCCAAAAGCCTTCTGGACATGGGCAGTCATTACTAAATACAGTCCTCGGTTTTGACTAGAATATATATGGTATTACATTGGGATGAAACAGCTAGGCTTGAAATGACCTCCAGATCGATAGCCTCTTATGATCCTATGATCCTATGATGCTAAGGTTAGAACCTCCCTTTCCTGGGAACTTCAGACTCTAAGACAATACATATTAGATGATGTGGCATAGCCTTATATGGTGCAACATTTTGATTAAGTCCAGCTAATTGAATAATCAACTTTCTTCACATAAACTCAATCAAATCCATATAATTTCTCATAGTATCATTAGTGTTTCTCTCCTGTAATGCTGCAACAGGCACACATACATTTGAGCAATGGTCTGTTAAGAACTGATAGACGTTTATTTATTCTACACTGAATGGTTTTATGTGACACAGCACACAAAAAAGTGTAATGTACTTAATACTGATTAAGGAATTTCTGTTTTGCAATCTGGAAATCTTATCTCAAGACCTAAACAAGCTAAGATTTTGTCATAGAAGGAGGAAAAGCATATACCCTTGATGAAGCATGCAGTTTAACATTTATAACTAGAAATTAAATTATTGGATATTTCTATTAAACTGCACACAGCTACTATGACAAATAGAATCAAGAAATGAATGAATATTATATATAAAACTATGTACATACATTGACACTGATGGGAGATTTTTTGCAAGAAATTGATGTACACATTGCACAAATGGTTAAATCTACTAATGAATTTAATCTTGTAGTCTTGATATTGATTCTTTCAGTCTCAATTTGCAAGGTGCATGAATATATGCAGATCATTTAATAAAGCTAAGTACCTGGATCATCTCTAAAATATGGTTACCTAGTTAGTATATTAATATAGTAAAAGCATTTATATCAGCTACTGAGTTTGCCTTATTAGTTCATATGGGAACTATATATCTGTCATTTTCCCATGCCTAATCCGTTTTTTCCATCTGTCTCATGCTTTCTTAAATCCATCGGTTTTCCTTCACATTTTTTTTTGTTAAATAGTAGTTAATCCCACAGAAGGAAAGTGGCGTTTTTTACTGGTGAACTGGAAGCACTGTTGTGTAAAGAGACTTAACAGTATCACACAGTCTGCCAGTGGAAACTAACGGAAACAAAGCTTGGCCTACTGCTTGAAGCTTGTTAGCAGCTCATAGCCTTAATCCTCTGAGAAAAAAACACATGCCTAGTTCATCTACTTCTGGCATTATCTTTCAACTGCACTATCACCTCCCAATAATTAAGTATATCACATTTATCCTTACTTTTTCAGTATATGCACAGGAAGGTTTCCGGCCTTTCCTTAGATGTCATCTCCAACTCTGTGTAGTTCACACTGCAGTATCTGAATCTTCTTTTGTCTGTTTAACCCTAAAAAGACTGGTCAAAGTTGCTAAAGCTTTGCTGTATCAACTCCCTTATGGACTCTGAGAATGACCTTATCACTTCTCACTCCTACCCTCCCAGTTAGTCTCTCAATAATCCTCTTGGTGTTGTCATTTTTCTTTCACTTTGCATTTCATAATTCAAACAGACCTGCTCTTCATCAGTTCCTTTTCAACAGCACCTCTCATTAAATGTACATTCTCTCAGGATTTCTCCTTCAAATTGCACATGTTTGTAGTTTCTATCTGTTACATGTACATATGATTTGAAACTACATTAGATATCTCTGAAAGCTATTCCTTTATTTCAGTTGTGGACATTATACTAATGCTGGTACTGAACTTATATTTTAGCTTCATTATGATATCTGAAATAAGTGCTGCAAAAAGCAGTTCCCATTAAGAACTGTGTGGCATCCTACTGTTTTTTTTAACCAAATAATTATACTATAACTAGAATGTCTCCTTTTTGTCAATTAGCCAGTTCTCTATTTACCTCACAATTTATTGTGCATCACTGTCCCCTTTAATTTTTCCACTATCTTCCTGTGCAGAAAAGAGACAAAGTTCTTTCCATATATATCATGCACATGGAGTTCTTTATCCACCTCATTGGTGACCTATATAAATTAATGGCTAGGAACATATCTTTTGTATAACATCAAGCCATAGTATGACTATCTACAGCAGCACTACAATCATATCTTACATCCTACAATGAATAATCTTTTCCTTAACCTGCTATTGGGTGGAAAGGAGCTCAATATTCTTTCCAATTTATAATTCATCCCTGTGTTTCACTTATTCAGTAGAGGTGCCAGTTTTCCCAACGCTACATCCCTTATGCCCAGTATTGTCCATAGCCACCTTTAATCAAGTTCAGACTGTTGCAAATAGCATATTCTCTTCATCTACCTAATTGCTGTACCACTGTAGAATACCACATCCTCTCCTCTTCTTATCATGTTTATCCTCGCCATCCCATTAAAATATCCTGCTTCAGCTGTCAATAAAAAGGAGGAGAAATCAGCCAAAGGAAAAATGATTTTCCCTAACTGCATTAATATCCCTTCATCCTTATAAGAAGTCATATGACATTTTGCTCTACTGTAGGTCAGCATTGCTCTGGATGTTATTGGCAAATCAGTCACAAAACACTGTTTGATGTAAAGAAAGCCCTCAATCAGTTTCAACCATTTTGTATTGGTATGCATTTTAACAGCATTCCAATAATGGATGAAGCTTATCAGATAGCCATAATAAGTGAAGATACTTATCTGCTGCAATCAGCAGTTTATTGTGGTCTAAAATAACTGCTAAAATAATTAATGAAAACATTTAAAAGCTGTTGAAAGGGAAGCCTGTTTTTGACCCATGTCATAAAGACTGTACATCAGATTGAATGTAACTATTTCTTATAGATAAAATGCAAACATTTATTGAACAGTGTTTTAGAAGATACTGAATTTTTTTATTTTTTGTAGATTCAAGAGGTTGAATGGAGTTCAGCTACATATAGTTACAATGTTATCTTCTCAGACATTAAGAACTAAAATTCCAATCTCAAAGTTCATTTTGGCTATAGTGTAACTTAGAGTAATGTCAGCCAAAAGACAGTGTGGTAGAATTTGATCTCTCCCCTTTCAGATGTCTACATCAGGCAACTCTGCAGAAAGTTTACTTGTTAATGATACAAGTATTTGTTCTTTAAATAAGGAACGCCTTGTGTTGTAATGACATACACAACTGTAATTTTTTGATGTTGCTGTTGCCCATTTTTATGTATGGTGTATGTGATGCCAGGATTAAGACCAGGCTAAAGGAAACAGTTTAAAATGTAAAATATATTTGTTTATCTTGTTTTTCTTATTCATCTACAATCAGTGTGTTCATTCTCATGGCTTACAAATGTATGACTTTTGTCAATGCAAATATAAAACAACAGGGAATGTCTTTTGATGTGTGTGGGGGGCAGGGGGACAACTTAGTCTCAAACATATGTATTTCATAATGTTGAGGTTATGATAGGGGCCCTATACCAATAATGTATGGAGATATAATAATTCCACTCCATGGTAATGTCATGATTGGATATGACAGACACAGAGATAATGGAGTGGAAAAACTAGATGTAAAGGTTTTATAAATATGACAAAGACAGCTATGTAATTTATTGGTAAAGCTGGTGACTTTAAGAACGCCCTTGCAGAGAATTTACTTGGACAACATCCCTAGAGCAAAAATGATATTCATGTTCCAGCTTGGACAGTTAAGATAGAATGTATTATTTTCCCAATAAGAGACTTGGAGACAGGTGCAATTTCTTGTAAGCATGAGACTATACTGGATTTGCTTTAAAGGATAACCTCACCCACAGACTCAAAAAACATGTTTATTTCATCATGGTTTGGTGTTTCTTACATTTTAACACCACTCTGGGATTATTTACAGGTTTTTAAATATTTTTATATGTAATTTTTGAGTCTGGCCACATGGGGTCTGGCATCTTCAAGTAATTCTGGTTGTTTTGTCTGCCTCTAGGAATCTCACAATGCAGTGCTTATCTGTAAAAAATTACATCACACAGGCCTCTTTCTCCCTAAAGCTCCTGTCACTGTATTGATTTTACATGCATACACTACTGTCTTTCGGTCAGTTAGTTTTAAGTAACATTTCATGCTGTTCAATGACTACTTAAAACACAAACAGTGCAAATGCCATGGAACAGACTTTCAAAGTGTTTTTTACTGCTGCTTTTTTTTAGAATGGCCAAACTGCAGTCTTTTGTGAAGCCTGAATTTTACTGCTTTGCCTCATCTCCCATCCTTCTTCACACCTAACTTCCCTAGCTGTTAAAGTGCTAAGGGTAAATTTGAACTGTTACCTGCTGTGATTCAGAGCTCACAGCAGGAGACTTGACTCATATACTGAGTTCTTGTTCTAGCCTTTACTTTCTGTATGGGTAGGGGAAGGACCAGGGAGCTGTGACATCACAGCATGGGTGGGTTTTTAGGACAGTAGTGGTGATGTCAGTTTGGGGAGGGAAATGGCCAGAAAACTATTTGTATTCAGTGGACTTGATGACATCATTGAACTGAAGACTGCAGTAATCTTTTCCAGGGTGGGGCAAAAGTTTTTTTGAAAGATAAACCACCACATTACAGTAAGGTACTGTTCTAGTTGAGAGAAACAGTCAATTTAAAATATTCTAAATGCTGTATTGTTTATTCATAGCAGGGACAGTAAACAGGGAGAAAAAAAGACAGAGAAGTTGAGCATTTAATAATAGAATCCCATTGTTGTCCTTTAAAATGTAGAAGTCTAAGTGGATAATTGATTTGCTGAGTTTGTCAGGAACATTGCTGTCTCTCTAGGGTAACATCGGGTCAAGCTGATGCACAGCTGACCATGGGTGAGAAAGAAGAATTGAATAGGGTTTTAAATCATCTCCCCAAAGCAATGACACCCAGTCCAAAAAAAGTGGCATTGGAGCCATATCTGTCATGGTATGATATTACTGTAGTTGCTGCAAACAAAGAAGCTTTGCAGTCATTTATTTATATGTTCAGTTTGTTAACGGGAAAAGTGCACTGATCCCAGTGGGCCACTTTCAGTCTCATCTTGGAGGAAATAAAGAGCAAAACATGACAAGTAGTTACCAAAACCATGAGGAATTAACATTCAATACATTCAACAAATTGCAGGAACAGCTATAAGTAGTGATAATAATGAAGGGAGGTAGAAGTGCAGTCAGAGGGTGGTATATGCAAACAGTAGGGGAAAGTGAGTAAATGAGAGAGAGAGAGAGAGAGAGAGAGAGGATGGCACACTATGTGGAGTTAAAATAAGAAGTTGATGACAGTTATCATATGGGAGTCCTAATGAGTAATTTAGTAAGGTGTGTGAGTGCTTTGGCTATGTTAAGTAATGTTCCCAAAAAAGAAGCATTTGCATTATCTATCACTCTTGAAATAGTCTTTGAGCTAGTAGAAAAACAAGGAGTAAAAGATGTCTTTTAGGTGGCAGAGTAGAGCTTCCCATAATTTTGACATAGGATAGAAAATGAATTATTGGTGAAATGATAGCCAGTTCAGGGTGTCTGCAGAAGTGGCCATGACTACTTCTGATATTGTACGTTGGTGTTTTAATAAACAACTTAGAAAAAAGGGCGAGTAAGCTTCTTTCTTTAAAGATAAAAAAATCTGAAAGTCAAGAAGTAGGTTGGACCACTCTACGGTTGTACTGGTACCCAGTTAGCTTTGTTAGAAATTATGCAGTGCTGTTCGTCATTTGTAGAGAGAGTAATGAACCTGCAAATGGCATTAGAAATGGTTTTAATGGTGAAGGCATTTTTTTGGAAGCAGATGCAACCAGTGGGAGAGCATTGTCCAGTTGTACTAGCAGGGTGCCTTTACCTGTAGCATTTCTGGTTGGTCTGGTGAGAAATGGAGAAATTCTTTTTTGCCCAGAAGAAAAGTGAAGATCTTTTTCCATGTATTATCAAGATGGAGGTCAAAGTTAAGAAAGTGGTCGAGCCTTATTTCAAGGTATTTGAAGAAGTTCACTTGTTCTGTGAGAATGTTTAGATGGTCATTTATTAGAAGTGTTGCTTTTTTCAGACATTCCAAATAGTATGATTTTGTTTAGATGAAGCTGAGTGAAATGTTTTTATTTTTCAGTCAATACATGAGAGAGAAGAAAACTGCAGCTTCTGTTGTATGGAAATAGACTGTGAAAGAGATCCTTTCTTTGAAAGGAGACCTCACTTCTGTAATACCAAAAGAGGGGAAAGAAATACTTTGCTCAGCTCATACACACCTATTTTGGTAGTATATCAAGATTGTAAGACTAAGAGTAGGTAGCCAAAGACAGTCTTGCGAACCACAAGTAATCCTTAACGCAGTTTTATTTAGAAAAATAAGTTAGCGTTTTCGCTTCTCAACAGACGGAAGCTTCATCAGAGTATTAACAGTTGCTCAGTAAGGCGCCAAAACTTACTGGGCATTTAAATAAACTACACACAAAAAAGATTACATCACTTCCTGGAGGTGTAAGCTAAATACATAATGGCAAATGTATGCATTTAAAAAAATAATGTAATTTAAACACGTAAAGTACTAGCCACATCCAAGAATTGTACATCAACCCTTAACTTTACTAAAATACATTGAATAACACATGAATATAAATATGGAAATGAATAAATTCTATTTGTATGTAGGTATATAGAATTACAACAGCGGAGCTGTTGCATACTATAAATAACTGAGTACTCATTTTCACTAGTGTATGCATAAAGCTTCTATTTAAAAACATAAAAATTTAAAATAGGGATATATATATTTTTAAAATAATTAAGTTACATTTATTTGATACGAAAGGTGCATGAGTAAAAAGCTTCATTTGTATGACAAACTATGAATTTAATTTAAATATTTATATGAAAAATATATATATAAAAATATTTTTTATATCTAATTAATTTATTTACAATTATTTAACCTGTTAATTTACAAATGTAAATTGAGTGACTCTACAACTACTGATTTTTATATGATATAAAAAGATTCAAATTTGATATAAATTAATAGGAATTTTACTGTCTAAGATATGCTCTATATTTTAAAACGGGGGCAATGTTGCAAGCCTCATTCAAGCCTGGAGGGTTAAAGGCATCTAGTCTTAGTTGCCACTCCAGTTCTCGATTTTCCAATAAGATATATATATATATAAATATAAAGTATATATATATAAAGATATATACCTACATACAAATAGAATTTATTCATTTCCATATTTATATTCATGTGTTATTCAATGTATTTTAGTAAAGTTAAGGGTTGATGTACAATTCTTGGATGTGGCTAGTACTTTACGTGTTTAAATTACATTATTTTTTTAAATGCATACATTTGCCATTAAGTATTTAGCTTACACCTCCAGGAAGTGATGTAATCTTTTTTGTGTGTAGTTTATTTAAATGCCCAGTAAGTTTTGGCGCCTTACTGAGCAACTGTTAATACTCTGATGAAGCTTCCGTCTGTTGAGAAGCGAAAACGCTAACTTATTTGTCTAAATAAAACTGCGTTAAGGATTACTTGTGGTTCGCAAGACTGTCTTTGGCTACCGACTCTTGTTTTTACATCGTTGGTGTTTTGTGTTATCTTCACTGGTTTGTTTCATGGCTTCAGATAGTCTTTCCAGCCCTGTGAGCCCAAACATATTCGATTCAAACAGTATTGGTAATTCGGATATGTCCGCTTTATTGGCGGCCGTATCGCAGAGACTTGACTCTTTAAACCAACGCTTGGACTCCATTGAGAAGAGGAATGTCCAATTACCTTTGGGTGCTTCTAAACCTAAAGAGAACAGAGAGACCCAGGAGTGCCCAGGAGACACGGATACGTGTTCCTTGCCAGCGGCTCAGCCTGTGCGCTCCAGTGGAAGTTCTAACCTCCAAAAAGATGACCGAGTACCTTTGGCGAACATTTTCTCTTCTGGGAACCAGGAAGCAGCACTTATGGGCGTACCGTCCCTGTCCGAGTGGATAGAAAATACAGGTGACTTTTATACATTCTTTAAACCATCTGCTGACGATCCGCCGGTGCCAGTAACTGGTAAAGCTAATGTTCTCAATGATGATATTAATGAAAAATTAAGGTCATTAGACAGCAAAATACTAAAATTGAGGAAGCTACAGCTTGAAGTGGCGTACTTCAGGCAGTGTTTGAATGAAAATATTGTTCCGAAAGGATTAAGGAGCAATTTTTCACCTTCGAATTTGATACCGGGTGCAGCTTTTCTAACTGACTTACAAGCGCTGTTCCAAAAACAAGGCGCACAATTGATTGAATTAATTATTAAACATTATTCTATTAATATTGATAATCTTATACAAGAAACCAGTCTTCTTGACAGTGATATAAAGACTTATCTTAATTTTAATAAATTTAAATTTGATTATTCTCGTATTTTTACGAGTATTGACACCTTCATGATTAAACTGAAGACCAACAAATCTAAAAAACTATTCCGTGATAGGGCTTCTTACCAAAATAACAAAGCCTATCCAAAATTGATTTTTATACAAAAATCAAATGAACTCGCTGATACTTTAGGGGCAATATTTGATATGCATGAAGGTGATTTGGGACCATCCATCGAGAATACTGACCGTGAAGTTGGTGAGGTTGACAATGGTCCTAGAAGGAGTAATAGGAACCGTAGCAAACAACAAGATGTGCCAAATAGGGTTCCTAACAATAACAATGGTAATAAGTCACCCCAAAAAAATTTTTTAGGCAATCGAGGCAATCATCAACAGGGGGCCAGGGGCAAGAACTGGAACAGATAACAAGCCCTCTGTTTACTTCAACTAGCATTGTTTTCCTATAATTTTACATAATACAAAAGGGGACTTTACCATTTATAATTTTTCTACTTTGGAACTGGAACCTGAACTTGTTGAGTTATTAGCACTAGGGAGCACTTTTGTTCCCTCTAGACATTGTGATGTTGCCAAAGTGTTAATTGATCTCAAGTGTTATGTAAGAAAACTCAATTTAAAGTTGTTATTTAATGATGTCACACACAGTTGTAATGAAGGTTTAAAACTAACCAGTATCTTCAACCCACCTATTCATGTTGGGCTAAAAATCTTTGAGACTGCATGTGAGTTGGATATCAGACATATGAATTGTACAAAAACATCCTTACGTAACACTTTTAACATTACAAAAGAACAAGTTGAAGCATTAAACCACTTACGTGAATCATCAGTCAGAGTAATAAAGCCAGACAAAGGGGGTGGTTTAGCCATTTTTGAAAGAACTGACTATATAGAAAGGATGGTTCTAGTTTTGGACTCGCCAGCATATGAAAGCACTTCACTAAACGCTATGAATGGTTGTCTTAACCAGATGAAAGGGTACTTTAGAGATTTATTCATCAATGGTAGGATAGATATGGATATGTACAAATACATTGACATTCCCCAACCTAGGGTCCCAGTAATGTTTGGTATACCAAAGGTCCACAAAAATTACAAGGACCCACCAATGAGAGCGTTAGTTGACGGTAGATGTTCCTCAACGTACCCTTGTTCCAAATATATAGATTTTTTACTTTCTAAGTATGTTAAGCTTGTTCCTAGTATATGTAAAGATTCTTGGACCTTTTTGACCAACATTAACACCATTGGTTTTGATGATGCGTACTTCTTTCTTACCATTGATGTTACTGATTTATATACCTCCATTCCACACCGGGAGGCAATTGAATGGATTGGCTTACTCCTGCAAGAGCTAAAAGCCCCTAAAAGTGAAATTGATAACATTACAGAACTTTTAGACATTGTGCTTGCTTCTAATTATTTCCTGTTTGAAAAAGAACTTTATGTTCAAAAACAGGGAGTAGCAATGGGATCCCCCTGTGGTGCCAGTGTGGCTAATATGGTCATGGCCCACTGGGAGAAACGTCATATTTTGGATAACCTGGATTGGAAGCAGCACATTTGCTATTACACTCGGTTTTTAGACGATGTATTTATATTGTTTAAAGGAGATTTACAAGCCGTCCAAAGATTTATTGATTATATCAATCAGACAACAAACTTTCTTAGATTTACATATCATGTTTCAGGTGAAGAAATTAATTATCTCGATGTGAAACTCATTAAAGATAGAACAAATTTTAAATTTCAGTCTAAAATATTTAGGAAAGAAACATATGTGAATTCTTTCCTACATTACACGAGCTCCCACCCTTATAAACAAAAAAGGGCCATTGTCAAAGGACAATTGGTGAGAGCTGTTAAAATGTGCAGTGACTTGAATGACTTTATAGCTGAGTGCTTCTTATTGAAAACGATGTTTATTAATAGGGGCTACCCAGAACTGCTTGTTGATGAACTCATTGAGGAAGTAAAAAGTAAGAGAAGTGCTGGATTTTACAAACCTTTGTTATATGGTGATGTTGTGTTTACTACTAATACACCCACTGAAATGGCAGATTTGAATACTTTTGAAAGTGTTGTGACAAAAGACATCCCCACATCGCCTCCTTTGAGTTTTATCACTACATACAACAGTGACTCCAAATTAATATCAGGAATTATTTATAAAAATTGGTCTTTCATTTCCAATAACCCTTTTCTGGGGGAGAAATTGGGGGAAAAACCTTACATTGTTTACAAGAGGGGAACAAACATTAAAGAGCTATTACAGTTTGATTCCGGGCCAAAACAGTTTAGTAGAATAAAAGGATCCTTATCCTGTGGTCTGTGCAAATGATGTAAGTCCATTCGCACTGGGAATTCCTTTTGTATAAAGGGTACGAAATTTAACATTAATTTCAAGATTAACTGTGAAACCAAGTCATTCATTTATATAGCATTCTGTGTCTGCTGTACGAGTTTTTATGTCGGCAAAACCGACAGAAAACTCAGAGAACGGATATACCAACATCACTATGCAATAAAAAATTCAAAAAATGAAAACGCCCTAGCTAAACATATAATAAAAAATCCTGGACATAGTTTTCAATTCATGGGCATTGATAGTGTAAGGACATCTATCAGGGGCGGCCCTACATCCCTCTTATTGGAAAATCGAGAACTGGAGTGGCAACTAAGACTAGATGCCTTTAACCCTCCAGGCTTGAATGAGGCTTGCAACATTGCCCCCGTTTTAAAATATAGAGCATATCTTAGACAGTAAAATTCCTATTAATTTATATCAAATTTGAATCTTTTTATATCATATAAAAATCAGTAGTTGTAGAGTCACTCAATTTACATTTGTAAATTAACAGGTTAAATAATTGTAAATAAATTAATTAGATATAAAAAATATTTTTATATATATATTTTTCATATAAATATTTAAATTAAATTCATAGTTTGTCATACAAATGAAGCTTTTTACTCATGCACCTTTCGTATCAAATAAATGTAACTTAATTATTTTAAAAATATATATATCTTTTTACTTATCTTACCCTATTTTAAATTTTTATGTTTTTAAATAGGAGCTTTATGCATACACTAGTGAAAATGAGTACTCGGTTATTTACAGTATGCAGCAGCTCCGCTGTTGTAATTCTATATACCTACATACAAATAGAATTTATTCATTTCCATATTTATATTCATGTGTTATTCAATGTATTTTAGTAAAGTTAAGGGTTGATGTACAATTCTTGGATGTGGCTAGTACTTTACATGTTTAAATTATATTATTTTTTTAAATGCATACATTTGCCATTATGTATTTAGCTTACACCTCCAGGAAGTGATGTAATCTTTTTTGTGTGTAGTTTATTTAAATGCCCAGTAAGTTTTGGCGCCTTACTGAGCAACTGTTAATACTCTGATGAAGCTTCCGTCTGTTGAGAAGCGAAAACACTAACTTATTTGTCTAAATAAAACTGCGTTAAGGATTACTTGTGGTTCGCAAGACTGTCTTTGGCTACCGACTCTTGTTTTTACATCGTTGGTGTTTTGTGTTATCTTCGCAAGATTGTAAGACTATGATGTCACTTCTGGCATCCAGGGTGGCTGCATTCCTTCTAGCTTTGTTGAATCCTTATCATTGCAGTTTTGTGTCCAGATGAAGGACATTTGACAATCCCACTAAAACATTGTTTTTGATATAGGAAGTATACAGAATGAACCTATCATATTTGGCAGTCAGTCAGGATACTAAGAAGGCATTTGAAATGGTCACTCCGGTCTTTTTACTTAGAGCTTTAAAGTCATCTGATTGTTTACAAAGGTTTGTACTATTGATAAATAGTACTTTTTAAAGATCTTTTGCACAGGTAATGCACAGGTAGTGATAAATATGGTGATTTTCAGCCTTTTCTCCTCCATTACAGTATAAGAAAAGGAAGTCTGTTCTCTTTTCTTCTGTTTGCTCTGTAACTGGCAGCTTTGTCAGATACACTTTCAAGGTCTGAAGTTGATCAATTTAGATGCAGGCAGATTACATAACATCTTCATTATGCTGGGATGACTGAATGATATACTTCTGAAGTCATGCAAAACATCTAACTAGGTTATTTGATGGTAGGTCAATGTATCCAAAACACAGGCTTTGAAAATAAATTGTGAGCCTTACCAAGAGTTAGCAAGGCAGATCCTGTCTTTTTTCATGATAAGACTTGATAATGTGTCATAGATTTCATATGGCTCCCTTATTGTTAGATTCACTAAGGTTATTTTATGGAAATTAAAAATGGAGGTGTGAAAATCTGACTGGTAATTGAAAGTAAAATATTTGAATTTAGATAAAAAATGGCAGTTCAGATATTTATATTACAATTCACACTGTATACTTTTTGAACCATTTTGCTTTTCCAATGAGGCTTTTTTTTGCAGATTTACAGTTTCATCCCTAGTATCTCTTTGGGGTAAAGACAAAACAAGGTTCTCCTGGGAGAATTTGTTGCTTCTCAAAGAGGTAGAAGGATTGGGGATAGGTACAGATGTGTGTATATATTTGTATTTGACATGTTCAGTATCTGAAACTGAGGTGGAAGATAGTGGAAAGGACAGCTTTGTCCTTGGAGTGACCAGGAATCCCTGGAGTGGGAATACATCTATATTTCCTGTGATATATTGTACTATACCAAGCATAGAACAAAATATCTTGGGCTAACCTTAGAACCTTATCGTACCTTCGAAAAGCAAACCTCACTCAGCTTAACATTTGCTATAGAATAGCCCATCTGCTCTCACGGGATGCATGTCAGACCTTGGCTAGAAATGTATTTATTCCCAAAACAGAATACTGAGGCCCACTGCTAACCATGCATTCTAGTTCTGACACTCAAAACCTACAGACTACTGTTAGCAAAATATGCAGATTTATATATCTCTCAGATTATTACAGTCATCACTCTGACTTTCTTAAAAACTTTAAATGGTTAACCCAAACAACACTTATGTTAGCCCTTTCATTTTCAGAATCTTAGTACAGGGCCATTGTCCTCCATTAAAATGGAAACTGCAAATAAGGCAGCAAAATTACACCCAAGAGATCATCTCCCTTGACAGACCATGTTTTAAAACCTCTATTGGTGAATGAGCCTTCTCAAGAATAAGCCCTGCAGTTTGAAATGGACCTCTTCTAGATGTCAAACAACAGAAAACATTGCAGATCTTCAAAAGAAAAGAACACATTGCAAATGATGCAATTCTGCTTTGTTGACAAGGGTTTAATTATATTTATCAAAGTGCTACTACCTACATATGCTCTGCATGCTGCCAGATATGGACATCCTGTGCTGGTTATTAACTGTTTTTTTTATAAAATATGTTGCTTTTCATTATGAGTATGTATGTTACCTAATTGTATTGCATCCAAAATGTCCTCTACATACTCCATGTCAGTGTATAAGAGCCTAATTGCCATTTGGCTCATGTTGTTGATGAAAAGGGTCTGATGACCAGCCAACTTACCAAGTTATCAAAATAAAATAAATAAATAAATAGCCACAGCATAAAATTTAGCAAAGAGGAAGTTGAATGTAAAGGCATGAAGAAATACATATGTTTCTTTTTTCTGTACGGCTGACCTCAGTGGATGGTATGACTCATCTTAGTAACTGGTTTAAAAAAAGCATACAAAAATTAGATACTTCATATTCACTTTTATTTCTTAGAAAAGATTGTTTTGCACTTAGGGGCATGAATTACTCAGTCTACAGTGAAACTGAAACAGAGTAAACAGCAGGACAGGAAATGCTATTGTGGGCTAATTCCTGCTAGAGTATCGAGAATGTGTCTAACAATCACACAGATGCGTGAGCTGGTAATATAAATTACTGTGCTTCAGTAAGGAATTCACCAAGGTCAAAAGTGAGGAGCTATCAGGTCAGATAATGGATAAACGTTTATCCTCATGACAGTAGCAAATGATCTAATGAATAACAACATATGTGATGAATTCAAGCACATTTCACAATATTGCCTGGAAGCCTGTAATTAAATATTTTTTACACCCCCAAGTAATCTTCTGGATATATTCTTGAATTTAATAGCGCCGTTTACAACAGTAAGGATGGGACATGAAGTACTTGGAAACATATTTTGGGGTTGATCAAAATTAGTAGATTATAAAATAATCAGTTGCAACAGTTATTGGAAGACCTTTGGCAGGGGAGCGTCAAACTATACATAACAGGCATTTAATTGGGAATACCTAAGGAAGATGGGTGTTTCTGGGGAAACTTTGTTCTATATTGTTTGACAGTAGACTTGTGTAATGTTGAGTCACGTCTGGGAAAAAAAGGGAATAAGCACTGGCAGATAAATTGTTTCCATGGTTATAATGATTGGATACGTGAAAAGCTAGTTGTTGCATGTCAAAGAGATGATCCCATTTTGCACACTGGCCTAAACATCTTTAAAGTTTAAATGTTTTAATTAATTTACTAGTTTTATTTATTTATTTATTTATTTATTTGTTTTTTGCATTAATTGGTTTGAGAAGAATTGTTGGGCTTTGACTGTCACTAAATTTGATTACAATAATTACTTGTTTTACCTTAGTCATGAAATTGAGTGCATTCTTGTTAAATTGGTAAACTGTAAGTAACTATCGTAAGTCGGGTTTCTATTAAATGATCAAAGACGCATTCTTTCAAATGTGTCTTGATCAAACTTGAAAGCACAAAAAGGCAAAATAGCAAAATGGCATATAAGCAAATTCTTTTCCTGGGAAAGAAATTGCTTGGCCGCTTCCATTACTTTGCCATTTTCTTAACTGTAATTGCGATCTTGGAGTTGGTATATTTAAGTAGGGGGGGGGCTTTATGTAATGTTTAAATTTCATTTTTTTTTTTTTTGTGGAACAGTGATTTTTTTTTTACCTTGGAAAAAAATTGCTGTTCTAAGCATTCGAGATTATAAGCTTTCACTTATATGGGTTTGATAAATCATTGTTCGCTTTTTTAAGTGTTCGATGATTTAACATAGACCCTCCTAAATCATGTGTAATAAATGTATGCAAGTGTTCATTTTTATGCATTTTCATGGCTACATGTGATGGTTTAAATCTGTTTTTTGGATTATGTAAGTATGTTTTCAAATAATATTGGCTATAGAAAGAACTTTAACCCCAAATTGCATCAGCTTATTTACAAAAAATGTGAAAGAGAAGATTTAAGTATGTTAAAATAAATTTCTATAAATAACAAGAGTCCTTCCATGCTATTGATTAGAAAACTTCAAAATAACTCATTTCTTTGAGGAATCAGGTAATACAGTCCTTCCATGTCATTAATAAATTTAGTTATGTACTGGGGAATTCTTCAAAATGCCCTGTATCATACATAAAGTATGTACAAAACTGTAAATTTATGCACATAAGTGTTCCTTATCAATGTGCATATACCAGTAGTACATCTGAATTTGTAAATTAAATGAATTATATAGTATTTCAGCAAACTCTATATTTTTATTAAACAGTGTCTTCAACAGTTGGAATAAATGAAAATTTACTGACAACTCCCTAACCCAAATGCTAACCATAGCCCGAAACCTGATCGTACGTATTACTGAGGCACACACACACACACGCACACACATACGCACACACACACACACACACACACACACACACACACACACACACACACACAATAATATGGAATACTAAAACAATTGTTTTTTTTTCAAATATTTTTGTTAAATTTAAACACACGAAAATATTACAAACATTCTAATGTACGTTTGAATAGATAACTATATACAGTATATACATTTGGCCTAATATGAGGAATATTTCATAAGAAATAAATAATAAAACTGTTCATTTACCAATATACATTCAAAATATTTAAACAGCATTCAGTCAAAATTATAGAGAATGAGTTGTTTTAAGAATTTCTATTAAACCAAGAACTTTGATCCGAGGAATAGTATTTTGGGGGAGTTTCATTACTCTGATATACTTGGAATGTTCAAAACTTGACATTCTGAATTTGGGAGCATAAACATCATTATGTTGGTAGAAACCAAATTTATGTAGAGTTTCTGTCACTAAATCTAACATGACAGAGAAAGGAATAATTCCAAGTCCACAGTTCTGCAAGTCATAAGTGCAAGTGTATCAGAATGATAAAACACCCAGAAGTATCAAATGTTTCAGTATTCTGAAAGTGTTTGTGTGTCTATGTATATGTATGCACTTTAGTACTAGGCTTAGGGTTAGAGTTAGGTTTAAGGTTAGGGTTATGATTAAATTTAGGGATATGGCTAATGTAAGGTATGTGTGTGTGTGTGTGTGTGTGTGTGTGTGTGTGTGTGTGTGTGTGTGTGTGTGTGTGTGTGTGTGTATATGTTTGTGCATATGTATGATGTTTTAGTTAAGGACAGGATTAAGCTTAGAGTTATATATAGAGCTGGAGTTAAGGGCAGTGCTAAGGTAAGGGTAGGGTTATTACACAGGAGTAAGGTAATGCAGGAAGAAGTAGGCCCCTGCAGTATTCTGACTCATGTGTACTACCGCTAACCCTAATGCTAACCCTAGCTCCGACCATAGCCTTAACTTTAAACATAACCATCATGTTAACCCAAACCCTAACATATGCAGACAGCTCAGCTTTGCACTTCCTTCCCATTGGGGTGTTTGGTTTTGGGTTTAGTCACTATTCAGAGTCCATTTTGTGATATTGAGGGGATGTGCGGTAAGTATTGTTGGTTTGGTGTCAGACACTATTACAATAGCAATAAATCAGTATTGATCAGTTTTGTAACACATGTAACTCCTTAGGGATACAGTGGTAATCTTTGGTACAGCTTTTACCTCACTCTTCAAGTCTAATTCCATCATTTTTTTGCAAAAAACTCTTAAACTGACTATTTTATTTTGGTATGAACAGCAGGGCTTTGGAGGCATTTCAACATGGCAGTCTGACATAGTTGCATTAATCTCAGCTTCAATATGGATTGGGTATAAAACTTTTACTTTGGAGGAATACAATACATCAAGAAATGCAAAACAAACATTCTATCCACATCTACAGTGTACTGCTGACAACCAAGTAAACTTTAAAAACAGAGAGCAGGATGCTGATTATAATCGCACGAATGCCACTTTAGTAAGTACACAAAATTAAGAGATTGTATTTCTTCACATAATTAGAGACTTCATCAAAATCAACAATTTAGCATCACTTCAGTCATGTTAAAATAGACATCAACCAATCACATGATCCTAACAAAAACAATGTAAATATTGTTTAAAAGTAAGTATTTACAACTAATTATAGCTTGGCAGACCTCACTCTAAGTACATTCAAAGCAGAAATCTGATCATTTAGAACAGTGTGGTGTGTGTCATTTAATTTTAATTACCACACATCTCTCTATATTCTAATAGATCTTTTCATGTGTCTTCTCTACTATTCCTATCTAATTTATCCAGAATAAAAGTGTGTATCTTTTGAATGTTTATCAGATCCACCTATGCAACCCATAGTAAGTGCAAGGACTTCCATTACACATCCGATGGCTGTTTACATTGATCAAAAGGTTAAAGAGTTAGTTTATAGGCAGCCACACATTATAAAAGATTTGTGGGACTTTTTACATAAATTGAGTGTAGTAAAATACAGCTCTAAATTGGCATTTTTACCACTGATATGGTCAACCTTTTTAATGTGATTCCACAGAATGAAGGTTTGGAAATGTTACACAAATTTTTATTTGAATCAGGGGCCTTTAGTAACAATGAAATAAATGTTTTGGATGCTTTTTTAGGTATGGTATTGAAGAATAATTTGATTCACCTTGATGGACAGTTTTTCCAACAGAAAAAAGGAGTAGTGATGGGGGTGAGTTGCGCCCCAGTGTTCGTGAATATAGTTTTATTGCAATGGGAGAAGCAATTTTTATTTAATAATGACAATGTCCCAGCCTGTCATTTTTATGCTAGGTATTTGGATGACATTTTTATTGCTTGGGACATGAGTGAGATGGATATGATGAAATGTATTGAATACCTACGTTATACCATTTCTTTCCTAAAATTTACTTATCATTATAGTGAGACAGTTATTAGTTATTTAGATATACTGGTGGTTAAGGATGACAACAAAAAGATACTTTAGAGTACCATTTACAGGAAAAGTACATATTCTAACAGTCTTTTGCATTACAGTAGTTGTCATCCAGTGCACCAAAAAAAAGGTATAATAAAAGGACAGTATATCAGGTTAGCTCGAATGATATCTGATAATGATATTTTTAGAAGTGAATGCAATAAATGAAAGGAAATGTTTTTAGTCCGGAGTTACCCCCTTGATTTATTTGAAAAGGTGTATGAGGAGGTTTCCAACAAAAGGCTACAAGGTTACATCAAACCTATTTTATTATTGAATTAACCACTATATGAAGAACATGGGAGATGGAGTACTGACAATTACTCCTGCACCTTTATTACTACAGACACACAAGAATATCCCCAGATTCAGTGGATTATTAGAAACAACTGGGCCATTTTTAAAGCCTTTGGTGGTATTAGAGAAACCTTAGGTGACCGACCCTGCTTTGGCACTAGGTGAACTAGGTGCTTGAAAAATCTACTAGAATCCAATGATAGTATGCATTTTGTGACAAGTGCCAGAAGAAGTGGTACATTTAAATGTGGATATTGTAGTCAATGCTAATATTTATTAGCAAACAGTGAAATAAAAGTACATAACAGGGTAGTCAGAAGTAAGTTTTACTTTTCATGCAAATATGTGGGTATTATTTATCTAGCGTTATGCAAAAAATGCCCAAGTTTTTATGTAGGTAAGATTGTCTGCCAGTTTAGGGAGAGAATATATGAGCATTTATGCAATATTAAAAACATAAAAACTAGCAATTTGCTCTGTTGTCATGTAGCAGACCATCCAGAACATAATATTTTGTTTTTTGGTGTTGACAACATCCACAAAAATAGTATGAGGGGGTCATGGCGTGATTTGATTGAACACAGGCAACTTGTTTGGCAATTGAAGTTAAATGCCACAGTTCCACCAGGGTTAAATGACTCAATTTTCTATTGCCAATGTTTTGAGATTGATGCCATATTATGCGTAGAGTATATATTTTACACAACACAGAAAACAATTTATGTTTTTTTTTATTTTTACAGGATTTAATCCTTAAGTATATATTGAATAGGGCAGTTATACATTTTAACTTTTTTATATTTAATGCTTAAAGTGTAAAACTCAAGCTTTTTATTGGTAGGTTTGATCCTGTGACTCTCTTGGAGAGTTATTTAAAGGTGTGTCTTTTATGTGATTAATTGTTCTGAGGAAGTTTTGATACAAACTTATGAAAGCGCTCAATTTTTGCTCAATAAAAGTGGATTTTTGTCTGCATTTCACTTCCCTGTGCAGTGTTTTATCTTTTGAATATATTACATTTCAAAGTATGTTTACATAAAATATTGTTTGATTTTTTTCCCTAATATTGTAACCAGTCTCATAAATTTTACTACATATTTATTTTTCTACAAAGAAACTCAAATAAGATGAACACATGGCAAGATACAGTACCCCACTTGAAATGCATTATAATGCTCCATGCAACCAATGGATTTGTCTTAACCCACCACAGTAACATAAGATCCTTTGTGAATATATCTGCAATATTAGCAGTCCACACATTACCATGGCTCATACTCCACTTTTGCTGTTGTTGATTTCTAAAATTTCCTTCATATTTTCATCTTTCATTTTCCACTCCCAATTTAGACTTAAGTTAATTTCCAAATACTAATTTCCAGTTCCTTATCATTTCAGATCTCATTTTATAAGAATTATAAGTATATGATTGGACTAATGCATTAATTCTACTTGTATCATCTCTATTCCTCACATTAATAACACCAAAAATTCTTATTATCAAACAATTTGTTGATATCTTAAGACTCTAACTCCTAAAATTTCTTCATTCATTTTCTGTAATTATTTATTTAAAGAGTAATCCCTCTCACAGGTTCATAGGTTCATAGGTGTGTACTAGGCTAATGGCCCTAGAGCCTTTACAAGCCTAGCCCATAGAAGTGCCCTGGCATCATGCCGCCCAATGTTAGTTCTTAGTGCCACTATAAAGTAGAGCCCCGGGGTGAGCTTTATATTTCCCATCCACTCATCAAGATTTCTGTTGAAGAGGGCCAGTGAGGTGCTCTGCTTGACATGTATGGGAAGTCTATTCCAGAGCATGGACAGTCTCTGGATTATGAATCTATCCCTCCAGTATGTTCTTTTGATTGTGGTAATGAGGTTGAGGTCTCTGGACCATGTGGAGCGGAGGGATTGGAATTTCTTTAGATGCAGCATTTCTAACAGAGCTGGGTCATACATAGCTTTATAAGTTAAGCAGAGATCTCCTCTTAGTAGACAACATGAGACAGAGAATAGCTGGAGTTTTTTGAGTCTGCCCATGCAGGACATGTGTTTAAGGCCTAGGATCCTCTTCATGAGGTACTTTTGTGGCCTTTCCAACTGTTGCATGTGGTACATACTAAATGAGGCATTATACTCGATGATTGGCCTAATGAAGGAAGAGTAGAGAGAGAGATGATGACCTCTTTCTTCCTGGATGCAAAACCATTGGTAATGAGATGTGCCACATAGAAGGACTTTCTGACCACAGTGGCAATGTGGTGGTTGAAGGAGAGGTTGCTGTCATTCTGTGTCCCCAGATCTCTAATAACATCTTCAGTGTTCAGTGGGCTCCCATCAATGTGGTAATTAGTGGGAACTGAGTTTTTCCCAAAGGGGATGATGACACATTTTTTGGTATTAAACTTAAGACTACGGTTTCAAGACCAGTCATTGGTCTCAGTGAGGCCTTTCTATAGGATGTCTACATCACTTGGGGAGTTAATAATGGCTCCCAGCTTGCAGTTGTCTGCAAACGTGGTCAGCCAGAGTCCCTCTGTGTTGGCCTGGACTTCTGAGAAGTAGATGCCAAACAGGAGAGGATCCAGGACCGATCCCTGTGGGGCTCCACTGGTGACTGGTCGGCAGTCTGACTTGGAGCCCACTACTTTCACACTGCAGGTTCTATCTGTGAGCCAATTTGCAACCCACCTAGTGATAGAGGGGTTGACACCTAGTTTGGTGTGTTTATCAATAATTCCTGAGTGGGAAATGGTATCAAAGGCTTTGGCCAGATCAAGGTAGACTGTATGAACTGCCTTGCCATCATCAATAGCTCTGGTGACTGACTCAAAGAAGTCAACCAGGTTGAGCAGGCATGATATACCTTTCAAAAGACCAGATTGTGTGGGATCTAGAGTTTGGAGATTCCCTATATCCTTGTTAATTAGGTCCATGATGATGCACTCCATAGCCTTACATATCAGACTTGTCAGGCTAATGGGGCAATAATTCCCAGGGTCTATAGTCACTCCCCCTTTATGGAGAGGGATGACAGTAGCAGTGCGCCATTCAGTAGGGACAAAGCCTGAGGTGAGGCTGTGATTGAACAGGGCACACAGATGTGGTGCCAGTTCACTTTGTAGTTCATGTAGAACACATCCATGGATATTTTTGGGTCCCATGGAAGCTGTATTCTTGGCCTTGGAGAATGCAGCTTTAACCCGAGCTGCAGTAATGCTGGGTGCCTGGAATTCCTCTGGTATTGTGATTGGTCCTTTGGGGGGGGGTAAAGTTGGCACTGAATCTGTCAGCCAGTATGTTGTCAATATCTGTTGGCTCAGTATAGGAGGTACTATTGTGCAGTAACTCAGAGCAAACATGGGTATTGCCATGGAGATTCTTGATATAACTATATAAGGCTTTGTTGTTGTTTTTAGTGTATGCTGCAACTCTGCCTTCATAGCTAGCTTTAGAAGTTTTGATGAGGGGTCTCAACTTTTTGTTGAGCCTAATAAGGGAGTTTTTCCAGTTTTGGGACTTCACCTTTTTCTGCAACAGTTTCTTCCTTCTGTTGTAGAGTTTATTAATGGCAGGGGACCACCAGATTGGCTTCCTTTTTTTAGAGGAGAGTGTCTTGGTTCTGTTTGGTATGGGTAGTTCCATGCATTTATATACATGTCCATACAATGCAATGATGTATGATTTGGCAGTCATGCATCTATTTTCCATTGACATGGGTGCCATGAAGTTAGCCACCTCTGATTTTAGGAGCCCAAAGTCAGCTTTGGAGAAGATTTTCATGGTGTTTACCTTTGCAGGGGGTGTCGGTGAGATGTGGATTTCCATGGTGATTAGTTTGTGAATTGATTATTGGTGTAGAGCAATGGTTGCCCATGTTAGTAATAACCAGGTCAAGGATGTTGCTTCCTCTAGGTGTGGGTAAAAATGAGCTGGTCCAGGGCAATGGAACTGATTAATTACAGGAAGCGTTGGGCCAGTGTATTGGTACATGAATAGTGTTCCCAGTTGATGGAGGTGTAGTTGAAGTCACCTAGTATGAGAGTGTTGGGTTGTACCCTAATAGTTTACAAGGTGCTTAGGAATGTGGAGTGAGAGTCTTGGGACATGGTTGTGGACCTATAGCAGGCTACAACCTGAATCTCCATCTTATCCAATGTTAGTTGTACCTGATGTATCTCATATGCGTTACGCTAGGCTACTAGTCTGGAGGTGTGTATATCCTTTATGAATATGGAGACACCACCACCTTTGGAGCTTTGGTCCATGTTCTGCGGCCAAAAGGTGTGAAATGAGTTATAGCCTGGTAGAGCAGGGGTGCTTTCTGCTGATTTAAACCAGGTCTCTATTACAGCACAAATGTCGATTTTTAAGGATGCTTAAGAGACATAATCAATTTATCCACATCTGTCTTAAAATTGTCATCATGTAATTAGTCTAGGTAGATGAATGTATTACTTGTCCTTTAAGCACTAATGATATGTTCTCTTCCTACTTTCTATACTGTGTTCATCTAAAAATTTTCTATGCAATAATTATCTCTAAAAATTCTTTAATCTGTATCACTGCCACTTGTCTGGCCAGTGAATTACTAATTGTGTTTTTAACTTTGTAATCCAATATGTTAGATAATACTGTGAATATAGGTGAAGGCTGCCAGCCTAGCCAGATAGAATTCTGTAGATAATTCTGTCATTTGTAAATATTAATGTAAGCCATAGACTTGTTCTCTTAAATGTGAAAAGACTGCATTGGATATTGAACTACAAAAATGTAACAACAGTGCAGTCTGCTGTAAGAAAGCTAAGTCAAGCATTTTATGATTGTCTTTGATGTCAAAATTCAGAGCCGATATGTCTAGAGGGAGGCATCCTACCTATTGTTTTAAGACCACAGTTAATGGCTAGAAGTTGTGTGTATAAATGTACTTTATTGCTCTGGTTTCTGACCACATATAAAGAGTGTAAATGTAGTTTATGTTAGCCTGGGAACACCAGAGAAGTGTGAAGAATTATGTCATGTGAAGCAGCTCTGTGTTATCAATTTAAAGAGAGAGAATCAGAGAGATCTGAGCATTTTTGTCTTGAGGACATCCAACATCACCAGCACTGTCTTGCTCTTTATGTAAGTTTGTTTGAGAACTGTGTTTTCTCTTAGATATAGCTAGGAAATAGGAAGATTTGACTAGTTTGATTTTCTGTGATGTCAGAACTTTTGCTACTGTATTATTTTAACTATTTTCCTGTGATCTCTGAACTCTTGACTAGCACTGTGGAGTAAAAAGTATTGTTTGTATTTTTAAACCTTTCAACTGTGGCTGTTTTATGTAGAGTTAATTTAGGCTCTAGAGTACATTGCATGTATATATAATGACACTGTACCAAGTCACTCTAATAAGCCTTGACTGTTAAGTCACACTTACCATTTGGATAATAGTAATAGTGCACAGTAATAATTGGACACCCTTTCAGAAGGGCCTTTGAGTAGCTGATATTAGTGGGTGGTGGCAGCTGCTACTACCTTTTAGACTGGGCAGAAAAGGGGCACAGCTGGAGAACCTGTGCCAGCCTTCCCCAGGAGTGTCTGTGTGGTTGTATATAACTCTTATTTCAAAGTGTGTGTGTGTGTGTCAGCTACTTGGCCAGGGACACAAAGCACTGGTTGGACAGAGAGGGTGCTGGAGGATTTAGCTTGCCCACTAGACTGAGATCTGGACCCTATAGCTTTGCCAGTGGGGAGTCTTATTGGGGACCTGGAGAGAAAGGGAGAAACCAGCCCTAGACTGACTGTGATCTCTGTGTGCTCTTAAGGGAAATTGTACTTTATTGTGTGTGTATTTATTATCCTTTTCCTATATGGACACACCTCACTGGTGTTAGTGGAGAGGATTGAGGCTCCTTGATTGCTGGGCCAGGGCAGGGGCATCACACATACTACCACTGTATATATTTTTTTCTGATTGTTTTGTTTATTATACTGTGGAGCTTTTCTCTCCAGCTTCCACTAAAATGAGCTCTGTATGGCGCAGGAGACTTTCCTCATTATAAAACTGCAAATAAATAAAAAAATGAATAAATAAAAAATTCCATTTCTGTGAAATAAGATGATTGCATTTTTAAAATGTAAATAGGAGTGTGACAAGTATCTTTTCTAAAAGCATCCTTAAAAATTCTAACATCTAAAAAAGTAATTTCATTAAAAGTATATTTCATAGTAAATTTTAAAAATGAAGTAGAATTTACAATATATTTCATAAAATCATTTAACTCACTCAAATTTTCATTCCATAAAATAAATGTACAACTCAGGAACCAGTTATAGTAATATCAATTATTTTTGAAATTGAGAATGAAATATAAATTTCCTTTCCCAGGCTGATATTGTTTGATTCTATGTTATGCTTTTAGATGGCGAAGTAATTTTATAAATATTACTAATAACTAATTTTGTGAGTTTGGGGGTATAATTTTGACTATTTTATGTATGTGTGCTTTTATATTTCTAGTATCATGAAAATGAGTAACATTTGTTGAAACGTGACTAAAATGGCATTATAATTTTGCTTCTGATAAAGTTTCTAGTTATGTGTAGAGATGAAAGTGCTTAATCCTTTGCACTTATTAAAGTGGTATTCTTGTGAAAGTGGTCAGCATCCTGTTCTTTGTTTTTAATGAATGCAGTATATGCCAAGTGTGCATTCATAGTAAGTTGCACTACTTCATATTATGGCAGAACTATTCAAGCACAAGTACATACAGAAACATATTACCCTTCATCTATACACAGGGGGGCAAGCCCCCCACCCCCCCCTGCTACTTAAATATAACAACTCCAAGACTGCACTTTAGTACACTAAGTGCAATCTCGGAGTTGATATATTTAAGTAGCGGGGGGTGCAGGGGAGGCTTATCCCCCTGCTTATACTTGGAGAAGAGTAATATGGTTTGTGTTTTATTTGTTTCTGTATGTACTTGTGCTGGAATATATTGAGTGTTGACATCCTGTGCGTTTTGATGATTTTGAGTTTTCAGTATTTTGAGTTTTCAGGAGTTTGAACTTTCAGGATTTTAGTTTCAGGATTTTGATCTTCAGGATTTTGGGCTTTCATGATTCTGTACCACTCCCTTCAAAATATATCTTTATTGAGGTGGTATTCCATCAAAAGAAAATATCATATATACATTCTGCCAAATTGTGACATTTTGTTTCACTGTAAAGATATCACTACCAAAATTCCCTAAAGTAACCACAGCAACATGGCTGAGCAAAATTTAGTATGAGGTTCATTTAACTCATAATAACAGAATGTCAGTCTTAGATGCAGTTTGTACCTGAGTGTCCAAATATAATTTTTTAAAGATTTTAGTAAGGGATATCAAATGGTGTTTGAAATATTGTCTCAAATACATATAACGAAAATATCAGGTTTTACTGGCATTTCAAGCTGACATGCTGCAAGTTACATTATACTCATTTTATATTATGGATGACATAATTATATGTCTTAATTTGAAGTTGAAGAATTCAATACATGCCTTGAATATATTTGCATTTATTTAGCATTGTATTAGGAATAACAGTCGTGCAATTCTCTGTAGTTGTTTTACCTTTTCTGTCACTTGAATGGTATCACTATCACAGAATTCCAGTTGTGATAATGGCAATATGGATGAGACAGTTCCGTTGAACAGCATTTAAGTTCATAAAGGAGGAATAGTTGTCTTATGTGCATTAAGCACCTAGATGTAAGTATAATTCCATGAAAGTTGCAAAAGCTGTTCTCAAAAGTCTGTTTCGGATATTATTTCCTACACAGAATTATTAAATACTAACTTTTACAGACATTTCCTAGTAACAGCCATCAAATGTATTTATTATTTATTCATTAGCATTTGTTTACCTGGATAGTCCAACTGGGTCAGTGGAGGTCCAGGGAGAAAATCTCCACACAAAACATGTATATTACATTTACCAAAGGCTCCAGTAAGAAAGAGGAGTATAAGTCTAATAAAACAATACAAACAACTGTCAATTAACGGTTAAAAGGCAAAAAGTGCATGTTATACCAATGAGTAGATAGCCCTAACTATTAAACCAAAACAGAAAATAAATAAATTAATTTGAATATTAAAAGCTAAATAAACCTACTATAGCCCAGAAATGTTTCATTTGCATTGTAAATGCTACAGATATGGCTATAGGCCTAAATTAATTATCAACAAGACAGAACAAGAGTGAGCTATGTGAGAGCAGTCAATAGCAAATAAGTAGAATAGCATGCATTACTAACATTAGTTTCTAGGCTTTAAATACAGTATTCATAGATGAATGGTTTGGCTGCTACATGTATGGGACATGGATGCAAGTAGTTTAAAGGTACATAAAAATGGTGGGAAGTAGATGGCAGGCTATTGAGTTGCAAGATAGATGAGTAGATTGTAAAATGCAGTACAATCACAGTAAAAGATGCAGATATATTGAGCTGAAACATAAAAGAACATAGTGAAGTACGTTAGATGAGATGTTTGGGAGAGAAGGCTTAATGGAGGAGTTTAGAGAAATATGGGAGGGTGGCTAGAGAGGATTCAAAGAAAAAGAACAGGTAACCAGAAGAGGGTAGATTAAAGAATGTCATAAGAATTATTAAGCGTGGTTGAATATTTGGAGGATGAAGTTTCGTGGGTATGCAGGAGATGAAGTATTACCCTTGTGAATGGCATGAACATAACTATGTTTCTACCAGATGTTCTTCAAGATGTTGAAAAGTTATGAGATTATGAATTTGTTTTAAGGCAAATGGGAACAGAGGTCTAGATCTGTGTAGTAGTAGAAGGAGTAGAGGGAGCCTGCTGCAAAGTTGTTAGATTTTGTGACTATTAATAGGTGTTTGTGAAGTGAAGGGTTATATTGGTAGAGTACTGATGAATCATGTTGCAGATATTGGTCATTTATCAGATTTGTTTGCTAGTTCAATTTTGGTACAGATGGAAGAGATTATATTGAATTGATTCTTTTGGTGAGAGAATTGCTTGGGGTAAATAGAATTAGGTCAGATTGTGGGGATTTTGCAGCAACTGTGAGTCATGAAGCAAACTTTCAAGAGATAGTAGGGATTCTTGGTTTATCTGCTGAAGTTTTTCCAGTTTTTTGGCAGAGCATAATAGGGCTGAGTCATCTACATATTGCATGAAATTAGCATATTTACTTGCAGAGTGGAGGATGTTTAGAAATACATTGAAAATGACTTGGCCTACAATATAACCATTGTGGACTTCCACTGCTACAGTTGAAAAGGAGGAGATGTTTGTCATTTCGCAGCGTGTTGTCATCCAGTGAGATAGTGGTTAAATCAGGAGAGAGCTGCTGGACTTAGTCCTAATTAGGGGAACCTCTTTAGTAGCCATTCATGACATGCAGTATCAAAGGCTTTAGACAGGTCTAAAACTACTACAGATATCAGGTTGCCTTTTATTCTGCCTTGACTGATGCTGATGGTGAAGTTAACAAGGGCAGAGATAGTATTATGATGTGGAAAAAATCCATGCTGTGCTCGAGATAGGAGTTTTTTTATTGTAGAAAAAGCTAAGTAGCTGGATTTGGACACAATCTTTACGTACTTTAGAAAAAGGTGACAAAACAGAGAAGGACCAGTATCTGGAGCAATCTGTGGAGTTCCCACCTGTATGTAGTGTTAATATATATAAGACTTTTTCCAGAGTTCTGTGACATAGCTTTCTCTAACTAAGCATTTGATTAATATGGAAGCAGGAAAGAAAACACATCAGTTGCAGTTTTGATATAGTCAGCTGTCAAGTTGTCTAGGGAAAGAGTAGTAGATTTTAGCTTGAGGAGAAGTCTTTTGATAGTGGAGGAATATATAGGCTGGACTCACAGTTTATTGTTGTGTTGTGCAGGTTTATGGGATAGGAGTTATGGACTGTGCTTTTCATTAGCAAGGTTATGGCTTTGATGAAATGTGAGTTGAACTGGCTGGTAATGCTATCAGAGTGATTCCTTAATGAAGGAGTTGGTTGTGAAGGTTACCCTTGGGAAGCAGCTGATTGACTGGATATCAACGGAGAAGAGGTTTGCAGATTTGTGTAATACATTTGTCTGATTTGTTTGTTTTTAGCTGAGCTTCTTAGATGTTTATATTTTACTTGGTTAACCTCAGTGTTGTTCTTTTTCCAGAAGTAAAGAGCCCTGTGCCTTTGGTTCAGTAATTGCTAAGTTTGTCATGACAACCATGGAGATGGATTAAATTTTACATGGGTTAGTTCATTTACGATATTTAGAAAAATGGTGTTGACCAAGGATGCTGCTACATCTAGTTGGAGGGTATGTAAAGTGCTCCAGATGACTGATTTTAAGTTAGGGATTAGTATTGATTTGGAAGATGGACAGGTTACTTAAATGATTGTATCAGTTCAACTTGTGTGTAGTGATATTTTCTCTGATAGCAAAAGTAAGACAGTGATTACTTAAGGTGTCAAGGAGTTAGCCTGTGGAAATAACATTGCTTGGGGTATTATTCAGGACACAGTTTAAAGTAGATGCTCTCTTACTGTTCTTGTATCTAGTTGGTGTGGAGATTAGTTGCTAGAAGCCACAGAGCTTCATGGCATTGTGAGTGGCTTTGTTTGTTATCTTTTGCAAATCATTATTGAAATCACCTAGTATTAAGGTTTCCTGAGGGATGGAAGCTGAGATCCAAGAAAACAGTTTTACTGTTTTGCATTTTCTATGAATATATGAGGATTTTAGCATTTTTTTTTTATTCTAGGGGGTCAAGGGGATGCAGAGATATGTTTTTTCATGTTTTATATCTTGTTCAAACCATGTTTTTTGTAACTATAATCACATCTGGAGATTGCTGGACTATCAATCCATGAAATTTGTTTAGCTTGTTTCAAATGCTTTTTAAATTAACATTATTCAAAAGGGGGCCAGAGATTTTTGTTAGGCGTGGTGTAGTATTAAGAGTGGGAGTTATTGGTGGAGTGAGACTATTTACTGGATGTTGTAGTAGCCTAGATTTGGATGGCCATTTTAATAAAGGTTGATAGTCAGAGGGAAGTATAGGTGGATCTAGGGATGCCTTTGTTTAAATTTCAATTTATGACAAAGTGTGCAAAGAACTGGGTTAAATCAATATTAAGCATATTTTTTCCTGAAAAGGTAAATAAAAGCATGAGGGAATAGATGTACAGTTATGGAGAAGAGCAGGAGAGAGTGTTTGAAGAGACTGCATGTGAAGTATGGAATGGCAGATTATGACACAGATTATGTTCATAGATAGATATCATATCTACAAGCAGTCATAGAGCTAGTACTATTAACTGTTTTAATAACATGGTGAGTAGTGGAGAGAAATCATGTGGCAAGTTACTGCCTTGTGGTATAGATGGTAGGAATAGGAAGTTATGGATGCCAAAGAAGATGCTGGAAGAAAGTATACAAGACACAAAGAGTGAGAAAATGAATTAGTAGGTCAGTCAGAGAAAGACATTTGTGAAAGTAGGGTTAAAGTTAAGTATGTCTTTAAGAAGGGAGTGGTTTGTATAAAGAACTGGGTGGAGAGAGGTAATTATATTAGTGATCCGGCCCCAAAATCAGGAAAATACCAAGAAAGGAGGGGGGGTATCCATATTCATCAAGGACACCCACACCTCAAGACTGGTGGCAACACATGATGCATCGGAGACCATCCAGGTGCAATTAACCGTAGTCAAGACTGCTCTGCAAATAGTAGCATGTTACAGGCCACCCTCACAAACACAGGAACCTCACATGGCCTTCCTGAAAACACTAGAGGGGATAAATGTATCACCAAACACCATCATACTAGGTGACTTCAATTACCCAAATATAGACTGGGAACACTACTCAAGCCCAAACACCCTAGCCCAAAAGTTCCTGGAATTCATAAACTCAAATGCCATGGAACAACTAGTCACCATTCCCACAAGAGGAGATAACATACTTGATCTCATCATCACGAACATGGGAGCACAATGTTCAACACCGGAAGTATACCCCTCACTGGTGAGATCAGATCACAAACTAATCTCGCTGGAGGTCCTCATCCCACCCCCACCTGCAATAAAAAAGAACACAGGAAAGAACTTCCCAAAAGCCGACTTCACACTTCTAAAGACTAGTGTGGTCTCCTTTAAGGCCCCGAGCCGGGAAAACAGTACTCAAGCCGCTGAATCACTTACAAATGCCTTCTACCAGCACCTGCAGGACTGCATGGATAAGGCAATCCCAAGCAAAACAAAGACTCTTTGTACCAAAGGCAAGCGTCCAGTCTGGTGGACCCCAGCCATAAACAAACTCTACAACAAAAGGAGGAAGCTACTACAAGATAGAGCAAAATCCTTAAAAGGTAAGACACCCTTGATCACTATAAGTAAAAAACTAAGAGCTCTCATAATATCATCCAAAGCAAATTTCGAGAGAAAAATAGCTAAAGACTCAAAAGACAATCATAAGGCCTTCTTTAGCTATGTTAGAAACCTAGGAGGAAACTCCCAGATATGCTCAGAACTAGTTCAAAATGATGTGAAGATTACTGATCCTACAGACATTGCCAACATACTGGCTGACAGGTTCAGTGCAAACTTCTCACCCCCCCCAAAAGGAGAGATATCTATACCAAATGATTGCAGCCCCCCAAACATCTCCAGCGCCAAAGTGAGAACTGCTCTCTCCAAAGCAAAAAACACAGCAGCCATGGGACCTGATGGTGTCCCCGGCTGTGTGCTCCACGAACTCAATGAGGAATTAAACCCACAGCTAGGACAGCTGTTTAATCAAAGTCTTACCTCTGGATACACTCCAGGAGTGGCGACTGCAACTGTGGTCCCACTTCACAAAGGCGGTGCCTCCACCGACCCTGGTAATTACCGGCCCATTAGCTTGACAAGCCTTATCTGCAAAGCCATGGAGAGGATCATAATGGACCTCATAAATAAAGACATTGGGAATTTGCAGACTTTGGATCCAACCCAGTTTGGCTTTGTCAAAGGCAGATCATGCCTTTTAAACTTGGTTGACTTTTTCAAACAGTCACCAAAGCCATTGATGAGGAAAGGCAGTCCATACAGCCTACCTCGATCTGGCTAAGGCCTTCGATACAATACCCCACTCGGGTATCATTGAAAAACTCATCAGCTTAAATGTTAACCCATACATCACAAGATGGGTTGCAAACTGGCTGAGTGACAGAACCCACAGGGTCAGAGTTGCTGGCGCCATGTCAGACTCAAAGCCTGTCACAAGTGGTGTCCCACAGGGCTCAGTCCTGGGCCCACTCTTGTTTGGCATCTACTTTTCTGAAGTACAAGCAAACACAGGAGGGTTATGGCTGACAAAGTTTGCAGATGACTGCAAACTGGGCGCCATAGTAGAAAACACATCTGACACAGATATCCTTCAGAAGGGTCTCACAAAACGGATAACTGGTGCCAGAGCCACGGCCTAAAGTTAAATGCCAAAAATGCATAGTCATACCCTTCGGGAAAAACAAGGTTACCCCTAGCTACCAAATAGGAGGCAATCCACTGAGCACAGAAGAAGTTATCAGGGACCTGGGGACCCAGGTTGATAGTAGTCTGTCATTCGACACCCATGTAGCTAAAGTAGTTAGGAAGACCTTCTACATTGCCCACCTTATCATGAAGGGATTCTCATCTAGATCAAGGGAGGTTATAGTCTCCCTTTACTCATCACTCATCAGACCAATGATTGAGTACAATGCCCCATTTGGAATGTATCTGACCCGACACTTGCAGCAGCTGGAGAGGCCACAAAAGTTCCTCACCAAAAGGATAAAGGGTCTCAAAATCTATCCTATGCTGCCCGACTGAAAGAACTCCAGCTCTATTCAGTCGCACCGCTTGCTCAGAGGTGACCTTTGCCTAACATACAAGGCCATGTCAAACCCAGATTTGATGAATATGCTTCACCTCAAAAATCTAGATCCATCAGAGCCACAAGGGGAGACTTAAACCTCGACACGGCTATTAATAGGACGTGCTGGAGGGATAGATTCATCACCCAAAGACTCCCTATGCTGTGGAACAGAATCCCGGTACATGTGAGGCAGAGCACCTCGCTGGCCTTGTTCAAGAGAAATCTTGACCAATGGATGGGAGATCGCAGATATACCCCAGGGATTACCTCAGTGTCACTGCTCGACAGAGGCACAGCAAAATAATGGGTATAGTTCCCCATACTAAAGGGGTGGCGTAAGCCACAAAACGATGGGCTAGGCTTGTAAATGCCCTCGGGCAGATAGCCTAGTATGAACCTATGAACCTATGAACCTATGATGTGTGGTGAGGCTGAGAGATTGGGGGTGTGAGAATAGTGAAATGTGAACACCTTCCAAGACAGTGGAAAGTAATCAGTACTTGTATGCGCACTTTACAAACTTTTCCCATGGTAAGAAATCACTTACATCTTATCTGCTGTTTTCAGTGCTACAATTTTATATAAAATGAATAGTCAAGCACATGATTTGGAAGCCCAAGGGTTGTCTTATTCCATAAGACCACAGTTACAGTAGTGCAGTTGTGAAATAGTAAACTTCTACAATCCACTATGAATCTACAGGCAACTTTTCTTCAGTTACAGTTTACAGCAAAGAAGCTTACTGCAGGGATGTTTTCAGAGAGGAAGGGAACAAAATAACACTGGCTGAGATAGCAGTAGAAAAAGTATAATCAACTATCTGAGGGAGAAAATATTAAGTCACTCATAATAAATATTGTTTATGGCTGTGCGCCTGGATTCTGTGGTAGGACACTGCACTCCCACTAATATTATAAGAAAGCTGACAATAACAAGTAGAGCAACAATTCACTATAAGCCTTAAGTGAATAATCCAGTGGCCCTATATTACATCACAAGGGTACAGTCCAAGGCCCCTGCTAAAAATATGCCTATTTGACTGAGGATGTGTGAGCAATATTTAGCTTTCTTTTTTTTTTTCTAGGAGAAAGGAGACTGTGTCAAAAACATACACATATTTAGCTGAAAGAGACAGAGAAGATGGAAATATCATACAAGGAGAACAAATGATAGCTACACCCACCTATGTAGCATAACTTAGAATTCATGACAAATACAACTTATTACAACCATCTAATCTGTAAATAAACATTTGGAATGTATTCCATAGCTGTGACTTTATAAGGACATGCTAATTGTAAACATTTGATCATTACATATAGCGTATGCCATTTGTTAGGACCACTAACTGCAGTATTCAACAGTGCCAGCAGTCAGTCAATTCATACAGTAAAGCTATGCAGTGTATAACTCATGGTAAAGCATTTTAATACAAACAAGTATTAACTCAGTAATACTGCATAGTCCATGAATAACACTTCCAAGCTATACATTCATCATATCAAGTTAAAAAATTCATAGGTTCTCAGGTTTATATGTGTGTACTAGGCAAATGGCACTGGGGCCTTTACAAGCCTAGCCCATAGGATTACCCTGGCATCGTGCCACCCAGCCTTAGTTCCCAGTGCCTTTGTCGAGTAAAGCCACTGGAATGATCCCTGGAGTGAATTTTCTATTTCCCATCCACTCATCAAGATTTCTCTTGAAGAGGGCCAGTGAGGTGCTCTGCTTGACATATATGGGAAGTCTATTCCATAGCATGGGCAGTCTTTGGGTTATGAACCTGCCCCTCCAGCATGTTCCTCCATCTGATACAAATGGATATTAACTCAGTTAACTTGAATCCATTGTTATATGCCAATATGATTTTGGCATAGTCCTTATCCAGAAAATATTTGTATGGAGCTGGCATAACATCAGCCAAACCCATACATATTATTCAGTAAAAGTGACCTTTTCTGCCACTGACAAAAAATGCCATCACAAAAACACCCTGTAATGACCCTGGCTAAAAGGCTGAGACAAACTCAGCTGCTTTGTAATTAGGTCTGTAACAATGAGAAAGGCTTATACTCTTTTATATATATACAAATGCCAAAGTATAGTTCCCCAAAAAATTTGATAACAACTATGAAAACATAGCTCATGTATTTTTTCCTTTACATATGTAGCAAATGCAATGAAAGACTGTCAAGTTGGATTTTATTACCCCACCACTGACCCACTAGAAAAAAAATGCACTTTGGTATTAAGTCAAACTATACTATTACTGAAGAATTAGAAGAGATACATCATTTGTAGCTATTTAGAATAGAAAAGTATGTAAAGTACGTATAATGGGGAAAAGAGAGAAAAGGAACATTGGTAACAAAAAAGAATAGGAAGAAAGGAAAGAGAGAGAGACAATGTTATTTAAATACTTAGTACTATATGTAATTAGAAGCAGATACAGAAAGGAAAAGAAAATGTTAATAATAAAAATGATTCACATTACCTTACAGCATAGAGACTTTCCAGAATCAGATATATTATGATTTGTAAAACAAAGCATTTAAAATTAGAAGGACTTTATTAATTTGTCCTTTAGTTTCTTAGTTTTGTTGGTTCCTTCCTTTACAGACCATCCATTTTTTGTTGCCTGTCTCTTCAAACTCTGGGATGACCATTCCATTTCTTCTATGACCGACAGTATTTTCTTATTTTGGATAAATTCTACTGCTTCTTGCAGGGAATCAAAGATCTTCACTCCTTCTGGCTAGGTGATTTTTATTCTTGCAGGAAAAATAATTTGAGCTTTAATATTGGCTTTTTTCAAGGAATTAATTGGAGAAACACACTCCTTTCTTCTGGATATGACTGTAGAGGTGTAGTCATTGTCAAAACAAATAACTTTTACAAGGCGTTTCTGATTAGTGTTTCTAACTAGATGTTTTAGACTCTTTGTTTAGATACATTTAAACATTAATACAGTACATTAATGGCATTTTATAGATAGCCAAATATAATGTGTGTGTGTGTGTGTGTGTGTGTGTGTATATATATATATATATATATATATATATATATATATATATATATATATATATATACTAGGTTCCTTTGTTTTTCTCTCTCTCTGGCCTGGTTAACTGGTGAGTAAATGACTGAAATGTTATAATATGATTTCTGATTTGAGGCAGCTGTTGTTACTTCTAAATAGCTGTTTTTATATGAAAGGGTTACCTTTTTCATGATGTTGATGTTTTGTGCAGAAACTGGTGGTCTGTGTGACTGTTCTCATTGTGGAGATTCAGGACATGCACTGACAAGGCAGCTTGAGTGTTTATTTATTTATTTTGTTTGCTTTCTGTACACTCTAAAAGCTTCAAGATCTGAATTTCATGCCAAAATTGCTTTTTTCTTCACTAGAGACAACATCTGTTGTGTATGAGCCTATTTAGATTCTTTTAACAAGTTTATGAAGCTGCAGCTTATGTATGCCACGGTGGTATGGCAGCATTGTTACATCACAGCAAGAGGTTCTCCCATTTGATTCTTGTCTTGGCTTGGGAGTGCCTTCTGTGTGGAGTCTGCATGTCCTCACCATGGTTGGGTATCATTCACAAGACATGCATGTGTAAATGGGCATGCCTTCGTTGAAGGTTGGGCATTGAGCTGGCACCTCGGCGTTTCATAAAAATCTACTGCCAATCATTAGCGGACTGGAGTTCCACTGTGGCAACCCCTTACCGGGAAAAAGCCGAAAGACAAACAACAACAACAATGAAGCTGCAGCTTGAGGAAACAACAGCGATGACATAATTTGACCTTTTGAACTTGTTAAATGGTTGTACTTAGAATTCTTTTCTCTTGAAATTCTGTTATCCTTCACTTGATACTTTAAATAGTAAATAATTAGTTCTGATAAAAGTGTTTAACTCCTTTGAAAATGACTATGTTCTCTTGTAGATGCATACATTCAGCAGTTTCAGTGACACTATTAGTAACTAAATGACATCAAGTGAACTAGGAGCTGTATTAGAAAACTCATTATGCATATTAACATCAGACTTATGTTATATAACTAAACCTTTAGTAACTAAACAGAGGGTTGTGAGGTCCCTTTGTTTCTATCTCTCTCTCCCCCCTTCCTGATGAAAGACATCAACATAGATATTGTTAATACATATGAGTAATATGTGTATAATTGCAAAATATAATAGTTATGTTGTAATAAGTGTTTTATATATATATATATATATATATATATATATATATATATATATATATATATATATATATATATTCAACCGATCCTTACATAAAAAATGTTAGATAGATGACTGACAAAATGGTTAAATTATCTGATGTTTCTTGAAAAGTCTTGGAAATAATGACAATCTTTTTAACCTTCAGCTTCTAATGTTTATACATACTTTGATCTGATGTGTATTTCTGGCATATCTACATATTACAGGTGATATTATCATACATGGCATATTCATATAGCTTCAGATATATTGGACACTCTCATTCTAATGTATATTTCATGGATTCAGATTTCTTTAGTTGCTTTCATAATGCTTTTCTTTTTTGTTTTTATATTATATTCTAAGCAGAGATGAATAATTTGTGTCGTTTAGTATTGGAGAGGTGGTGGATGGATGGTTTAGTTAAGTTTTTAACTAAACCAGAAATTTTGTGTTTCACGTATGTGTTTGTAAATAGTTTTTGTTTTCTCAAAGTAGTGCTTAATACACGTTATGCATCCATGATAAGTACGTTTTCAGTAAATTTCAAGTTAATATGGAAGAAAGGTCTTTCAGTAAGTAACAACATACACATTATAGTCAATGGCTTATAAATGTTTATCATTAAATATTAATGGTTTGAACAATAATGTCAAAAGAGCTTGTTTGCTTAAATATATCAAAATGCATAAAGCCCAGATCATCTTTTTAAAGGAAGTCCATCTATTAAAAAAAGATCTACAAAACTACGCATTCAATGGCTATACCATTCTGGCTGATTGATGTTTTAAGACTAAGAGAAGGGGCATTCTTATTCTATGGAAAAATACTTATACTATGCCAAGAATTATAGATACAATTTCAGATAAAGATGGGATGCTAAGCATGGTTATTTTGCAAATCAATAAGAAGTATTATACTTTGATTAATACATACTGGCTACCAGGACTGAGTACTAAATATGTTGATAAATATCTGGACCTGATTACTTTAAATGCAAAAGGGAAAATTATAGCAAAAGGTGATTTAAAATGTCTATTATCAGGCAATAATACTTCTAAAATGGTAGAATAAAATTAACATCTCAAGCCAAGAAGTTAAATGACTTTACAAACCAGATGAACCTTAAAGATATACATGGTCTAAGAGAACATCATTCCTTATTCTATACTCACTATTTATATTGGTTTGGTACACAAACAAACATTGATGAGGTATTTGTATCAAATAATATATACTCTAAAATAAGTGATGTATCTATAATGACTTGTCCACTTTTGGACCATAATACTATAAACTTTACATTAACTACACATACAGATGATTTAAGATTTCTACAGAGAATTCCTGCTTACATAACTAAGTTAAATGACTTTAGGGAATGGATAATGAAAGAAATAGACATGTTTATAGAAACAAATGATAATGGTGAAGTGACTGATACTATACTATGGAACACCTTTAAAGTTTATATATATGGTAGAATAAAATCTTGGTACCTTAAAAAAAGAAGAGAGTGTGACAAAGATCTTTTAGACTTACAAAAAACAGACAAGACAAAAATGGATGCAAAACCAAATAACAAAGTAGCACATAAAAAATTACTAAGTTAAATCAAAAATACTTAGAAGTTCTGAATCGTAAGGTAGCCATAAACCTGGACAAATTGAAATTACAATCTTATGCTGTAAATCCCAAATATCTACATAAAATAGCGATAAGATCCAAAAAAATAAACAATCAAAATCTTATTAATGAGATTAAATATAGAAGTGATGGTTCAGTTAAGACTGCATCTAACTTAATGAGCATATTAGAACTGTTCAAAAACTACTATAAAGATATAAATAATAACACACCACTTTTGGAGACAGATAATGTAATAAATACATTTATTCAAGAAAATATAACTACTAAGGTGTCAATGCAACAAAATAACATATTAAATAAACAAACAACACTAACAGAAGTGAAAGAGCAAATAAAAAAAAATAAAAGATAATAAAGCTCCAGGACTAGATGGAATAATTCCTGAACTATATAAGATTTTTCCTGAATATATAATAAAGAAAATGATGAGTGCCTTTACTATGGTTAAGCAAAAATTTATAATACCCTCATCATGGAAATACACAACTATCTCTCCCATATTAAAACAAGGTAAGGAACCCAAATCTTGTGATTCATATAGGCTAATTTTGTTACTAAACACTGATTATAAAATTTTCATGACAATATTAGCTAATAGGATAAAGAAAATGTAACCTAATCTAATACATAATGATCAGACAGGGTTCATTCTTCATAGAAAAGTGCAAGCTAACTTTATTAAATTACTATCATTAATAGACATACCATGTAAATACAAAAAAACCTAACTATTATCAGCCTAGACATAGAAAAGGTTTTTGATTCTATTAGTTGGTCTTATCTAACATGAATTCTGATTGGTTTTGAATTCTCCTCAGATTTGTCAACTTATTAATGAAAATTTATAGTGGGGCACATGCTTATGTGAAAATCAGATCATGTCTATCCTCACCACTAGAAATCCTCAAGGGAACTAGACAAGGTTGCCCTTTGTCACCATTATTGTTTGCTCTTTCAGTGGAACCTGTTGCTACATATATCAGAAACAAACAAAATATAAAAGGCTTTCACATTAATAAGGACTATTGTTCTAAGATACAATTATTTGCTGATTATATGTTGTTAACATTGGGTGATATTGATGGTTCTTTGCATGATGTATAAATACCTTAAACAAGTTTGAAAGAATTTCAGGGCTTAAATTTAATCATAATAAATTAAAAACATTACTAGTTAATAAAAAGATCAGCAAAAACCTAAGCGAGAGAATATCCTGTTTAATTGGGAGAATGATGTATTAGAATATTTGGGTGTCAGTATAAAGAGTACATGGAAAAAGTCTGTTAAACTACACTACAATAATTTAATAACCACCATTATTGAACTAATCAAAATATGGAATAAAATGTTCTTCACACTGGAGGATATGCTATCTTTAATTAAATGATAATTTTACCTAAAATTTTGTTTTATATACAGTCATTGATACTACCCCCTCCCAAAAACTTATTTAAAAAATTAGATTCCATGCTACTTAATCTTTTATGGTTTCCCTTGAAACCTAGGATTGCATATAAATGGCACATTAGAGCTAGGAACAGTAATGGGATAGCATTCCCTAGCTTAGATCTTTATTCCAAATCAGTTATAAATTAATGGAATATTACATTGGATCATACCTACCTATATATCTGGCTGGAAAACAATACATGAGATTTATATAAATGATGTCAGAACTATAGAAAATCAATTTAAGGAACAATATGGAATAAGTAGAGTTCATTGGCTTTTACATGAATTGTGTTTATTTAATAAGAAGTTTGATCATTTTTCTTATGACATTAATCAAATATTTAATAACTTTAAAAACATAATTGATTATAATTACAACATTAAACAATTTCTATTTCTTATATTTCCTATAGCATACTCCCCCTGATTGCCTAGATTCTTTCAACATCAATGCAATGCAAACATTAAAGGAAAATAACTTGATATTCTGGCATCAGTTTATTGAAAATAAGCGTATTAAACCATTAAACTCTCTTTTATGTAGTTTTGATAATAGTCAAGACAGTTGGTCATTTATACACTCATTACAGCAGTTTATAGAAAACAAAATGAGAGTATCAATCAACCTAGAGACTGAGTCTATACCTAGTTTGATTCAGCTTTTTATTAGGTATCTTGAAAAGACAGATAATCAAAAAATAAGTATCTCACCTATCTATAAGATACTAAGAGAAGACACTCTAAAGTTTGACTCATATTTTTGGAATTACTATGTAAAGATTAATGGAGAGCAAATATCTGATGAATCCAAAAAATTGTTACTGAATTCTACATAAGGTACCGCTTCTTCATTATATTGGAGATTGTATAGATGGAAATTTATGAATAGGAATTTCTAAAAGTTGGATTTTATATGGCTTTCTTTAGAGGTGGGTTGATGACATATGTTTTGGAAAGGTATGTACTACTTGTCCAAGATATATATATGCTTCGGATAGATTTTATCCAGCATAAAAATCATATATACTTCCACAAGCTAACATTTTATATCACTAAACTTATTCTCCTCCCTCTCCAAACATAGGCAGACATAAAATGACAAATACTACATGAATATACAGTTGGGTGTATACCTTTATACCTCAGATCAGTAAGTAGTTGCATCAAATGTAGCTGGAAAATATTCAAATAGTTTCAGAGATATGGCCCATACTGTTTAGTTCAACTAGAAGACTAACACCTTTTTTGCTGTTGTATTAATTTCTTTATTTTAAATATGTTGACCAAGGAGGAGCATTGATTCACATGGATCTAGTTCAGACTTTGCCTGGGTATAGTAATACAAGCAGTGACATACATGTCAAGCTTACAATATAAGTTCTCAAAGCATACAAACAAAGTAATGAATCTTGAGGCAGTATAGCCTCATAGCAAGGAATCTACAGATTGACTGAAGATTTATACAATACTTATATACATTGAGTAGGTCCTGTAGGAATGGTTGCAATGCCACTTTTAGAAATGGGTTGAAGATGCAGCAGAAGGGACTGTAGAGGTTTTAAAAATGGCATGAGGGAGGTAGAAGATTGTGATATGGTAAAGTGATGTGTCTGTATGCTGCTGTGGATAGAGTTGTGCATTTAAAGTGGTTGAATTATTCACTCTTATTTAAAAATTAGGTTACTCCTGTATTTTGAGTGCAAATGACACTGAGCATTTTTTTCTGCCACAGAATCTATGAGGTTAGGTGAGTCTCTTATGGAAGCAGACATGGTTCCCCCACAGTTTTTATCCTAGGAATGAGAAAAGTATTTGCTACATTTGTATTGTTAAACAGAGTTCTAATTGAGGTTGTGTTCTAAGATTAGAGACCCTCTGTACTGGAAATCTGATGGCAAGGGTGAAAAGGAGATTTAATTTGTAAGTGTAAATAATAGATGGTCAAAAATCAGTGTTCATTTTTGAACTGAGATCTGGTTTCCTTTTTTGAGCACAGAGCCATCATGTTTTATTCTTGGTGGTAGTGAGACAAATTATCATATCTTGTTGAAGGCTGTTTGAAGTGAGCAGAGTTTTTTTTATGAGGCAGTGACTTTCATTGGGAGGCCATATTTTACCTGAGTTGTGGAAATCATTTTGCCATGGATTATCTGCTTTCTGGGCATAGGAAGAACAACATCTTCCATGCCCAGAAGATTTTTTTGGATTTTTCCTCACATTTCTCAGAGGTGGGTTTTACTTCTAGAGCTTGGTCAAGCCAAAGACCATGGTATTTACAGGAAGAGGTTGTTCTAAGTTGAGCTGGTCTGAAGAAACCTAGCACTGTTTTGGCAGGTTTCAAAGATCATGACTTTGGTTTTGGTTGAATTCAGTATTTTTTTTTCTCATAATCCATTGGTGATGGTTAGTAGGTCTTGAAGTTTTTGATTGATTTTTTTTTTTTTTTTTTGGTATGACCATTTCATCTGCACAGAACATAACTGGTATTCTAGACTTCTGGAAAGTTGTTATATAAAGAGAGACAAATCAAATGGGAGACTAAACTTTTCTGTGAAATGGCACTTTAGAGGAGGTGGAGGGGCCTATTTTGACCAAAACGATTCACTGTGATAAAATTTATTAAATAATTGCCAGGTTTTGCTGAAAATTCTATGTGTTGAGATATGTGTTTGCAGGAGATTGTGGTCAGCTGTGCCAACAGATTTGTTAAGATCTATGAAAACTGTTCCTCCAGTGTGTCCTTTGTTCATTGGGATTGGGATCCTCTTCTTCCGGCTTTTCACGGTTAGGGGTCGCCACAGCAGATCACCTGTCCGCTCATGATTGGCAGTAGAGTTTTATGGTGTCAAGTTTTCAGCCCGGCGCCCAATCTTCCACAGAAGGCACATACATGCACACACTCACAGGGCCAATTTAGAGTGTCCAATCCACCTACAGCATGTCTTTGGGATGTGGGAGGAAACCGGAGCATGTGGAGGAAACCCACGCGACCACAGGCGGACATGCAAAATCTGCACAGAAGGCACCCCAGCTGAGGATCGAACCAGACTGCTGCACCACCGTAGTCACCCATTCATTGGGATTGGGATATCATCTGTTAATTTGCAGAGTGCCATATTAGTACCTGCCAAGAAACTGTGCTTGTTTCTAGAGAGTGGACTTTCATTTCATATGAACTTTGAAAGCTAGTTATAAAACAGTATTTTTAAGAATATTTACAAGTGTCATCAGAATAGATATTGGTGTGAAGTCAGAGCTTGAGCAGCATTTTGTTACACTGTTATACTTTAGTGATAATTAGCACACTAGACATTTCCTAAAAATGAATAAAAAATAAAAAAAAAAACACTCCAGTATTTGGTTTACTGTTACAGCAGAAAATCCTAGTATTCAGTTTATTTTTTGAACAATGAAACTCATGCGGCCCATAAGCAGATCAGAGTAATCACACTTAATTAATCATGTCGTGGGTATTTTGAGTTGTTAATTCTTTCTTCTGTCTCTCTTATCATGCTGTTGTAGTTGAGCAGCAGTGAAATCAATGCTTACCAATAGCATGTACTTTTACTAATTATAATGAGATTAGTATTTAGAACAGGAATGATAAATTGAATTGTAATTGACTTTCATATGTTTCTTCTAGTAATACTTTGATGGTAAATGACTTGCGTAGCTTTCTTTTGGGGATAATTTTATGAATTTATGCTCCTGAAAATTGAATTATTATATTTCTTTTAATTCCAAATAGCCGTGGCTTTGGTCATAAGATATGCATGCTGTATGGAGTTTATTATGGTTTACAACATAGCAAATAAAGGCAGACTACTTCTTGTTTCAGAAAAGCAGATGGCAATATATGACACGTGTCATCCCAAATTCTAACTGATAACTTAGAATAAGAATAGTTGCTTGCACTAATACATTGTGCATATGCTATAGTCACTGAAGTCCACACATAAATAAAATGTAGGTTTGTAGTCCCATATCTCATCTTGCTTCATTTACATCCTATTGGTTGCCAAAAGTATGTAAGATCTCATTATATGTATACTGAAGCCACATTCAGAGTTAAGGAGAACCCTGAAGTATTTGAAAAAACTGTAGTGCTTTAAGAAGCAGGTTTTTGAATTTTCAGATTAAGTAAGATACTTTTTAAATAATTGGCTTAGTCAATTATAACTCTCCATTGGACAATCAATATCCAGATCATGGTATTAATGTTCAAGTAAAACATATTGAAAAAGTAGAATGTTTGATCAGGCAACAACTCCCACCAACAAAACAGAAATCTTCCTTAGAACCATCATTTCCATTCCTCTCATGAACTGCAAATGGGAAAAATAAATAAACAGATGTTATACCACTGTGTGTGTGTGTGTGTGTGTGTGTGTGTGTGTGTGTGTGTGTGTGTGTGTGTGTGTGTGTGTGTGTGTGTGCGCACGTGTGTGTGTTTGTGTGCATGTGTGCATGCGTGCGTGCGCGTGCAAATGCATGTCAAAGCTGAATACCTGTGTGTGTGGGGGGGGGGGTCTACATATGTTCCAAGATCCCTAACTGTTGGGTACAGACTAAGGGATTTCTTAAGGATGGAGTAATTAATCTGGGTGGACTTTTTCCCCGAAGAGGCAGTATAATGTACTTCTTGGCACTGAGTTTTAATCCATGGCTTTGGCATCAGTCATTTGTCTGTGTTAGACCCTCTAACAGGATGTCAGTGTCATGGGGAAAATATATGATAGCTCCCAGTTTGCAATTGTCTGCAAATTTTGTAAGCCAGATGCCCTTGACATTAGTATTGACCTCCAAGAAGTAGATGCCAAGCAGCAGCAGGCCCAGCACTCAGCCCTGAGGTACTTCACTTGTGACTGATTTGTTGGTGCAGGTGGTCTCACCAACCCTAACTTCCTTTCACCTATCTGTGAGCCAGCTTGCAATCCAGAGAATTATGTTGGGAGTTATGCCTAGTTTGGTGAGTTTGTCAATAATACCTGTGTGGTGTACTGTATTGAATTCTTAGCCAGGTCTAGGTAGGTGGTGTGAACCATTTTCCTCTCATTTGTTGCCCTGGTGACCTTCTCAAAGAATTCTGCTAGATTAAGTAGACATGACTTTCCTTTGACAAAACCAAACTGGGATGGGTCCAGTGTCTGTAGGCTGCCGATGTCTTTGTTGATTATTTCCATGATAATTTGTTTCATGTCCTTGCGTATTAGTCAGGCTAATGGATCTGTAATTTCTAGGGCCAGTTGATGGTCCACCTTTGTGAAGAAGGATAACAGTAGCAGTCCTCCATTCTTATGGTATGAAGCTGTTTTGAAGTTATAGTTAAAAATTGAATCAAGTAGCCCTGATAGGTCATGTTTCAAGCTATGTAAAAGGCAACCCAGGATATTGGCTGGGTCCATTGATGCTGTATTTTGACTTTAATGAATGTTGCCATGACCTGCACCCTGATAATAGTTTGGAGGGTTATGCTTGTAGGGATTTTATGGAAGGAGACAGGAGGAGAATGGGGGGTTGAAGTTAGATGTGAATTTGTCAATCAGCAGATTTAATATGTCACTCTGCTCAATAAAGATAATGCCATTTACCACCAGTTCAGCACAATGCTGTGTGCTACATTTAAGGTTTCAGACATAGCTGTGGAAGGCCTTGTGGCAGTCTTTAGCCTATGAGGGTATCCTGAACCTATAATTGGCCTTGATGCATATAACTCTTAGTTTCCTGTTTACTTTAATTAGTGATCTCTTGTCTGAGAGTTGATCTTTCTTATTTTGGCCATGAATTATTTCCTTTTGTTATATACCGTGTTAAGATTTGAATTCCACCAGTGTGGTTTATTTTTAGGGTCTGTTTTGGGCTTACTTCTGATAGGTACAGCAGCTTCAGTGCAGCTATTTACATGATTGTACAGTTTTTGTGAACAATTCCACATAGGTTGCTGTGAACTTGGGATTCAAAGGGCACTGAATGTTGACACCCTGTTGGTTAATAGGACGTGGTTTGCTTTGCATTTCTCCCTGTTAACAGGTTTTGCTGGGTTTTTCATGCTGATTTTTATTTCGATGGACACAGCTTTGTGATCTGACTTCACCAATGAGGGCGTATACACAGAGGGAAGTGGGACTGTGCCTCACTTTCCCATATCGGTGAGTACAAGGTTCAGCAGGTTTGAACATCTGGTTGGAGTGTGCACTGTCTGGTCAAGGGAATTTGTGTTAGTCCAGGAAATGTTTTGCCTGCAAGATGGAGGCAGTGTATCTTTCCAAGTCTATAGGGGGGGTAGTCAAAGTCTCCTATGAAAAAAGGTATTTGACTGGATAGTAAGTACCTCCAGTAGGTCTAGGTACAAACTATGGGATTCTTGAGGCATAGATGATGACCTATAGCTTGCTAGGATATGGTAAGGGTCCTGATCTATGGTGATTTGCACGTGGATGAATTCCAGGGCATCATCCTGCTTTACCAACCTGGAGGTATACTTGTTGTTAATGTAGACCATGACACATCTACCTTTATTTCCTGTCTGTACAGCTGATGGTCTAAATGTGTAGAAGACACTGAAGCCTTGCACTGCTGGAGTAGATCCTGTGGCTTTAAACCATGTCTGGGTAATGACATATATGTCTATATTCTTCAGAGTGAGGAAAGCTTGTAGGGTGTGGAGTTTCTTGTTAAGGCTCCTACCACTGAGAAGTAACACTTAAGGTTCCTTTCAGATTTATCTGTTATTAGCTTTGACAGTTTGCATTTCCTAAAAAAGGCTGTAAGGGGGGGGGTGAAGTTTGAGCCAATATATGAAAGCCTGGGGGGGATGCAGGTTCAGACCATCCTTGGCAAAGCAACATGGTCTGTTAACCATGTCCTCCTATACTGACAAATATTGAATCCCCCTGGAATGACACCAGAAATTAAGCTAATTGTTAAAGTCAATGATTTTTGCTCATATTGTGGCATCATTCTTGGTGAAGGTAGAGTGCTGCTCATTGCAATGTACATACCTGTTTGAGATGCATATTCAGAGAGATCCATAATGTTGCTCTTTATATAGTCCAGTGAGGTATGTCTCAGGTCATTTTCACCAACATGAACTATGATAGAATCATACAGGTACCTGTGGCACATTGACTTGAGTGTATGCATACTTTGGCAGACCCTGGCTCCAGATAAGCAACTAACAATTATCTTTTTTTCCACTCTGGTGAGTGGGGCATCTGTGTGTGAGACAATGGTGTCCCCTTTGACAAGAGTCCTAATTAAAGAGGTTTCTTGCCTTATGGGTTTCATTCTTGGAGGTCCATTGAGCGTAGGCACATGTGTAGAGATTTATGCTGCTTTTGGTATGTGCTTTAGAGATTGCTGTAGATAGATGATGATGTTTGTAGTCTTTGGAGGTCTTTGAGGTTTGAGAAGACTTCTATTTTAGCCACGACATAATATGGTCAATGTGTGTGGTGGACACTATGTGTGATGATGTAGGGAGCATGTGTGTGCTCTTGACAACCTTCTTTCTAAGCAAGATATTTGCCTCAAAGGATGGTGTATATGTACATCACTAGTAATAAAACAATACAAAAAATTTAACAGTTAGCCTTTATGTAAGAGTAATAGTGCCTTCCAGAGTAGATGTTACAAAGAAATAGCAGACCTTCCAGGAGTAGTGAACTCTACCACATGTGGCATCTGGCCTCACAACACCCTCAGCCAGTCTATTTCCCAGAAATGCCCACTGTGTTGAGCATTATTGCTTGCAGAACATAATCTGGCATTTGTGTAAGTTTATAATTGCTTTATCATCAGGCAGTTTTGTTGACAGTTTAACATGGAAAAATGATTATACTTGTTCATAGTAGCTCTATACAAAGAGCAACACCAAATTACCAACAGCAGGTACCAGAGATGTTTTGAGGGAAATGTCAATCCATTTTTTGCAGTTTTCTTGTTGAGGTTCCATAAGTTGTAAAGTATCAATGGATGAAATAGTAGTATGTTATTTTTGCTACTGAACAAAATTTCATATTGTGCAAAAGCAGAAAAACTAATATCTAACTGTTGTAGCGTGTGGACCTTTAATTCTGGAAATGGAAGCTTGAACATTACCTCGACCCACTGTACTTTGTTACTTGCACACTGTGGTATTGCTTCTCATCCAGCTGATAAATGCAAAGCCATTTGCTTCATATTTCTTATTAATAAAAGAATATTGCATTGCTAATGCTTTCAGAGAATTTCTCTGTGTTTCTCTAAGCATAACTGAAACAGTAAATGTTCCATTTGTCCTCTAAAATAATTTAATGTTTTAAACACTGTAATCATCACATTACATTTATTTCACTGGTATGCAGTTGCATGTCCTTTCAAAGTTGTTATCTCTAAAGAGCAGAAAACTAAAATGTGAAAGGAATGTTTGCATCTGAATGCTAATGTTATGATAGTTGTCCAGAAGACCAATATGTAAGCAGTAAAATTCTAAACCATTTATGTGAAATATAATAAAATCACATAGTGTGCTTTTTTTCTTTTAAAATGTGTAAGTTTGCTGGATTGAAGCAGAATGCAAATGGAATGTTTTATTTGCTCTTTCAAGGATACAAATGCTTTGTGCCATAATACTTTTTACTACATAGATGTGATTGAGTGTTTTTTTCCTGTGCTTTTGGATAACAGACTGCACATTTAAATGAACTGCACTTGTAAAATAATATGACTTGGTAATGGATGGTTTTGCAAAATGTGATATTACCCAACAACAAAACAACCTTATTAGTATTTCATCAAAAGATACATCATAAGTTAAATAGTTTGAAAAACACATGGTGTAATGATGTGAGACGAAGCAAGCTACAGATATGTCTGTGTGGTTTTGATTGGATCTAATGTTCATAAAACAAAACTGCACCTTCAGTATATTTTTTTCTACTCTGCTGAGCATGTTTTCAGTCCATTATATGCAATGAAAGTTTTCCAAGAAACAATGCAGAGTGGCAATGAAGCAAATCAGCAGGAGAGGAAAGCCTTCCAGAATGCCTGTGCACTATGAGTATAGATACCAGGAGTATGGAGTAATGTCTTTGTAAAATTGTGATACTCAAGTTAGGACTTAACTGCTTAACAATTAGACACCGGTACAATTCACTTTTTTCTCCCAGACAAACTAAACCCTTAGCTAGATATATAATGTAGCCAAATGGAAGGTCTGTATACTACATGAAGTATTAGAATTCAGTCATTTTAAGGTGTCGAAAGAAGGACTAATGGGGAACAACATTCTTTAAAGATGAGCAGCATTCAAATGGATTAAGTAGTGATGTCAAACGATGATGAGTTTATAAAGCTGTTAGGAATGTAGCAGACTTCCCCTTCTTCAACATTTACATATATTTCAAGCATTGTCTTTTCAGCATTAAGTGAAAATACCATGCCAGGAGTCCTTTCTAATTTTGTAATTATTTCCTGCTGCATTTTGGTGTGATAAAGAAAAAAATATACAGGAAAAAGAAAAGAGCAATGTGAATTTTAATTAATATACAAATGGATTTAATTTAGATACAAAGGTATTTAGACCCAATATTAGCAGGCTGAATGGAAGCACATAGCTATAATATTCAAACCATGTATTCCTATGCTCAGTGCTCTTTGTTATATTCTTTTCTTTATTTCAGTCCATGTTTTTTAAAGGCAACATCATATCTGATCATGTGTTTTGCCATCCTAAAAAGTTATTTACTTGCTTTTTATACATATATAAATATTTAATTATATCTGAAAAAGCACTGACATTAAATCATTGCTAGGTGTGATATCAGGGGCACCGTAGATTATATACAAGGTAAAAGCAAAAAAATGCAATGTGATTGCACAATAGCAGAAGTATTATAGTTTATACGACAGTTATATACTGAAATATGTTGATTTCAAAAGTCTGGCCAAAGGAAGGAATGGTTGGAACTTGCAGTGGGACACTAGGTAGAAATAGACGTTAGCAGCATTGTGGTGGAAGTTATAAAGGGGTGCATAGAACAGATATAGAGGATGGCATACCCCACGGGAAAACAAATAATACAGAATGAAGGAGAAAAGTGCATCATAAGGAGTGTCTTAGCAAAGACTGATGGTTGTGGGGATAGTTTAAAATAAAAACATGCAGTCAGTTTTAACTTCATCCATGAAGCAGTGGTGTTATAATGAAATTCAATAAATTTGGCATATGGCTGGAAACAGCAAAGTCCCTGGAGACTGACTCACATCATCACTTATATCCACACACACCTACAGGCTAACTCTTTTTCCTAGATAGAAGAGAGACTTTGACCTTGTCTCCACCTTTGACCTTACTGTGTCAGGATTTTAGTCAAAAGTGGCACACACACACACACACACACACACACACACACACACACACACACACACACACACACACACACACACACACACACCCACGCACGCACACATGCACACATGCACACACGCACACACAGGCACACACGCACACATGCACACACAGGCACACACACGCACACAGACACACACACACACAAAAACACACACACATACACATGCTTGTGTGCACACAAACACACACATGCATGAACACACATGCACACAGATACAGACACACACACACACACACACACACACACACACACACACACACACACATGCACACACACACACACACACACACACACACACACACACACACACACACACACACACACACACATGCTTGTGTGCACACAAACACACACATGCATGAACACACATGCACACACACACACACACACACACACACCCACAGACACACACACACACACACCCACACACACCCCTCACACACACACACACACACACACACACACACACACACACACACACTCTGTCATCAATAGACAAACAAATACTGCACTCCATACAAAACATATCAGGTTCACTTAATAAGAGCTAAATTCCATTGCATGCAAACACTTGATTTTTTTTTTGAATACTGAAATCTTCAAACCTTAAAACGTCTGTAGGACACTGGATATTTTCTGAGTTGATTTGTTTTAAGACTCACTAATTGATAGAGTATTTGGAATATACAGTTCATACAAACTGAGTGTAACTCTACAAAATCTTATAATAACAAATGTATAATTCCCATTATGCTCTGCTTTTTGATGATAAATCATGCATGAAGGAATGCAACATATAATAATAGATGTACTTTGGAAAACTAAAAACATGCTGTGACATAGCCACACAAATAATAATTAATAAATAATACTAAATACAGATCCAGTACTGACCGTGTCACATAGTGAGAGCAGACTATGCAGTGTTAATAATATCCATTAACTACCAAACACACAGTGTTTCTAGACTATGTGATGCAGTGCAGATCTATTAATGACCACATCACGAACTGCTGCAAGGCTATGAGAAGCAATGCAGATCAATTACTGACCATATAGCACTGCAAGACAATGCACAATGCAGATCCGTTAACAGCCCCATTGTATAGTGCTGCTAGGATATGAGATATAATGCAAATCCAATACCAAACACATAGTGCTGCCAGGCTATGTGATACAGTGCAGATCCATTAATCACCACATCATATAGTGTTGCCATGCTGTAAGATATAACAAAGAGTCATTAACAACCATATCATGTAGTGCTGATAGCAATGAGAAGCAATATAAATTCATTAACATCCACTGTATACTGCAGCCAGGCTATGTGATGCAATGCAGATCCATTAGTGACCACATCATGCCACCAGGCCATGTGAAGGAGTACAGATCCTTTAATCAGCATATCATGAAGTGTTGCCAGGCTAGGAGATGCAATGTAAGGCTGTCAACAACCACATCATGCAGGCCGCTAAGATGTGCATGTCAACACAGCTCTATGAGTAACTATATTGTCTAATGCTGCTAGGCTATGAGATGCAATGCATACCCATTAACCACATAAAGTGCAGTGCTGTCAGACTATGAAATGCAATGCAGATCCATCAACAACCACAGTGTGTACTGCTGCCAGGCTATGAGATGCAACGCAGCTCCATTAGTGACCACATAATACTGCCAGGCTATACAATGCCATGCAGATCCATTAACAACCACATTGTGTACTGCAGCCAGGTTATGCAATGCAAAGCAGATCCATTAGTGATCACATAATGCTAATAGGCCAAGCATGCAATGCAGATCTATTATCAGACACATCCTGTAGTGCTGCCAGGCTATGAGATGCAATGTAGATTCATTAAAAGATACATTGTGCATTGCAGCTAGGCTATGTGATGCAGTGCAGATCCATCAGTAGCCACATAATATTGCCAGGCTATGCGATGGAGTGAAAATCCATTAATCAGCATATCATGAAATGCTGTCAAGCTATGAGATGCAATGTAGACCCATTAGCAAGCACATCATGCAGTGCTGCCACGATGTGCATTTCAATGCAGATCTATTAATAAACACATCGTATAGCACTGCTAGGCTATGAGATGCAATGCATGCCCACTAACTACAACAGGGTGTAGTGCTGCAACCCTATACAATGCAAAACAGGTCCATTAACAACCACATCTTGTAGTGCTACCAAGTCAACAGATTAAAATGTAGAGCCATAAACAACCACATTGCGTAGTGTTGCCAGAGTATGCAATGCAATTCAGAGCCATTAATGACCACATCATGTACTGTTGCTAGGCTTTGGAAAGTCATGCAGATCCATTAGCGTTCTTTTCACATAGTGCTGCCAGGCTATATGATATAGTGCCTATCTGTTACCAACCATATCACCAGATCATGTAATGTATTCACACTATGTCATGATTAGTTGTTTCTGGAGGGTGAGTGATGACCTTGCCTGTTTATCCAATAAGTCCTGAAGCTTGAAATGCAGAGTAACACTGTTAATGCATTTTTTGCACAACTTAGTATACTCCATAGATATAAAGTACAGCTATGCTTATTGCTTAGTATCTCTCCTCCCATCCACCCTTCTGTTTTATTGGCAGGCTTATTTTTGTTTAATGTTCTCTCCTCCTATAAGAAATATGTTAATGTTTATTATCCTGGGCCATACTCCATGTCCAGCAGGATTTTGATCACTTACTTGTCACATATAAACTCCACTCCCATGTCTGGCATACATTTTTCACTTACTTGATGTCCAAGGGCACTACATCCAATGCCATGGAAATATAAAAAGCTTACAAACTGTTAAGTAATTCTACTGTCTTCTTATATACAATGTAATATCAAGAATTTTTGACTGTTGGCGCCCTTGGGGAATTTCCTTTTTTTTTTCTCTTCCTTTTATGGAACAATGGCAAAACATTTAACAATCAAACATTGGCAAAAACATTTCTATGAGTATGAAACAATGCATTTTAAATCAAGTTTTAACACAGATAATTTTGGTTAAGAACTCTCTGAATGCTGAATGAGTTTTCTTCCCTGCTAACCATCTCACAAGCAGTGATATGACAATAAAACACTTTGTGAAACTGTCAGTTCTGATCCGACCTTTATCTCAGAATCCCAGATATTATACCAAAACTTGCCCTACAGAGCTCTATTTGGCTCCAGAACTAAATATATACCATTTTATGTAGCGAATTAAAACTAAGGGAGGATATGGCTTCCAGTTATTGGTAATAGATTTGTGGATTGGGGTCAATGGGTTCCAAAAATATTTTGCCTAGACTACAAGATCTCTTCTAACAAAGGTTACATCAAAGTTGCATAAAGTTAATGAGACATTTGTCTTCAGGCCATATAATACATATTTTTTGTTTTGCACTGGCCAAGAAAGAGACCACCAATCTGGGAAAATCAGTAGGTATATACCCCTAACTGCTACACACGTGCCTCATACCTCCAACACTGAATTATACCACCAAGTAGACACCTAGCAAGTTTTAACAATGTACAGAGAAAGGCCTGAAGAATATGTCAAAGAGTTTCACTACTTGTGAAGAAGTGAAATGACAAGGCAAGTCCAACAACAAAGACTTATCTTTCTGATTATATTGTGGCTAATCTATCACTTTTCATCAAAATGATGTACACTAGGTGTAACTCATCCCATATATCCTTTTATAATGCAGAGGACAGCCTTCCCAGAGTGGCAAGCTGAACCTGGCAAAAAGAAGATCATACTTTAATTACTGCTAAAGCCCTTTCTATTTCATAGATTATGGTTCATAGACTGTTACTAGGTTAATGGCCAGAGAGGCCTTTCTAAGCCTAGGCAGGTTTTCCCAAAAGAATAATGATGTCCTGCATTCAAACAGGACATTGAAGGCCTGGCATTCTATAGGATACTGAGTAGGGGGAAAGGGTTTAAGGCCCTCTTCATAAGGCAGGTTTGTTATGCCTTGTATTCTTTTTGTAAGGCACTTTTGACCTTACTCTAGTTGCTGCATATTCCTGGTCAGGTACATACCAAATTGAACATTGTACTTTATGACTGGTCTGATAAAGGTGGAGTACAGTGTGATAATGACCTTTTTGGACCTAGATGCCATGTCCTTACTTATAAGTTGCACAACATAAAAGGACTTCCTCACCACTGTAGCCATGTGGTGATTGAAGGTAAATCTACTGTCTACGTGTGTACCTAGATCCCTTGACTCTTAGGCATGTATTACCAGCATGGTAATAAGCCAGGATGGTTGATTTCCCATAGGGTACAATTATGAATTTCTTAGCTTTGAGTTTAAGACCATGGCTTTGGCACCATTTGTTAGTCAGAGATAAATCAATAAACCTTCTTGAAGAATGCTAGTGTCTGTTGGGGAGTTGATGATAACTCCTAGCTTGCAATTATCTGCAAACTTAGTGATAAACACTGTTAGATAGTTTCTTGCAGAACTAGAGCTCTTTGCTTTATTTCATGCTATTTAAATCGGGATAGCTCAACTGTACCTCAGCAATCAGCCAGTTAAAGAATTAGCTTCAGGGAAGCACAGAATTGTTTTCTCTTCCACCAGATAAATCTCTCAATATAGTTCCTTTATATCCCAGTTATCAAGCCTATTAGAAACCAGTATTGTCTCTTTTATTTCAATTAAACTGCAGAAAATAAGAAAGGGCAAGATGAGCAACAATACAATGTCTTATCAAATAAGATTTTTGCCTCAGGAGTGTATTTTAGAATTCAATATGCTAAATGAAAGCTTTGCAAATTCTTACTTAAAAAGATCTTCACCTACATTAAGGTACGTTAATTTCTTTCTTTTTTTTTTGAGAGAGGGCACTTTTAGCCAGGATGATTACATACAAGAGCTCACTGACTTTTATACCCCCATTCCACTCTGACTGACTGACTAACTTGCAGCCCCCTAGACTAGGCCTGCCAACATGGATGTATGGCTCCTGGAACATCACACTATCTTTGCTAGAGGGGAGGACATCAAGCTGTCATTAATCTGCTTCTGACTGATTGGATTTTTTCTTTACTTTTGGATGCTTTAAACTTCTTGAAGAGATGTGTGTGCACTGAAATAAACATTTAGTTATTTATTTATTGACAGATTTATTAGCATTTATTTAATGGGATACTCCAAATGGACACAAACTGTGACCCCCTATTCAGTGGAGACCCAGGGAGAAAAGCTTCATAACAAACAATTGACATATGTTGTTCAGACAGTAATTACGGAGATGAAGCAAAGTGCAAGTACAGATTATTGACAAGCATTTCCACTGTAAAACTGCATACATGCACACACAGACACACACACACACACACACACATATATATATATATATATATATATATATATACATAAATAAATATATATATATATATATATATATATATATATATATATATATAAAATATTTCAATACAAAATTAAACGGAAATATAGTAGATAACACAGATATTGAGAAGTATGCAATCATTTAATGAGCAAAAATATAATAGGGCTCATAATCACTTTAGTTTGATTTAGACAAGCTTTTCAGCACTGAAGTTTGTAGTGAGAGATAAATCCTGCAGCTTTATGTATAGATATGTAAGAAGATAAGATTCAGTAATATGTAAATGGGATGTCTAGGATATTTAATAAGTGACTATGGGAACTCACACCGATTGTGCATTAATATTTACCCTCCACTCTGTGCACATATGCACTTGAGAAACATTGACGCTGCTCACCTGCCTCAACTAGAAACCAACATTGTGTCACAAAAATGCAGGCCACCCACTAAAATAGAAGAAATTGCCATTGGCTACTCAAGCCTGACCCCAGCCAGCCAGCCAGTCATCCAGCTTCCGAGACTACCACTCAACCTCCAGCTTCTCAGACTACCACTCAACCTCAGGTCAACATGTCACCAGTATCACAGGAGAACACTTTGTCCCTGTGATATTAAGTTAGATAAAAGGCCTATGAATGTCGCAAACCAGAAAACACTCATTAGTACACAATCCAGAATCCAGCAAAGACCTTCCATAAAACTTACAAGGTGCCTCAAAACCGGAATGAGTGTACTGACCTGATATGGTAAATAAGAAGACAAAAGATGAGTACCGAAATCTGAAAACTGGACCCACCTTCTTATGTGCACTTCAAAGGATCCAGTAATTCACTTTAGGTTTCATTGGGGAAGAAAAGGTTCTATCTTTCTTCATGTACAAACCAAACCCAATAATGAATACACTATAAATAACAAAAAATACTGATTTGAACATTAAAATGCCATGTTGCTAAATTCATCAATACAACTGCCCCTATTTCTGTGGTATGCATCCCAAATGTGCAATTAAAGTTGTACAACATGCCCCAGAAGTAACAGCATTGTAAGATTTCAGTTAGAAAGCTAGTAATATACATTTTACTCGGGGTACAGTAAATGCCTCACTTTTGTTTTTTTCATTTCATATAGCTGGAGCATTTAGTAAATTGCCTTTAGCAAAATGGTGTTTCCTTAAAATTAGTTTGTACACTGTGGCTTGCACAGTGTGCTCCTCAGTAGACCCATGTTCATACACATAATGCACTTGGCTGAGTGACCAGAAGAAACATTTCCCATATCCTGAACATACAGTTTCCCAGGTGAAACCTTCCAACCCCTTAAAGTGATGCCACTGCTGCTTCAGTTAATAGATTTTGTAACCCACATTTTCACCAGAGTGATTCCTAAATATTTTATGCATACATCTGAGTTCCACCCTGTTGCTTGAGTAAACCAAAACAAGCTTGCTATATGCAAAATCAAACTGCTTAGAGCTGCTACAGGGGAAGGGGCATATATGTGCTGGGTGAGCACCCAGAAGCATGTCTAACCTCATTCCCTGCAAAACTATACAGCAACAAAGAGTTCCACACATACCAAATGAGTAAGGGACATCTCAGCAAGTGGTGTTGCATGGCTTGGATGTGTATCCTTAGGTTATATTCTGCAGCCAACACAGGTCTGCATGTTCGCTCTTTCCAATATTTGTCATAATATGGTCAAATGTTAATTTGCTTCTGTCCTGATATTCATTATTTCATAGTGCAAATCAGAGTAATTCCCTCATGCAGATCTGAGCAATGAAATTTTAATGTTAAAGAGTTTTGTGACACAATGTTGCTTTCTAGTTGAGGCAGGTGAGCAGTATCAATGTCTCTCAGGTGCACATGTGCACAGAGGGAGAGTAAATACCAATGCATGATTAGTGTGAACTCCCATTGTCACATATCAGATATCGATGAACCACACAGTTGAACTAGTACTACTATCATACATTGTAGTGGCATAAGGGACTTCTACTGATTCTGGGTACATAATATTTCTTAATGAAGCCTACCTACTCCTAAATAGCAGTACAATACCATTGCATATGCAATATCTTCTGATGCAGCTTATTAAGACATGTTAAGGAGCTATACACTTCCCACCACAGACTAATCTGGGACACACATTAGTCAGTACAAATGGAGCTCTCTTCTGCACACTGTCATCCCATACTTACATCAACTATATGTACTATTCAGCAGTCTCTTCAGGGGTTTTACCTCTCCCTCATATTTGCTCAGTTCTTGCCTCTATGACACCTACCTTCCATCCCTTGCTAATAGTAACTCATAATCTATCATTTAGACTCCTGTTGCACAATTATTTTCCAAATTTTATTACTTACTCTTCTATTATACCTTTATGGAATAGATCTTGTATCGAATTTGTAAATAGAAAACTTAAACATGTCTAATAGATGCTCTGTTATTAGAAACATAACTAAAATCACTATATATATATATATATATATATATATATATATATATATATATATATATATATATATACTATATATGAATATATATAATTTGAACACTATTTTTTTATCTCACATGTTTATGCTTACATTGCATTACAAATATATATGAATATGATCTGTATGTGACCCCCTATTCAGTGGAGACCCAGGGAGAAAAGCTTCATAACAAACAATTGACATATGTTGTTCAGACAGTAATTACGGAGATGAAGCAAAGTGCAAGTACAGATTATTGACAAGCATTTCCACTGTAAAACTGCATACATGCACACACAGACACACACACACACACACACACACATATATATATATATATATATATATATATATATATACATAAATAAATAATAATATATATATATATATATATATATATATATATATATATATATATAAAATATTTCAATACAAAATTAAACGGAAATATAGTAGATAACACAGATATTGAGAAGTATGCAATCATTTAATGAGCAAAAATATAATAGGGCTCATAATCACTTTAGTTTGATTTAGACAAGCTTTTCAGCACTGAAGTTTGTAGTGAGAGATAAATCCTGCAGCTTTATGTATAGATATGTAAGAAGATAAGATTCAGTAATATGTAAATGGGATGTCTAGGATATTTAATAAGTGACTATGGGAACTCACACCGATTGTGCATTAATATTTACCCTCCACTCTGTGCACATATGCACTTGAGAAACATTGACGCTGCTCACCTGCCTCAACTAGAAACCAACATTGTGTCACAAAAATGCAGGCCACCCACTAAAATAGAAGAAATTGCCATTGGCTACTCAAGCCTGACCCCAGCCAGCCAGCCAGTCATCCAGCTTCCGAGACTACCACTCAACCTCCAGCTTCTCAGACTACCACTCAACCTCAGGTCAACATGTCACCAGTATCACAGGAGAACACTTTGTCCCTGTGATATTAAGTTAGATAAAAGGCCTATGAATGTCGCAAACCAGAAAACACTCATTAGTACACAATCCAGAATCCAGCAAAGACCTTCCATAAAACTTACAAGGTGCCTCAAAACCGGAATGAGTGTACTGACCTGATATGGTAAATAAGAAGACAAAAGATGAGTACCGAAATCTGAAAACTGGACCCACCTTCTTATGTGCACTTCAAAAGGATCCAGTAATTCACTTTAGGTTTCATTGGGGAAGAAAAGGTTCTATCTTTCTTCATGTACAAACCAAACCCAATAATGAATACACTATAAATAACAAAAAATACTGATTTGAACATTAAAATGCCATGTTGCTAAATTCATCAATACAACTGCCCCTATTTCTGTGGTATGCATCCCAAATGTGCAATTAAAGTTGTACAACATGCCCCAGAAGTAACAGCATTGTAAGATTTCAGTTAGAAAGCTAGTAATATACATTTTACTCGGGGTACAGTAAATGCCTCACTTTTGTTTTTTTCATTTCATATAGCTGGAGCATTTAGTAAATTGCCTTTAGCAAAATGGTGTTTCCTTAAAATTAGTTTGTACACTGTGGCTTGCACAGTGTGCTCCTCAGTAGACCCATGTTCATACACATAATGCACTTGGCTGAGTGACCAGAAGAAACATTTCCCATATCCTGAACATACAGTTTCCCAGGTGAAACCTTCCAACCCCTTAAAGTGATGCCACTGCTGCTTCAGTTAATAGATTTTGTAACCCACATTTTCACCAGAGTGATTCCTAAATATTTTATGCATACATCTGAGTTCCACCCTGTTGCTTGAGTAAACCAAAACAAGCTTGCTATATGCAAAATCAAACTGCTTAGAGCTGCTACAGGGAAGGGGCATATATGTGCTGGGTGAGCACCCAGAAGCATGTCTAACCTCATTCCTGCAAAACTATACAGCAACAAAGAGTTCCACACATACCAAATGAGTAAGGGACATCTCAGCAAGTGGTGTTGCATGGCTTGGATGTGTATCCTTAGGTTATATTCTGCAGCCAACACAGGTCTGCATGTTCGCTCTTTCCAATATTTGTCATAATATGGTCAAATGTTAATTTGCTTCTGTCCTGATATTCATTATTTCATAGTGCAAATCAGAGTAATTCCCTCATGCAGATCTGAGCAATGAAATTTTAATGTTAAAGAGTTTTGTGACACAATGTTGCTTTCTAGTTGAGGCAGGTGAGCAGTATCAATGTCTCTCAGGTGCACATGTGCACAGAGGGGAGAGTAAATACCAATGCATGATTAGTGTGAACTCCCATTGTCACATATCAGATATCGATGAACCACACAGTTGAACTAGTACTACTATCATACATTGTAGTGGCATAAGGGACTTCTACTGATTCTGGGTACATAATATTTCTTAATGAAGCCTACCTACTCCTAAATAGCAGTACAATACCATTGCATATGCAATATCTTCTGATGCAGCTTATTAAGACATGTTAAGGAGCTATACACTTCCCACCACAGACTAATCTGGGACACACATTAGTCAGTACAAATGGAGCTCTCTTCTGCACACTGTCATCCCATACTTACATCAACTATATGTACTATTCAGCAGTCTCTTCAGGGGTTTTACCTCTCCCTCATATTTGCTCAGTTCTTGCCTCTATGACACCTACCTTCCATCCCTTGCTAATAGTAACTCATAATCTATCATTTAGACTCCCTGTTGCACAATTATTTTCCAAATTTTATTACTTACTCTTCTATTATACCTTTATGGAATAGATCTTGTATCGAATTTGTAAATAGAAAACTTAAACATGTCTAATAGATGCTCTGTTATTAGAAACATAACTAAAATCACTATATATATATATATATATATATATATATATATATATATATATATATATATATATATATACTATATATGAATATATATAATTTGAACACTATTTTTTTATCTCACATGTTTATGCTTACATTGCATTACAAATATATATGAATATGATCTGTATGTTTTTATTGGCTCAGATGCAGCTGAAAAGGGTCACTGCACAGTCAATCCACCAGATAATCAAAGTATAAATAAATGAATGAATAAACAAATAAACACTCTGCTTTGTGAAAAATGAACAGCTTATGCAAAACCATGATCTAATCTGCCCTGATACTTGCATATTCACTTCTACGGCTATGTAGTTAAAGTTTTGTCTTAGAGTATTGAATATTCTACATTAAAAGGAAATGTAAATGCATATCCAAATTATCATCTCATTAAATTAAGAAAAAGGGTACCTGAATGATGATCAGCAATTATACAACCAAGCATAAGAGTGAATATATATAGCTGAGCACTAAAATGTAAAAACAGAACTAAAACTGTGTTGGATTGGAACAATGTTTAAAAATATATCTGATATTTCTGTAGGGTGATATATATATATATATATATATATAGATCAAGAAATAGTGAGAGATAAAACCTCGATCTCTGAGGTAGAACACCTTTCAAGATAGCATATATATAAACTTTGGGGGAGAGTAGAGGTTTATCCTCCCAAGTGTCTATTTTCTATTTGAATTTTGATTCTGTGTGCTAGTTAGCATCTATAGACTTTAGTGGAGAATGGAAGTACAGCCCCCCCAAAAATGTTTCTATTTTCCATTTGAATTTGTATGTGATATGTTACTTTGCATCTATAGACTTTGGTGGAGAGTGGGAGTACAGCCCAGCCCCCAGAAATATTTCTGTTTTGCATTTGAATTTGGATCTAATGCGCTTGTTAGCATCTGTAAACATTGGTGGAGGGTGGGAGTACAGCCCACTCCTCAGAAATATTTCTATTTTCTCTTTTAATTTGGATGTGGTATGTTACTTTGCATCTATAGACTTTGGTGGAGAGTGGGAGTACAGCCCACCCCCCAGAAATATTTCTGTTTTGCATTTGAATTTGGATCTAATGCGCTTGTTAGCATCTGTAAACATTGGTGGAGGGTGGGAGTACAGCCCACTCCTCAGAAATATTTCTATTTTCTCTTTTAATTTGGATGTGGTATGTTACTTTGCATCTATAGACTTTGGTGGAGAGTGGGAGTACAGCCCACCCCCCCAGAAATATTTCTGTTTTGCATTTGAATTTGGATCTGGTGTGCTAGTTAGCATCTGTAGACATTGGTGGAGGGTGGGAGTACAGTCCAACTCCCTCAGAAAATGTTTCTATTTTCTCTTTTAATTTGGATGTGGTATGTTACTTTGCATCTATAGACTTTGGTGGAGGGTGGGAGTACAGCCCACTCCTCAGAAATGTTTCTATTTTCTCTTTTAATTTGGATGTGGTGTGCTGCTATTTTCTACTCTATAAATAGCATGCAAGCAATGCCAATTATCTGCACCTGATGTTTTACAACCTTAAGGAAAGGTAGCATACTATTGCTAGCTTTGCAATCAAATAAAAGCACATTTCAATTTATTTTATTTATTTTGCGTACAATGATATAAAACCTGCAGCTCATTTTATGTAATAATTTCAACAACTTGTAAATTATGACTTTAGCTTGGAAACTTTTTTTATATGTTTTGATCTTCATTCTGTGACTTCACTAAATAACAAAAAATATATATGCATTGTATAAGTCAGTGCTAGGCTACCTTCTCTTTTAAGCCATTTTAAACCTAACCAAATTCCCTTTCAAAGATTAGAATCAAACCCCGTACTCTGAAATTGTAAGGTAAACACTTCAACCATTATATCAACCCCCAGCCCCTAATAGAACTGAAGCAGAACTATAAGTGCAAACCAAGCTGCAAAGTTTTAAGATGTCTGAGTTTTAAACTTTACAAAAGGTCTTAAGTTATATCTACATGTTTTTTTTTTCACATCTGGCATATCAGGGATAATGTTATTCAAAATAATGGATTTAAATTTTGACTGTTGAACTATAACAGCTGAACTGTAGTCATATATCCAGGAAAATATCTTATGAAGTTTATATAGAGTTCAGTAATGATATCAACATTGATTTGTTTAAATACAAAGATGAACTGAAAACATCCAAAATCTAGTTATAAGTGTTGAGTCATTCAATGTCAGACGATTACAATGCTGAATGCATAATCCCAAACTGTTTCCAAAGTGTTTTTCTGATTTTAATTATTGTTGGCACCTGTTCCCACCCACCAGTGACCACGAGGATTCTATCTCCTATTGTCTCATTCACTCCTCCTGAATCCTGGTGTCATAGAATATTGGAAAAACAAGGTCAGAATGAAGTGTGATGGTTGCTATCCCGCAAGGCTAGGAGATTTTTCTTATGCTTCGAACAATTCGCTCTGCTCACTGCAAACACTGAGCAGTTCCTGCTATGCTGGATCCTGTATGAGTACTCACTTACACCTGAAAGGTGTGGCTAGAGAACATGCACACCATCTGGCAGGTTTGGGCTTCCCAAGTCCCATGGTACAGGAACTATGCAACCTCACCTGCCAATGTGCAGCTCTTACAGAGGGACACTGCCATCATGGCCTCTTCTGATTAGTGATGCAGCATCAGTCATTTCCTCTCAACTTTCCCAGGCCTGTGATACTCCAGGGACAGGCTGCTTATCAACCAGGCCATCTGGTTATACTGAGTACTCCATCATTTTGTACAATGGGGTCAGTGTCATCATCTGCATGTTTCAAATCAGCAACAGCATTTCAGATTTTAAAGCTTTAATAACTTTTAATATAATTAACTTTATCTTTAGTTTACTATCCATAAGATGCAGACTAATAATGTTTTTGTGACATATATGTAGTGTGTGTGTGTGTGTGTGTGTGTGTGTGTGTGTGTGTGTGTGTGTGTGTGTGTGTGTGTGCGTGCGTGCACATGTGTGGGCATGCTCAAGTGTATGTATGTATGTGTGTGTTGCTGAGTTTGTTAACATTCAGCCTTATAAATAGGGTGTTTTTATATCTTGCCCTTGTTTCAGCTGGCTTTGGAGCATCTGCATTAAACAAAATGGTACACAGTGAGTTGTGTTGTTACTCTGCTGTGATAGTTAATATTTTGCTCTTGGCTGGGAATTGTACTGTCAGTTCCAGTTTTTGCAGCAAGTGTTCATGATTCTCATTATCCCTCAGTGGTCCCTGAACCAGTAACTGAGCCCCAGCATCAATCCAGTCACTGTAATTGTAGGTGACGCCTGTGGGCTTTTTACTCAATCCTTGTGGTGATTCATTTCAGCAGTTGCTAAATGTCTGTCCACTTACTTGTCTCTTCAAGTATGGGCTCACAGTTTGCCATGTCACATTTTGTTGTCAGTCTGCTTACTTTAGAAGCCAACTGCCTCATGCTTACTGCCAACCAGGTACTATTGCCATTCACATATACATTTTGGGAGAGGTACACTTAATTGCTCAGCTTGGAGGCCAGCTGCTGATGTACTATACACCCCAGTAAGCAGTTTACTGTTACGTCACAAACAGTGAACAATATATCAACTTATGCCAGGTTTATTAGATCATTACCTAAGTGTCATAGAGCCCATTTAGATTTACCTCATCCACATAATGCTGATCACTTTAATTCATCCACATTCATATGTCACAAGCCTAAATTAAGTCATAATGGCTACATGCCTACACCTGTAAGGACTAGTGAGGCTAGAGCACAGAATGGTAATGTATTAGTAATTGGTGCCTCTCTTGTCAGGTACGCAGATACTCCACTAACCAAACTTTACAAGGCAAGGGGCATGGTCAGCTGTCTATCTGGTGTAAGGATTTGTGATGAGACCAAAGACCCTAGGTCCCTTCATCTAGAGCATGAATATGTTGTCATTGCTGCCCCAATCAAGATGATTGATCTTACATGCTGTATACTGAGGGAAATGCAGACAGCTGTTGTTGAGCTCACTGTGCATTTGACTATGGTGGGAAAGACACATGCCTTCAGCAGTATATTGTATTCTCTAACAATGAATTTCAGACCACAATAATTGCTTTTAACAAGTGGATTTTTAACTGGAGTCATTCCATGGGGAGTCAATATAAGCCAGCATGGGAAACAATGATTCATAGGCTGACATGCTTTGCTGGATAGAGCCCTGTTCTCATTCTTCAAGACTTCTGCAAAGTGGCTTAAGACTTTTTCTGTGTCAGTACTGCTTATTTTAGGATCTTGTATAGGTATTTGTTGTGTTGTGCATTTTATGGGTGTGGTGAAGGTGATACAGGGCAGGGTCATTTGAGGTTTATTTTATTTATTTTATTTTTATTTTACATTTGTTGACCGGGCTAGTCCAGCTGGATAATTTCCATTTTCAGTGGAGGCCCGGGGAGAAAAGCTCCATAGATTAAAACAAGGTTATAGAGATTAAACAATTACAATAAATGTCTGAGACTCAGACAGTGAGCAACAATGCATACATATTAGTTTAGATAAAGTAATAAAAAACACATAGTACTATCTACGTATTGAGAAAGGCATTAATTGTTTACAGTACAATTATGTGAGAATAGGGTAATTACATATTTTAAAATGTATATACATACTTATAAAAGGCATCTACATTTTTTTTTTTTTTTTTTTTTGAGAACAGTAGTAACAGTACAGTTGTATAGTCATTATGTCATTTGTGATCACAAAGAAAGATTGTTTTGAAATAAGGAATTATGATAGTAAAATGAATAAAGTAGATTAGTCTGGATTGGTACAAGAGCAAAGCCAGAAGTTGTTCAGATGTAAAAGAAGTTGCTTTTTAAAAAGATGTAAGGAGCCAAGAGAGGTAATGTGTGAGGGGAGGTTATTCCATATTTTGCCTACTGAGTTACTGAGAGGTTATGTAAGCTAAGCAGATATCTCCGAGCAGGAGTCTGTATGTGGCTGGGAACAAGAACAGAGCTTTAGCTCTTGTTGATAATTCCTTGTCATTTGACCATTATGTCTCCACAGTAGTTTGTAAAGCCTTTCATCAAGCTCATCTAATTTTCAAAAGCATCTCCACTAGATCCAAAGAAGTCTTTCTTTTCTCATAGGTAATCATATTCATTATTGAATATAATGCATCTTTTAGCATGTATTTATCTAAATAAACATATCACACAACTTGACAGATCTCAGATTCATAACTAGAAAGATCAGTGGCCTCAAAAATCATAATTATCTGGAGGGACTGACAGTCTGTACTCAGGCCCTTACAGATTCCTCAGTGGAGATCTATGCCTAGTCTTTTATGTCATGAAAGATCCAACTATATTTGATCTCCTATTCCTTTGCCTACTAATGGTACATGAAATAGTTAAAGGAAGTAAATCTACATCAGCATATAAGCAAGACATGTTGGAGTGATAGATTCATATCTAAATATATCCCTCAACTCTGGAACAAAATTCCACTACACGGCAAGCAGAATAGCACCCTTGCCACCTTCAGTGTAAACCTGGATAATTTGATGGGCACCCTATATTTTCTTTCCTTCCTTGAAGCTAGAGGAAAATTCTGAATAGAGTCTTTTGGCTAGGCTTGAAATGGTCTGTAGACTGATTGCCTAGTACTTACCTATGAACTTATAAGGTGCTCTACATAGAATGTACAACTCAACCCATGTATTTTTCTTAGTGAGGAAATAATATTCATTCAAACTGGGTCATGTATTTGTTCACACACACGCATCACAGTCACAACACACACATTCGCACACTAAAGCCCCTAACCAACACATTTACACACATAAACTTATCTAAATTCAAGCGATACATCCACACACTGCACCAGCGGAAGCGGAAATTCAACTTCTCTGTGGTTCAGGATTTTGAATTTTGTGCTTCTGCCAGTTTCAGAACTTTCAGTTTTCAGCTATGTAATTTTGAAATACTGAATTTCGGGATTTCAGTATTTCAAAATTACATAGTGGACCCATATATATATATATATATATATATATATATATATATATATATACTTATACATATATATATATATATATATAGATATATATATATAAATATATATATATATATGTGTGTGTGTGTGTGTGTGTGTAATTTAGTGTGCAATGAAAAATAAAATCATTAAATGAAGTATAAGTATGGATAGATTAATGAAAGTTTAATCAAAGAAGCCATGAATCATGGTAATTATTTTTGACATTAAATGCAAGTAATGATGTGGTAACTACAGAATTGCAAGAATAACAGGTAAACCATACAAAAACATAAATAAAAGGCATGGACAAAAGCATTTAATAAGCTATAACACAAATAAATGCTTTCTGCATCAGTGTTAAATAAGGTATAGACATTATGACAGGAGGAAGTTTAAAAGTTCAATTAAATATCATCTGCTAACAGAAAATTATCCATTTTTTGTGTGATGCTCCACTAGCTAGTCCTAAATTCCCAGCCAATCAGTGGATCAAACCATTCCCAGTCAAGACAGCCCTATGGCTAAATCATTCACCCAAGCAATAGTTAAGCAAACCAGGAGCCATCATCTACTCTGGCAATTGGGTTCTTCCCCACCTCACACCACACTACAGTGGCTCCACGACTACTCTTCAGAGGGGACACATAGTGGTGCACCAGTGCCGCGTGAGCTCACAGCCTCCATTGCTGTATCACTATTACAGTCATCTGAGCTTCCTCATTGAATGGCTGACACATCATTGGCCAGTCATTACCACTGTCCCAATTCAATCCCGACATCACCTATGTTGCTAAATGAATATAGGTCTTCTGGGCCATGCTCAGGGCTTTATCTTGTTACACCATGTAGTAGGGCCCACTAACAGAAAATGTTCACGTAATTCCACAGTGACATGTAGTCCTTCAGCTGGTTTGTGAATGTGTACTTAACAAGAACTTTGCCGCAGCACAGATGGAAGCCTGTAACAGAGCTTACAAACATACACCAAAATCATGATTTAACAAATCTGTTATTGGATTTTTGGTATGGATTTCAGAAACCTATCAGCTGACCTAGGGTCACAGCATGGTTTGTGTCATTCCAGGATATGAGCAAGTAAATGTTGTTTACACAATTTTGAAATATATGGATAAATTCTGCTTGAATTAGGCATAGATGTTGTTTGAATTCACACCGTTGTGAACTGTAAAGCAAGGAACAGTGGGGTATTCCAGCATTGCGACTAGATATACGTTAAGCTGCCTGTTATCAGCTTTCTCTCTGCTTTGTGAAGAAAGAAGGTTGTAGTTTAATGAATATATGCACAGAAAAAAGATAACAGATATGGAAAGAAAGAAAATACACTAAGGCAGTAGAAAACTAAAAATTACACTAAAAACAACCATAGTCATATAATGGCATCTAATTTTCTGATTTATCCAAGCTACTTATGCTTAACAGATGAAATGAATATTAATGATCAGTTCAATTAGCTTGGTTGGGCTAACTGATTCAGTCATGGAATAATCAAAAAATATGAAGATGTGTTTAATGTTTTGGTGATAGGAGGATCAACACTTGTATTTCTGGTATCCTTGTGCATGACTGGATTTTTACTAGAATTATGATATAGTTCAGAAGAAACTACACACTTAATAAAATATACTTTTATTTTACTAAGATACAGGTACTAAATTTTAGTCAAAAGGCAGGCTATTCAGATGGTAGAAGGACTATGAAATGTGATTGTACATTAGTGAGTATTTATTTATTTGCATTTGTTTACTGTGAAAATTCAAATGGGACACAAAACACCCTCCTTTTCAGCAGGGGCCCAGGCAGAAAAGCACAAACACATATACTTCAGTAGTACAACAATTACAGCAGTATGCATAATACACTAGTACAAATGAAAGTTCAAAGTCAGGTATACACAGTAAATGAACTAGCTCTGAGCATAAGTACAAGTTCAGATAAAATAATAATGAAAATAGCAGTGACTATAATTCATGTGGGGGACAGTAAGAAGGATACTTGTGGAATAATGTGAAAATAAAGGTTATGTTTTCAGATATTAATAGCTGACAAATTGAGATTGTAACATAAAAAAATCACATATTGTTATAGTTATGTTGTAAGAGGGCATACATCCTATTAATAATATTTAATGTCTAACTTTTTTGGAAAGACTGTTTAATCTGTATATTGAAATATCTGTTGACTGTAATTACTATTTCAGTCTTTTAATCCGTTACTAATTTTTTGTTGAATTTTTGGGGCATTTCCCCTGGCCCTCCAATGAAAATGGGCCACTGGCCGAGTTGGACTATCCCAGTGAACAAATGTAAAAAAAATATATATATAGGAGGTAAATAGGAGCATCTGGTGAAGGATTTAGATGTGTTAACTTGAGATTACTAAGAATTAGTTAGGAAAGGATTTCAAAATATATAATATTTAGAAGATGAGTAATAAAATAATTTACAGAATGTACATAGGGAGTATTTACAGTTTTGAATATAAGGTTTTGGGCACTACTAACTTTTTCAGTTAGTGTGAACTGTCTGGTTCGGTAAAAGCAGAGATGACTGAGTATAAAGGTGTGCCATGAGTATTATGGGATATCTCATTTCACCATTATTTGTAATCTCAGAGTTGTTTCATTTTACATATATACATCAAGCATTATAAATAGTGCTATCAATAAAGTAAGAAGACCTTTTTCTCAGCTTTGGAAGAGTTTTTTTTGGTCCTCAACTTTGGTTTGAGGGAGGCACCAGTGTAAGAAATGCCCAGGATGCCAAATAACTTAGCTATGATTCTGATCTTAAATTGTACTTCTAAAGTGGAAATATACTGTGGAAGATATTCAGATTGTTATCAGAGTAACAGTGAAGTATTGGAGTAATTGATTAAGGGGCAATCACTTCAAGGGAACACAATGAGCGTAGAATACTATTGCACTGTTCACAAATGAGTACACTTACTTTTATTGAGTAAGAGACAGTTGCATTTTGAATTTTAGTATATAGCAGAATGAAAAAAAGAACTTGGCACTACAAATATCAGTAATCACACTATCACCTGTGGTGCTAGCAGGAATAGATATAATAATCAACTCGGGTGCACTCCCACAAGCAAAGACTTTCTGAGTTTGTGTTAGGCAAGCACACAGTACCTAAGTACTGCATCATAGTTCACACAAATCCACAGTAGTACTCCAAATCCAGACATTTTAAACTGAACAGGCAATAGGTTAAGTTACTTTTATCCACAGGCAAACCACCTCCCACATTCCGCAGTTATGACCACTTTGCTGTGTACACCTTTTCTGATTGTGATAAAAAGTAAAATGCCTTAACTTCTTAATGAAAGAATCCAGAGCAAAGCCAAAAAATAATGAAGGGCAAAGGTCCAGAATTAGATACTCTTATTCAGATTCTCTTATTATACTTAGAAAGCTGCTAGAAAACAGGCTTTGTGCTAGCCTTTATTTTGAAGGATGCAAAGTCTGAAACTCAAATATTTCTCATTATTTACTGACATAATCCTCAATGATTTGCCAGAAACAACAGAATTTAGAAGGAAGAGAGAAAAATATAAAGCAAAATCAGGGGCATTCTGTAAAATCAGCAACACTTGAAAGTTGTGTAATTTCAACTTTCTTTCACATAAACAAAAGCCACAAGTATTCTGACTTAATTCACACAAATGCACATCGGTCCTTGAAAGCCATATGATTAACTGAACAATTGACCAGAGGGTATGTTACTTTCATCCAAAACAATCCCCTGCCCTACCCAGTAATTATACCCACTTTGTTGTGTTCACCTCTTTTTAATGTAATGAAAAATACATCTCAACCAGTTAGTATAATACTCAGGGTCTGTCACTCTTCTGGTCAGGATAAAACAGACGAACATTTGTGGGTTCTGTTCAAGCAGCTTTATTACACACAAACACATCAGAAATGAGTATTTGTAACTTAAACTTAAATAACTTATAAACAGACTTACTACTGCACTCATACATGTTAACACCCTGGCTGTTTTCTCATAGGTTCATAGGAGTGTACTAGGCTAATGGCCCTGGAGCCTTTACAAGCCTAGCCCAAAGGATTCCCTGGCAACATGCCACCCAAAGTTATTTCCCAGTGCCTCTGTCTGGCAGGACCACTGAAATGATCCCTATGGTGAATTTTCTATTTTCCATCCACTCATCAAGATTTCTCTTGAAGAGGTCCAGTGAGGTGCTCTGCTTGATGTGTAAGGGAAGCCTATTCCAGAGCATGGGCAGTCTCTGGGTTAGGAACATGTCCCTCCAGCAAGTTCTGTTGATAACGGTAGTGAGGTTGAGGTCTCTGGAGCATGTGGCATGGAGGGATTGGGATTTCTTTAAATGTAGCATATCTAACAGCGCTGGGAATGACATGGCTTTGTAGGTCAAGCAGAGATTGCCTCTAAGTAGGCGATATGATATTGAGAAAAGCTGGAGTTTTTTAGTCTTTCCATATAGGGCAGGTGTTTAAGGCCTAGGATCCTCTTTGTGAGATATTTTTGTGATCTTTCTCATTGTTGCATATGTCTAGTGAGGTACATGCCAAAAGGGGCATTGTACTTGATAATTGGTCTAATGAGGGAAGGGTAGAGAGAGACAATGACCTCTTTCTTCATGGATGCAAAACCCTTTGAAATGAGATGTGCCACATAGAAGGATATTCTGACCACAGTGGCAATGTGATTGTCAAAGGAGAGGTTACTATCCACTTGTGTTCCCAGATCTCTTATAAAACCTTTGGTGTTCAGTGGACTACCATTGATGTGGTAGTTTTTGGGTACCGTGTTCTTCCCAAAGGAAATGACGATGCATTTTTTGGCATTGAGCTTAAGGCCATGGTTCTGACACCAGTCACTGGTCTCTGTGAGGCCTTTCTGTAGAATGTCAACATAATTTGGAGAGCTAATAATGGCTCCCAGCTTGCAATCGTCTGCGAACTTGGTCAGTCAGAGTCCCTTGGTTTTGGCCTGGAGTTCAGAAAAGTAGATGCTAAAGAAAAGAGGACCCAGGACTGATCCCAGTGTGACTCCACTCGTGACTGGTTGGTAATCTGACTTGGAGTCCGCTACTTTCACAGCATGGGTTCTGTCAGTAAGCCAGTTTGAAACCCACCTTGTGACATAGGAGTTGATGCCTAGTTTATTGAGTTTATCTATGATTCCTGAGTGAGGAATTGTATCAAAGGCCTTGGCCAAATCGAAGTAGGCTATGTGAACTACCTTGCCTTCATTCACAGCTTTGGTGACAAATCTGATGGTCTATCAGGTTGACCAGACATGATCTTTCCTTCACAAATCCATACCGTGTGGGGTTTAGAGTCTGGAGATTCCCTATGTCCCTATTTATTAGGTCCGTGATGATGCATTCCATAGCCTTACATACCAGACTTGTCAGGCTAGTGGAGGGGTATTTTCCAGAGTCTGTAGTTGCACCCCCTTTGTGGAGTGGGATGACTGTAGCAGTGCACCATTCGGTGGGGACAAAGCCTGAAGTGAGGCTGTGATTGAGCAGGGTACACAGGTGTGGTGCCAGTTCATTTTGCAATTCATGTAGAACACAGCCATGGATATTGTCAGGTCCCATGGAAGCTGTATTCTTGGTCTTAGACAGTGCAATTTTAACATAAGCAGTTGTAATATTGGGTACAAGGCATTCCTCAGCTATTGTGATTGGCCCTTTGGTGGGTGAGAGGGGGTAAAGTTGGCACTGAATCTGTCAGCCAGTATATTGGCAATGTCTGTCGGCTCATTATAGGAGTTACCATTGGGTAGTAGCTCAGAGCAGATCTGAGCATTGCCTTGTAGATTTCTGACATAACTATAGAAGGCTTTGTGGTTGTCTTTAGTATCTGCTGCAATTTTGTTTTCATAGCTAGCTCCAGATGATTTGATGAGGGATCTTAGCGTTTTGTTCAGGCTAACGAGGGAGTTTTTCCAGTCTTGGGACTTTGCCTTGCTCTGCAACAGTTTCTTCCTTCTGTTGTAGAGCTTGTTTATGGCAGGGGATCACCAGATTGGCTTCCTTTCTTTTGGAGGAGAGCATCTTGGTTCTATTGGGAATGGCCTGTTCCATGCATTTGTGTACATGTTCGTACAGTGCATTGGAGTATGATTCAGCAGTCCTGCAATTGCATGGGGGTCATGAAGTTAGTCACCTCAGTTTTTAGAAGCCCAAAGTTAGCTTTGGAAAAGTTTTTCATGGTGGTTACCTTTGTGGGGGTTGTGGGTGAGATGTGGATATCCATGGTGACTAGCTTGTGGTCAGGTCTTACCAGGGAGGAGTTGACAATTGATGTAGAGTAATAGTTGCCCATATTAGTAATAACCAGATCGAGGATGTTGCTGTCCCTAGTGGGGGGTAAGAATGAGCTGGTCTAGGGCACTGGAATTAATGAATTCCAGAAAACATTGAGCAAGTGTGTTGGCACTTGAGTAGTTTTTCCAGTTAATGGAGAGGTAGTTAAAGTCACCCAGTATGAGTTTGTTGGGTTGGACCTTAATATTTTCTAGGGTGCTTAGAAATGTGAAGTGGGGCATGGTGAGGGATCTATAGCAGGCAACAACCTAGACTGCAGTCTTACCCAGTGTTAGTTTTACCTGGAGTATCTCTGATGCATTATGTTGGGCTACTAGCTTGGAGGTGTGCATATCCTTGATAAATATGGAGACACCACCGCCTTTAGGGCTTCAGTTCACATTTTGGGGCTGAAAGGTGTGTTATGAGTTATAGCTTGGTAGCACAGGAGTGCTTTCAGGTGCCTTGAACCAGATCTCCGTTACTGCACATATGTCAATTTTCTTCATTTTAAAGAGCACTTCAAATTAATGCATCTTGAGATTTCGACTTCTAGTGTTGAGTAGCATAACCCTTAGATTACATTTGCTTGTAGCTGTTATGGTAGCATTTTGGTCTTCTGGACATTGCTTAAAAAAGACACTATAGGGGTGGCAAGGGTCTTGGCCAGTATACGGAATCCCAGGGGTGACAGATGCAAGCCACCTCTGGCAAAGCATCGAAGTCTGTTGATCATGTCATCCCAGGCAGACAGATATGGGATCCCCTTTGAATGACACCAGAAACTTAGCCAATTATTGAAGTCAATCATTTTTTGTTTGTACTGTGATATCATTCTTGGTGACAGTAAGATGCTACTCAGGGGTAGGGTCATATCCTCCTAGGCTACATGATCCAAGAGCTTCTCCATGTCTCTTTTCATGTAATCCAGGGAGGTGCATCTCAGATCATTCACACCAACATGGACAATGACCGAGTCATATCTATACCTGTTGTGAAGTGATCTGAGTGCGTGAATTATGTGGTGTATCCTGGCTCCTGACAGGCAGCTGACCCCTACCTTCTCCTTATTCACACTAGTGATTGGGACATCAGTGTGCCTTACTATTTAGTCACCTATGACAAATGTATTGGGTAAGCTATTTTGCCTTAGGGGCTTTGGTTGTGTGGCACACTGTTTGTGTGAGCTATGTGTCTCAAGGTTTGTGCTGTGGTGCTGTGGTTGCATGGGTTTCTGCCTCGGAAGTCTCTGCTGTTTGGGTAGATTTTTATTGAGAGCCTCCGTGAAGGTGGGTGTATGCTTTGTGTTATTATGTGATAGCTGTGGGGGTGTGTAGCTATGTGTTCCTTGTGGTGTGATGCTAGTGTTGACCTTCTCCTCTTGACTGGCTATTCCAGTCTTGGCTGAGAGAGCATGGCTTCCAATCTGGATATTTAGGTGTATCTCTCAAAGGTCTGACTGTTGGGGGGTAAGAGGAGAGGGCTGTCAGTGTACATGAGGCAGTTACTACATTGCCTCAGGATGCCCATGCTCACCAGGTTAATAGGAAAAATCACAGGGAACTCACCTTTGGACATGCCTGGAGGGGTGTGTAGTTTATTAAGCACTGAGGCTGTTTCTTTTATGGAAAGTTTAGTGCTGGTAGCAGTTTGTGTGCTACAGTAATTGCTATGGGATGTCTGAACAAGTGCTTGACTTAATAAGCTAGTTTAAGTGCAGAAAAGAAGAGAATTAGCAAGCTCTAAGGGAAAATTTGAAGAGTACACTTTCTGGCACCGGTAATAGTTTACCCTAGCTTACTGGTGCTGCACATCGAGAAAACTCATGCAGACACAGGTGTTTAAGGCAGAAAGTTAAAAGGGATAGAATGCAGCTCAAAATGGCCAATAAGGTACAATTTCAGAGCTGGAAACCACTCCTCTAGTGGTAGATAGGCTGCTCAGTGCTTACCAGTCCCACTGATAAGCAGAAAGGCTTCCCTCTACCACAGAAAGGTCTGGGCAACTCAGATACTCCAATACAGTCCTGAATACAGCGAATCTGAATTTGGAATATTCTAGTAACAAAAAATGGTGGGAAAACAAACAAACAAGATAGAATTTTGGGGGGGGGTGGGAAAACAGCAATAAATACACTTAAAACAGCTATAAATTCACTTTAATCACAGAGCAGGCTAGCGAACTTGAGTGTGTAGCCAAAAAACAGTAAATTCAGTTAAAATAAATGCAATAACTTATAAAATTACTACATTAAAGTGCAGTAAGCATGTTTAAGCAAGAATAAGTAAACATGGGTACTTAGAATCAATCAAAGTCTTTCTTTCTCCTTTCTGCTGCTCCTGTAGTTTGCAGGATGTCAAAACAGGATCTGCAGAGCTAAAACAAGAGCAAACCTATGCAAACATGGGTTTTTAAGGCAGAAAGTTAAAAGGGATAGAATGCAGCCCAAAATGGCCAATAATGTACAATTTCAGAGCTGGAAACCACTCCTCTAGCAGTAGATAGGCTGCTCAGTACTTACCACTCCCACTGATAAGCAGAAAGGCTTCCCCTCTATCAAGAAAGGTCTGGGCAACTCAGAAACTCCAATACAGTCCTGAATACAGCAGATCTGAATCTGGTCTATTCTAGTAACAGAAAATGGTGAGAAAACAAGGTTCTTTTAGTTTTTTTGGGAAAACAGCAATAAATACAGTTAAAACAGTAATACATTCACTTTAAACACAGAGTAAGCTATCACACTTGAGTGTGTAGCCAAAAAACAGTAAATGCAGTTAAAATAAATGCAATAACTTATAAAATGACGAGATTAAAGTGCAGTAAGCAAGTTTAAGCAAGAATAAGTAAATGAAGTTACTTAGAATCAACCAAAGTCTCTGTTTCTCCTTTCTGCTGCTCTTGTAGTCTGCAGGACACCAACACAGGATCCTCTGAGCTAAAACAAGCACAAACCCATGCAAACACAGGTTTTTAAGGCAAAAAGTTAAAAGGGATAGAATCCAGCCCAAAAAGCCCAATAAGGTACAATTTCAGAGCTGAAAACCACTCCTCTAGTGATAGATAGGCTGTTCAGTGCTTACCAGTCCCACTGATAAGCAGAAAGGCTTTCCGCTATCACAGAAAGGTCTGAGCAACTCAAAAACTCCAATACAGTCCTGAATACAGCAAATCTGAATCTGGATTATTCTGGTAACAGAAAATGTTGGGAAAACAAGCAAACAAGTAGAACTTTGGGGGATTTCTTTTTGGGGGGGATCAGCAACAAATACACTTAAAACAGCAATAAATTCATTTTAAACACAGAGCAGGCTAGCACACTTGAGTGTGTAGCCAAAAAACAGTAAATGCAGTTAAAATAAATGCAATAACTTATAAGACGATTAGATTAAAGTGCAGTAAGCAAGTTTAAGCAAGAATAAGTAAGCGGAGGTACTTAGAATCAACCAAAGTCTCTCTTTCTCCTTTTTGCAGCTCTTGTAGTCTACAGGACACCAAAAAAGTAGAGGCACTGTGGCCTGCATGTGCACTGTATTTATATGTACGTGCTACATCTGGAAATACTTCTTAAAGGTACATACCCACGCTCTGATCTACAACCTCCCACTTTGAGAATTAGTCCTTATATGAAATGACAGTATTCAATAACATGCAATTTACAGAAATTATCTTTTGATATGCAGTTATACAGAACTAGTTATTTGACATGCAATCATATAAAATTATACACATATAAAACAATTATGTCCAAGTTGCTGTGTATTTTACACCAGGTTTGGAAATACGACCTGCTCATGTAACATAAAAGTCAGAATTGGATCTAGCAATGGGGACTGTCTTCAAAGGATGTTCAACTTTGGGGACATCTGGGACATCATCAGGAATGGGAATGGATACTGTGACATGTTCTTTGGTATGAAAATTGTCTGGGTTATTCTGAGATATAGAGTCTGTATCATAGGTACGATGCTGCAATATCATTTCTGATACAAGAAGAAGATGCCTGCAGCTTCTCCTGTACTCTGTACCCTCAGATTCCACTAAGTAGGATCTTGGCTCAGTACATATACCTCTCACTTGACCATTTTGATCAAAGCCTTTCACCATTTGCATCCTCACTGTCTCTCCTTCTTTTAATGGACGAAGAAATCTGCTCCTTTTATCATAGCTGGACTTCTGAGAAGAATGCTTCTTAAAAAGTTGGGCTTTGATTGCTCTGTTGTTTTTAGCATTAGACATCAACAAACTAGAACTGATAGGTAAGGCTATTCTCGTTTGCCTAGACAGAAGTCTCTAAGCAGATGAGCCTAGTTGATTGTCACGAGGTATATTTCTGAGATTGAGTAAGTTCAAGAAGATAATAGTATTGTCACACTTTGACCTTTCTAGTAATTGCTTTTCACTCTGTACTGTATGTTCAGCAAGTGGCTATATCACATTATTGAAATCTAACTACATTGAATCACTAAAGGATGACCTCTAGTGATCGATGTAGTAAAACATTGAATAATGTTTAAAAATAAATAAATAAATAAATAAATAAATAAATAAATAAATAAAAACTAACTAGCATAGGCAGGGGGGCACCCCCCACACCCCCCTACTTAAATATTCCATATCCGAGACCGCACTGCATTGAGGTAAATGGTAATCTCCCCCTACGGAGATTTTCATTTACCTGCACGATGTTCTGCGCTTTCAATGTTATGGTGCTGACAATATCAGCATCGATATTGTCGGCTTTCAACATTGTGAAGTAGACCCTTCAGCAAGGCCATTTGACTGAGATTATTCAGGGCTGCTAGTAACACGGATAAAGTCCCACTCTTTATCAAATCTCTAAAACAATTGAATGGAAAACTGAGAACTATTCTCAGAAATAAATTTGTGTGGACTATCATGGACTGAGAAATTACATTTCATCTTAGTAGTAACAGCACTGGACATTAGGTTAGGCATCAAATCGATCTCAAATCAGTTTGAATAAGAGTTTACCAATTCTAAGTAATGCTGACTGTTCCATTCAAATATGTCAGTTGCTACTGTTGACCAATGTAGTTCAGGGATTTGATTTAGCTGAAGTGGCTCTTTTTGCAAATGTGGCTTAGTACTGTCGCACACTGAACAAGAAGAAAGCACTTTGTCAATGTTTTTTGCTAGACAAGGCCAAAATACTAGTCCTCTCGACCTTCTTTTGGTAGAGTCAGAACCTGGGTGGCCACGATGCAAAATCTGAATGTATTCACATTGTAAGGAAGAAGGAACAACAACTTTTGGTCCTTTGAAAATAATACCATCTTCCATTAGCATCTCATCTCTGTATGGAAAGTACACAGGCGGTACACACGATTGCTTTAACGGCCATCCTACATTGATGAAGTGGTTGAGCTTTTGCAAAATTAGATCAGTATTTGTATGATCTCTCAGCTCATCAAGTCTCGTGGTAGAAATTTACATACTTCCAAAACATCAAAGTCAAAATTCTCTGCATCAAGCTGTTTCATGGTATTTCTGGATGATCTAGATAAGGTGTCAGCCAGATAATGAAGTTTGCCTTTTGTATAGACCATTTGAAACTGTACTTTTGCAATTTGAGCATCATTCTTTGTAGTCTTGCTGGAGCGAAATTCTTAGGCTTCTTTAAAATAGTAACTAGAGGTTGATGTCACTTTCTATCTGGATTGCTCGGCCATAGATATAATCATGGAACTTAAAACATGCAAACACAATTTCCAAAAGTTCTTTCTCAATTTCAGCATACTGCATCTCAGTTTGGGTAAGAGTTCTAGATGTGTAGGCAACAGGTCTGCCCTCTTGAAGAATAACTGCATCAAGACCAAACTTTTAAGCATCACAGGAAAGAACTACTGGTTTGTGGACATCATAGTATCTTAATGTAGGCAAGCTAGCAATTTGCTGTTTAAGGTTATTACATGCTCTCTGGTGTTGTTCTAACCATGACCATGCAACATTTTTGCCTGCTAGCTCTCTCAAAGGTGCTGTTAACTCACTAAAATCAGGAATAAATTTACCCAAATAGTTAACCATGAAAAGAAAACTCTGTAGAGCTTGGATATTGTCTAGAGCTAGCATCTCAAGAATGGCTGTTTGTTTAGAAGGATCTGGTCATAAGCCTGTACTGGTAAATAAATGACATGCATAAGTAACTTCTGGTAGTTTGAATTTACCCTTCAGAGGATTGAGCTTTAAATTCACTTCACGCACTCTATCCAGAACTTTCCTGACGTTTCTGTCATGATCTCTGCCTCACCATTACCTCCGACCAGTAAATCATCAACTATTATTGCACACTGGTATCCTGAAAAAAATTGCTCCATTGCACGCTGAAAGACTTCACTGGCAGAATTTATTCCAAAAGGCATCCTGAGGAATCTGTATCTACCAAACAGGGTACTGAATGTAGCCAGTACTGAAGATTTGTGATCAAGCATTACTTGACAAGATGAACGTTTCACATCTAAGACAGAAAAAACAGTGGCATTTGGCATTCCTTGACTGTATCCATAGGATGATGAGGTCTTTTTAATCCCTTGTTCAAGTCTCTTGGGTCAATGCATATTCTGATTTAATTTGAATTTTTCTTATGAGCAGCTACCATGGAAGATACCCACTCAGTTGGTTCTGTGACTGGACAAATCATACCTTGCTGCACTATTTTGTCTAACTGGACCTTGACTTTGTCCTGCATAGCTATTGGAACTCTTCTTGCTGGTCTGACCACTGGACTAACCTCTGGGTCTACTTTCATGGAGTACACAACTGGAAGTTTGCATAGCTTGTCATCAAACACATCACCATACTCTGAGAAAATAGTATCAGTAAAGCTGGCACTGGGACATGTGGTTGCATGATGTACTTCTTTGGTAAGAGAAAGCAGTTTCAGTCTCAAACTGTCTCTGAGACCTAATAATGACTGCACGGGTCTTCAGACTACATAAAATTCCAAGCTGTAACTATTCCCAGCCGAGTAACATGAAAGCACTACTGAGCCTTTGGTTTGAACCTCTTCACCTCCATAAGCAACAAACTTTGCACAATTGATCAAATTAAGTTGCTCACCAGCTCTCACTTTAGCAAATGTTTCTGCTGATATTACATTACACTTTGAATCAGTACCTACTTTGAGCTCTGTGAGTTTACCATTGATCAGGACAGTACAAAATATTTCATTCTTTGCCAATAAATCTACTGCATTAACCTTTTCACAGACCACTGATACACCATTTACATATAAAGTGGGGTTGCAGCTCTCTACATGATCAATTTGCTTTTTTGAGTGACCTTTCTTAATAATTGAATGGGGCTTGCCTGATTTACAAAACTTTTGAAAATGATTCCATTTTTACACTTGTGGCATTGTTGACCAAATGCTAAGCACTTCTCTCTTTTAGACTCATGATTGGCTCCACAATTACAACAGTTAACAATAAGACTTGACTTGGGTTTTGCAGACTAACTGATATTGTACTGAAAATGCCCTTTTTACTGAGCTAGTCTTGAAATTTGCTAGAAAGTTCGGAGTAATCCCTGCCACACCTCTAGGGGTTGCAGCTGCCATGTGCTTAGGTCTGTTTCTGCTTGCCTTGTGTTGCATGCTGTCTACATTTGCTCTGGAGGCTGCTGAAACCATGCCCTTATCACTTACAAGCATACTTGTGTGCATTTCTGTGAGCTCATGGGTTTGACAAATCTCTATGACTTTGCTTAATGTTAAATCACTGCCATGAAGCAAAAACTTTCTCACTGCAGCACTATTAACTCCACACATTAGCCTGTCCTTTATTAACTCATCTTTCAAGTTACCAAATCTGTATGTTTTAGCTTTGTTTCTAGAGAAAGTGATATAAGCTGCAAAAGTTTCACCTGGCTTTTGGTCTCTTCTATAAAATAAGTGTCTCTCTAATGTAACATTTGTCTGGGGGTTGCACATTCCTCTAAATTTATGTTTTAAGCACTCAGGGTCTTCCCTTGATTCAGCCAGTACCACAATATGATGTTTTCCCCCCTCTCTTGCATATACTTCTGGTGCTTACACAAATGAACACTCTCTTTCAATGGCCTCTAACCCAGCTAAGTTAAGCAAAATGAATGCCTTTGTATGTGCATCTTTGTCAGGAAAAGCTGCTTGTATGAAAATATCATATTCCTGCTTGAATACTCTCCAATTTTCCGCTATATTATGATTAAACACAAGTGGACTTGGTCTGTGAAATGCATCTGCCATAGCAACACACAGTAGTGAAGGTGCTTGAAATCATGTATGAACATACACTCACATAAATATGCCAGAACTTTATGCCAGTACTTGTAATTATGCCCAGTAGCACAACAAACTCTGAAATAACTGCACTTTGCCAAATAAGTCTCTATAGCATAAGAACAATTTGAAATCACTGTACTTTACTTTGAAATCACTGTACTTAACTTTGAAATCACTATACTTTATGAAACTACTTTTCAGTGTAAGAAATACTTCAAAATGACTGTACTTTACGAATGAACAGTACACAGCACAAGAACTCTTCAAAATGGCTGTACTTTGCAAAATAACTCTGTACAGTGGAAGAAACATTCTGAAATGGTGGCTTTCTGCTAATAAATGCACACACAAGAAACTTTTCGAAATGACTATACTTTGACTGTACTTTGAAATATGCCTGTAATTTTCACACAGCAAACTCTTTTTAATAATTGCACCGTAATAAAGCACACACTCTGCAAACACTTTGCACACTCTGAGATACTTCGAACAACTCTAATTAGGCTTTGAACGGATTCAGTCTATGTGAAATAATAGTTTGTGCCCAAAACACAGTCTTTTACTAAAAACATGCAGTAACCTTGCTCTTTAAGCTTATTTTGCCCTTTTATTGTACTCATTATGCCTTTTTAATCTCTTATCATGCTCATTATACTTTTCTTGTGCCCATTTTACTCTAAACATGCTTGTTATACAAACCAAAGATAATTCTGAGCCCCATATGCATAGTTTAGCTAGTTTTATCAAATATCGTGGTGTCAGACATTTCATTTAATTAATAATGTGGTTTGTGCCTTTCGTTTGCTTAATAATACTGTACATTTTGTGCTACTTGTTTGATTAATAATGCATTTTCTGCCTTATAATTGTGCCATTTCATTTTCTTTGCCCAGTATATCATTTGTGCAGTTTTCTTTACCTTTAGCTCATTTCTGGCCCTTTTTCATTTGTCTGTGTTGCATTTTACTCAACTTGCTTAGTCTGCCATCACCTTCAACTCTGCACCTCATGGCCTGAAGAAGTAGCTCTCTTAATCCCAGTTCTGACACCATTTCGCTCGTCTGGTCAGGATAAAACAGACAAACATCTGTGGGTTCTATTCAAGCAGCTTTATTACACACAAACACATAGGAAATGAGGCTTTGTAACTTAACCTTAAATAAACGTTTAAACAGAGTGACTAGTGCACTCATACATGTTAACACTCTGGCTGGTCTCTCAAAATGGCACTGCTGCCTGCACGTGCTCTGTATTTAGATGCATGTGCTACATCTGGAAATGCTTCTTAAAGGTACATACACATGCTCTGATCTACAGGGTCCAAGATAAAAAATAAAGAAGGACAAAGACTCAAAATCTGGGAAAGATTTTAAATATTGCTTTTAATATGCTTACAATTTTGCTACAATGATGGTTTTTACTTTGGCATGCATTTTCTGAAGGATAAGAAGCCAGAAAAGTCAGATGTTTCTTATCATTTTGTGACTGCAGCCCTCAATGATTTGCTAGAAAAAAACAAATTATATGAGAAACAGACCAAAAACATGAGGCAGTCAGAAATGTTCTACAAAATCAAGAACAGTTTCAACTTTGTTTCACACAGTTACCAGAGAATACATAGTCAAGCTTATTTCATACAAATGCACATCAGTCATGTACAGCCAAACTTTAGAATGAGCAAATGTAGCAAGGCATTGTGCCTTCACCCAGAGCCCCTTGCCTCCATTTAGTGACTTCAACCCTTAATGATTTGGTTAGAAAACCTCAAATTTTATGAGACACAAACCAAAAATATAAGAAGATGTCAGGGATATTCCACTAAATCAGGACAGTTTATTTTATACCAGTAGTCATATATATTGCAAAGTATTTCATACAAATGCAAGCTAGCATGTAAAACCAGACTTTAAAAAAATGTGCATACAACAAGAAGGAAATTCCCTTCATGCAATTCCACATTCCTCCCCCATTTAGTGACTGGCTGACAGCAATCCTCAATGATTTGACAGAAAGCCACATATTAGGCAAAGTCAGGGTTATGTCTTGAAATTAAGGACAGTGTCTGTTTCAATTTGTTTCAGAGACACCAGACCAGACAATAAACATTCCAGCTCATTTCATGCAAATGCATACTAGTCAACAATTTATTTTTTAGTAAGTAAATGAATGAGTAAACAGACAAACAAACAAATAAAGTGCTCCCATGGCAATACTGTTGTTAGACCATGCTGCAGATATGAAAAATGGTAGGCTATTTGAGTATATAGAGGCAAATACAGTATCTATCATTTTAATGCTTTTTATTTTTTAAAGAAAGTTAATCATAGGTTCATTGGTAATTACTAGGCATGCAAACCTGGAGACCATTAAGGAGTCTAGCCCAAATTCCCAATTGCCCCAAAGCACTGCATGGTTACATGACTTGCTCAAGGTCACACAAAAAGGAAAATAAAAGTGGAAGGATTTGAACACTATACCCGTGGAACATGAAGTAGCTTTTTAACAAGTCAGAGCTTTAGTCCTCTGTGATAACTGCATGACATTTTGTTGATGATTGCCATGTTCGGCACATAAGCTAATTAAATGAATTAGCAGGAATGACTAAAACAAAACATTTTGAAATGAAATTCTTGTTTTGGCTGGCTATGGGCTCCCCTGGAGATGTGGACCACTAACAGTCTCCTAGATCATCCTTATTATAATCCGACACTGAGTGCAAGAAATAAGTTGTGAATAATCAAAAATCCATAATGATAAGTGATTATTATCCTTTAATAACTTCAAGTCAATGTTTAGATCACCTCAGATTTCACAGTAGAAGTAACCTAAGGCACAGCTGAAACATTTGACTTACGAGAACATAGGTACAGCCAAAATAGAAACGGAGAGAGAGAGAGAGAGAGAGAGAATCTTTGCCTCACAGACATTAAGCCTAGTGTTCAGTCATGACCTCTGGTCATTATCTGTGTGGAGTTTGCATATTCTCCCTTTATCTGTTTGGGATTTCTCCCACATCCTAAAAACTTGAATTTGAGAGGTATGCCAGCAGTGTGTCCCCAAATGAATGGAGTTATCAGCAGCAGCACAGACTTTAATTGGTACCCATTAGGGGAAGAGTTAAGTAGACCGGGTGCTTTAGGCATAAAGTATGGTACATAGTATCTTCTGCACTGGACAACACGGGCAATAGCCTGCTTGCCATATAAAGGCTAGCCACTCATTGGTGTAAATCTTGGATCCAGGTGATTTGTCATGTTGGCTAATGGCACCAAAAAAGGGCACGGGCATTTCTCAGTATTAAGTGGGTTGAGGTCCTGATCCACTATGAATTATGCCAGGTAGCCATGCTAATTCCTGGGGAGGTATTTGTGCCCCTTTTGACCAGTGTCTGCTCCACATAAATTTGAGTAGTCCCATGTCAATAAGCTACTGGATGGCCAGTGTCCAATTATTCAGCCTAGGTTACTTTATTTTAACAAAAAATATTGAAATTATTGAAATGTCACTTGTGACATAGGCAAGCATAGATTTATATAAATTAAAACAAATAATATTGACATGTTCTTGGCTTCACATATTATACGTCACATATAATCTTCTATACAGTCATTGTCAGATGGACATAACATAACTCATTCAATTCCTGCCTTCCTTTAAACCTCATTCCTCCTCCAAAACATTACTCTGTTGAGTGAAAGCTGGATGTAAAGTCAATCAACTTGATAAAATGAAGTAAGGTTATATACAATGAATATAGGTTCTCTGAAAGGCTGCAGCTTGGAAGTGGATGACATGATGTCATGGAGAAGACTGGAAATGTGGTATTTCCCAGAGTCAAAATAAAAAGACAATGCTGAAAAGAGTTTCAGCTGGGATTTGGGGGATAGGACAGACTAGAAATGGTTTGAGAATTATGATGAGAAACTGCCTTTCAAAGGCAATGAGGGATACCATCAGACTTATGTCAATCAGATTTTAAAATAAACAGAGGGCAATCTTCATAATCTCAGATTATGCCCTACATTGTGTTTGTGATGCTGAAGAAAACAGAGCACTCAAAAGTAGCTGCGGGACCTCCTAGATAAAGTGGAACAAAATGAGTTAGTACTGATATTTGGGGGCATGAGTGTTCATATCAGGATAGAAATAACAGGATGTGAAGACTGCCTGGGTCTACATGGATAGGGCAACAGGAATAATGAAGTAAAGGCCATTCTAGGCTTCTATCTCGAAAATGGATTAAAAGTAGCAAATAAATGATTCAAGAAGAGAGACACAAACAAGATAACAATATCACATACAAGAGTGGTCAGCATGCAACTGTAGTAGACTTCTTAGTAGTAAGGACAGGGCATTGTGATTGAATCAGAGATTGCTTCTCATTCCTAGTGAAATTGTCAGCACTAGGCATATTTATTTATAGGTTCATAGGTAAGTACTAGGCTATTGCAGGTCATTTTAAGCCTAGCCAGTTTCCCTTTTCATGCTCAAAATAACCTACCCATTTTGTTTAATCTTGGCCTTACCCATCCCATGGTCAATAATTATATATATTAGCAATAATGAGAATAACTGGAATCATATCAAAAATAATTTGAGGGGACCGATGCACGAGACAAAGCATTTAGGAGCTTCTTCTGTCCATTAGTATTACAAGGGCAGTACTGGGGTAAATTTTCTGTTTGCCATCCATAGATCTAAGTTGTGAATATGGATATGGATAAACTTTGTTTTATGTGAATGGAAAGTCTGTTCAACAGCAACAGTAACTTCTGCGAGATATACCTGCCCCTCTAAAGCATGCTGTTAATGTTACAGAAGAGGTTTATATCCCCATACCAAATATTTTTCAGGGCATTTAACTTGATATACAGTAAATCCATTAGAAATAGATTAGACAATCTCTTGTATGCCAGAGACAGGTCACCTCTTAGCAGTCTTCCGGATAACAAGTATAGTGACAGGGCTTTGACTCTGTCCATTTAGGACATGTTGTTTAGACTTGTATCCTTTTACTAAAGTATCTCTGTGAACATTTAATTTGTTGCATGTGTCTTGACAGATGCATGGTAAAGGGGCATTATATGACTGTCCTACTGAGGGCTGAGTAAATGGGGACAGTGAGATCCATAGATCTAGACACAATCCCTTTGTCTGTAAGATGTGCAATAAAGAAGGACTTTCTCACAACAATAGACACATGTTGGTCACTGATGACATACATTCTCAAATCCTAAACAACTGGATCAACTCTTAGGGGAATATTGCCCATGTGGTAGTTTTCTGGGGTAGATGACTTCCCAAAGATTAATGCATGATTTTTTTTTTGGAATTAGTTTTGGTGCATGATTTTTGCATGTTTAAGTTATTTATTTGAGAAAAACCTTTTTTCAGGATGGCTAAGTCATTTGGGGATTCAATGACTGCTCCTAGCTTGCAGTCATCTGCAAAGTTAGTCAGCCAGAGCCCTTTGGAACTGGGTTTTACTTCAGAAAAGTAGATGCCAAATAGAAGAGGTCCCAGGACAGAATCCTGGGGGACTCGACTGGTGACTGCTCAATTTGTGGAGGCAACTTCCTATTTTTACTATCTGCATCCTATCTGTGAGCCAGTTGCCAGTGCAGTGGGTGACATAGGGGGTTATTCCCAGTTTATTTAGCTTTTCTATTATGTCTGAGTTGAGAATTGTGTCAGAAGCTTTAGCCAGGTCAAGGTATGTGGTATATACCATTTTGTCTTTTCAAAATGAAACCACCAGATTGAGTAAGCAAGTCCTGTCATTTTTAAATCCAAACTGAGATGGGTCCAGAGTTTGGAAGTTCCTTATATCCTGATTGATTAACTCCATGATAAGTCTTTCCATGGCTTTGCATTTGAGGCTGATCAGACTTATGGGTTTGTAACTGCCTGGGTCTGTGGAAGGCCCTCCCTTATGCAGAGTGATGACTGTAGCTGTTCTCCATTTGCTTGGTACAAGACCAGTATGAAGAATGAGATTGAGTGTTGTTAGGGGTGTGGCTAAATCATGCTTTATGCAATTTAAGATGCATCCAGAGATATTGTTGGGACCAACCGATGCAGTATTTTAGCTTTTAATAGCACTTTATGGACTTGGTCTTGGTGATAGCTGGAGGTGAGCCAGTTTCAGTTATATGTCTAGGAAGAGATGGTGAAGTGAGATATGTAAAGTTAGAGCTAAATTTATCAGCCAGTAGGTTCACTATATCTTCAGCCACAGTGAAGGCAACATCATTCACAATCAGCTCAGCACATTCCTGCATTGTGCTTTTGAGATTACAAACATAACTAAAACATGCCTTGTGATTGCCTTTAGCTTGGGTAACTATTTAAGCCTCAAACATGGCCATGGTAGGTTTTATTAAGCTCCTGAGCTGCTCATTTATTTCCGTGACAAAGGTTCTAACATTCTGGGATTTACTCTTCTTACATTTGGTCAAAATTCTTTTCCATTTATTATAAAGTCTGTTGTTATTATGAACAGAAAAGCCAGTCAAGCAGTTAAAAGTAGTTACCAGAAAAAAATCTCTGCTGACTACAGCAGCCTATGTTCACTGCTGATAACCAGAAAAAAAACTATCAGACTTTAATTATATATTATTTATTTCAAAACTTAAAATAGATTGGGTGCTTTCATCCTACAAAGTTAGGACTTCGTCAGAATAAAGTATTACGACAGCTACAACACTTAAATGTTAAAAATCATATTGCATAACATTTAAAACTACCAGTCATAACTCAACTAAACCTGCAAACACTAAATATTCATGTGAAAAAATAAAAAAGTATATATAGTTAGATAAATAGATAAATAAATACAAGAGAGAGTAATGAATCTTAACTCTGTTTCCTAAAAGTGTCCAAACATCTATAATATAAAATGCACCTACAATATTCTCATATTTAAAAATAAATAAAAATGAATATAAAGATATGATGATTTGAAAGTCGTAAGAATCAATGTGTAAATTGCTCCCAAATGGGGCTAGTTATGAAGGCTTATAAATGTTGTTGTGTATGAGTTTTTTAAAATGTATATAATTACAGAACTCAAAGTCAGCTTACCAGCACTAATGTTTAGGCACCCTCAGTTTCGGAACACTATTAATTGATAAGAAAGTTGAATAGATTGCTTTTGCAGAGCTGTATATAAACAATTTAAAGAAAAGATCATCAGCACAAAGGTAATTGCTTCATTTATATCAGCTAGTTCAGCATATAAAACCATATATCTGCCTTGTATATTTGAATATATTCTCTGAATTACCCAGAACTGAAAACTGTTCATTTCCATCATTGATCAGTATTAAAAATAAAGCAAAATATCCCCAGCAATTCTTCACAAATTCAATGCAACTAAGTACCCATACTGTCAACACTGTAAAGACCAGATTGCAGACCTAATACATGTAGTCTGGAGTTGTAAATGTGTTTTCAAGCTTTGGAATTCCCTTAAGTTACAACTGCAAAAAATGGGGTATCAAGCATCAATACTAACATGGGAATTTACTCTTTTACACATCCTCCCAGCCAACATCTCAGGAAAACAAGCTAACCCACTTATAACAATGTTCTTATTAATGAAGCTATATATAGCTCGCAAATGGTTAGATCCTGTAAGTATCTCTTGGGAGGAATTCAAGAAATCTGCTATTAAACATCTACTAGCACATAAAATAGTATTGGACAAAAGAAACAAAAATATGAAAGCCCGAGCAATCTGGGAACAGTCCTATAACATCTTATTAGCATAAAGCACCAGGTACACCATATCTTATGAACTGGAAGTATTCCCACGAGTACACAGTTTAACTATGGATGAAGTATCATTTTTGTATGTGCTGTTTTTAGACTAATGACATTAATTGGGAAAGCATCTTTGTATATATTGTAATTAGGTATGTTGTATGACCTACATGTTTCTACTTTATCCACAATGTATAACATGCAAATATGGTAATTTTGTAAATATGGAATGGTTATGGTTTTTGCAAATGTAAAACAAAAATAAAAATTATTGAAAAAAAAAATAAAGCAAAATATAATATCATGTAGATTTGTTATCATTTAAGACATTGAGCTGCTAAAAGATTGTTTGGTTTTATCATATGAAAATAATTTAAACTAATCTATGCTATGAACTGAGTATATGCATTGTGAAAGAGATGTACTCAAAATCTTTGCTTTTTTGTTGCATGCTGCTTTATTGGATCTGACATTACAAGTTAATTGTTGATGGTCTTGGAGCTCCTTGTTGCTTTTCTTTTTCTCTTGTATTTCTCTGTGTGCTCTTTCTTGGCTGTTAAACTCAATATAGATATTTGAAGGGTGTAGATGATTCAGTGATAGAGTTATATAAGAACTGTGATATGAATATTATAAGGTGTATGTGGGAGCTTTTGTGGAATTCTAAACAACATGTTTTTGTTTTGGAGGAGTTCAGTGGTGATTTGTGATTGATTAGCCATTGGTAGAGTGAGTAAAGTTAAAACTGAATGCATACATGATAGAAGCTAGACCTGTAGATGACCATGTTATCAGCATATAGGACAAGTAGTTGGCGAGGGAGGTCATAGGAAGTTTGTTGATAAAGATAGAGAATACGAGAGGGTAGGATTGATCCTTATAGTTCACCTTTGTTTAGAGAGGGTGTCAGAGATGTAGAATCCTATTTATACTTTGAAGCATCTGCCTGGGAGGAGGCTTTTAAACCAAAGATTGCTGTCTTCACTAGTGCCAGTCCCTGTGAGGTTGTTTAGAAGAAGAGAGTGGTCAGTTAGATCAATGCTTTTGTCACTTTTACAAACACGTCTTCCATAAGGTTGCCTTTGTCTGTGTTTAGTATAATATCATCACTAAGAGACCAAGGGGCTGCAGTGCTGCTTCTTCCAGGCTAGAAGCCATGTTGTTTTTGGATGAGAAAGTTTTTGTTGTATGTACTGGGACTGTTGAGTGTAGGTAATATTTTCTAAATGTTTCCACAGATTTTGCAGGATAGAAATTGTGCAGAACTGAAATGTGATTTTTGACATTGCATTGTTTGGGAAGTGGTATAAATAGAGTTGTTTTCCAGTTAGGTGGCATAATGTTTTTGAAGAGACAAAGGTTATAGATGGGAGCAAGGTGCAAAAAGAGGTGGGCCCTGCAGTGCTAAATGAACCAGGACAAGACATTATTAGAGGTAGGAGGGGAGTCTGTGGAGAAATTGAGTAGAGAAGTGATTTATTTTGGTTTTATGTGTTTGAAATGAAAACGAGATGTAAGGTTGGGGGTGAAAGCAGATCAGTTTGGAGTTCTGATAATCTGAGGGAAGCTGGTGAATCCTGTGAGGAAATCTTTGTAGGATAGTTTGGTTTTACTACATGAGTGTAGTATGAGGTGTTGGGATCCTTTGCAACTTTGCAACCTTGAAGCAGGTTGACTTCTCTATAGAATTGTTTTGGTGTTCTTAAGAAGGAGGGATGTTTATTTGCTTGTTTTTGTGTTGGTTGGTTTTGTGTCTATGATCTGATGGGTTAGTTAGGCATAAACTACTGGTAGCCACAATCAGCAGCAAGCAATGGTCAGAGAATGCTCTATGGTCAAAACGTCTAGGGTGAAGAACTAGAAATTGACTGGAGTGTAATCACAGGAGTTCAAAGAAATACTCTTAGTTCTAACACCTCAGAAAGAAGTCAAAATAGGTGAGGTAAGAAAAAGAAGAAGGAGAACAATAGCGGTGTTTCTAAAAGCATGCGTGAAGACTATAGAACAGATATACAGCTGAGCCAGGGAGGGAAAAAATGCACATAAGGAATGCTGCTGTTGGAATGCAAATGTCCAGAAAGTTATCAAAAAGAAAGAAAGAAAGAAAGAAAGAAAGAAAGAAAGAAAGAAAGAAAGAAAGAAAGAAAAGTGATGGAAAAAGTGAGAGATAAAAAAGTCAGACCTGGCTAAAAAGAAATGCTGGTTGGTTAACAATGATGTTAAGAGAACAGTCGCAGTGACAAAGAGCAGTTCCTCAGAGAATCATAACCAGAATCTGAAAGCAACTCAGAAGACTACACAAAGAAACTGTTAGGGTGTAAGGCAAAGATGAAAGTTAAAGAAGTTAGTCATCAAACACTATTTGTAAGAGATGCCAGCAACAATCTGCTCACCAGTTTAGAGGACATCAAATGCTAATGGAAGATCTGCTTCCAACTATACCTCTCAACTCCCCAGATTTTCATAAGATGTTCACATTTTTGCCTCATATTTTTGGTCTGCTCCTCATAAAATTCACATTTTTCTAGATTTTTTTGGCAAATCAATGAGGATTAAATTCACTAAATAATGAGAGACATTTGAGATTCAAACTTTATATCCTTCAGAAAATGCATGGCAACACAAGTCCTTTTATTCTAGAAACTTTATAAGTATTCACGAAGGCTTGCCTGGAGTGTAAGAGATGTGTAACACTCCATGCAAGCCTTGCGATCCAGGAACAGCCCTAAGAGACCAGCTAAAACGTCTCTTACACGGACTGGGCGTGGACATGCTAAATACCTCACTTGCAGCCGAAAGGTATGCGAATGAGGTATATTAGCGATCCACGAAGCAGAAACCAGCCCGTGTAAGAGACGTTTTAGCTGCAGAAATGTACTCAGTTGACAACTAAGTACGTTTCTGCAAATTTCACAACGGAGCCATGTCAGCTCCAAATAAAGGGTGCATATGTGTCAGGCAGCATGCCAATGGCCAAATATGTGGCCATTGGCAAGGTAACCCGATGCAAAAATAATAAAAATATAATTTTTTTTTTCGGCGATCGCCGATGTTTAAACCCAGCGCAGCCCCATGCAAACAGGCTGCACTGTATAAAACATAAAAATGAAGGTTATAAACCCACAAATGTGGGTTTTATGCAATACATGGAATGACAATGCAGGGACCAGCAGACCAAAAACAACATGGCCACCGTGTAGTGGTTGCTAAGGGGGGAAGCTGATTGTAAGAAATGTAACTAAGCATTAGTAGGCAATCTCATGTAAATGAGGGTTAGGATACTGAATCTCACAGTCACATAGCAAATGAACACAGTCTGAGTAGTGTAAGAGATACATAAGGGGGAGGAATAGAGTAGGAGATGGGTGACATCACAGGGGGGAATGGTAGAAAGAAATGCAGTTCATTGGAGGTCAGTGTAACATGACAGATGACAGACACAGATCAGGGAAAGAGGAGTGCCACAAGATAAGTCTGGGAAAGTCAAGAAATGGAAGGTGTACACTGTTACTTACACTAAAGTTTCTTGCTGGGCGTGCATGCGCACGTGTGTGCACCATGAAGCGTGAGTAGGGCAGTGTGCGCACGTGTAAGGCAGACTGAGCATGTGGGAGCGTGTTGGTAGATGTTTAACACTGTTTTCGCTGGTGTGCGTGCGTGTAGGGCAGGCTGAGCATGTAGGAGGCTGTTGGCAGACTTGTAACAATGTTTGCACGGGTGTGCACGCGTTTTAACCCGAATAAGTAGATTCTGAACCATGTAAGCACGTGTGCGCACGTGTAAGCCACTGTGAGCGTGTTTCTGCTGGTATGCACGTTGCTCCCCCCTGAGGAAACAGAAAGGAAAAAGGAAGCAACAGAATTAGTAGGAAGCTAGCAGGGAATACTGCTGAAGCTAGCAGGTGAAAACAATTAGAAGCAGGCAATTACACAGGCAGAATAGTAGCCCAGCCCAGCACTTAAAACTCTGCAAACAGCAGTGCAGGATGTTTCTCTCAAGAGACACTGCAAGACAGGAGTAAGCTAATAGAAGTGAAAATTGAAAAAGCTTCACTCAGAGCAGAAATGTTAGGGGCTGCCATAGCTGTCATAATGAGACATAGGCGACTTTCTGAGGGTGGTGACAATGCAGATGGTGCCAGACAACCCACAGTGAGGAGACGGAGAAGAGTGTACAGGCCCAGGGTCACCTACCACGGGTTACATGAGCTGGAGATAGTAGAGCGCTATAGAGTGGACAGAGAGCTCCTGCAGCAAATAGTTGAGCTGTGCAGGCCACACCTCACACACAGAACCAACAGAGGGGAACCCATCCCAGTGGAAACCAAGGTATGTGTTGGCCTAAGAATACTAGCAACAGGTACCTTCCAGAGACCAACTGGTGATATGATGGGGATATCACAGGCATCAGCCTCCAGGGTATTGCACCAGTTCCTGGATGCCATGTCAGCACATGTTGGTGATCATGTATATTTCCCCAATGCCCGTGAGGTATTGGCCAGCAATATGCGTCTCTTCCAGCAAATAGCGGAATACCCTGAGGTAGTGGGTGCAATAGACTGCATGCACATACGCATCAAAGCACCAGCCGGTGAGCGGGGTAGGGCCTACATTAACCACAAGGGCTTCCCCTCCATCAACTGCCAGGTCATGTGTGATGCCCAGGGCATAATAATGAATGTGTGTGCTGGCTGCCCTGGGAGTTACCATGATTCCCACATCTGGCATTTGACGCAGCTGTACCAGACATTTGCCAATGGGGACATCCCACATGGACACCTAGTGGGGAATGCAGGTTATGCACTGGAGCCGTGGCTGATGACACCCATCAGAAATGCACACACACCTGAAGAGGAATGCCATAATGAGGCACATGCACAAACACGTAATGTATTAGAGCGTATGTTTGGGCTGCTGAAGTCACGGTTCCGGTGTCTGGACACAACGGGTGGAGCCTTGCAGTACACACCAACTACATGTCTCCAAATTGTCATGGTATGTGCTATACTACATAATATGATCTTGCAAAAACAGCTGCAGCAGGACCAGCATAGGGCTGGGCCAAACAGCCCCCCACCATTGCCAAGGCCATCACAGGCAGAGCGTGACTTGGAGGAGGAACAACCTGAGCCTGCCCCAGTAGGCAGAAGGAGGCATGCCCAGTATGCCCTGGCCTTGGCAAAGAGGCAACGCATAGCACATACACTGGCTCAGTAGGAACCCTGGGAATGATACCCCCTCTGACTCACTCAAATAATAACATGGATGCCTAAAATGACATGACCTGCTCACAAACGTACAGGGAGTGTAATATGCGCATCTGACAGAGGCAGCCCTGCAGCACCACCTGAGGCATGAATGCCATGTGTTAAGTAATGTAACACAATGTACTATATGCACACCTGAGCACCCTGACTAACATCCACCCTCACCAAGCATGAAGCCACAAAATGACGATGGGATGATCAAGTGCAATAACTGGCTGAAGTAATGCAGTTAGTCAAAGGGGAGCCAATGTGTGTCAGGCTGGGAAGACATGCGGAGCATGACATGATGCACCACCTGCTAGGGGTGGTGTGCACCTATCAGTCCATGCCCCATGGATACTAGCAAAGGCTGTCAGTACCCACAGCATGCCCTGAATAGGTAAGTCTCAAAGCACAAACCCACCTTCATAGGTACCACAAGGGATAGTAACCTAGATGTAGTGCTACCCAATGCCAGAAGTCTAAACAGCAAGATGTGTGCAGTGTAAATGCACACAGTATGGAGAATGTAGATATCAGTCCTGTAATAGAGAACTGGGTCAAGGCTCACATCAGCACCCTAACACTACCAGGTCACACCTCATACTGTGCTGTACAGCCGCAAAACATGGAACAAGCTACAAAAGGAGGGTGACTAGCAATAAATGTCAAGGATAACCACACCCCCATGTTGGTACCACAACAAGAAGCAGCATGGATTAGCCATGGTCAAATACCAATGGCTAAAACCGCCTCCCAGTATATAGCCTGCTGCAGACTACTGTCCTAATACCAGGAACTGCACCTGGCCTATGTTGGAATACATGAATATATCAAGCCCCCCAAACCACATTATATTGCTTGACTGAAAATACCCAGACATACACCGGGAGCATTATACTAGCACCAACACAGTTGGAGAAAAGTTCAAAGAATCCATAAACCAAAATGCCCAGGAACAACGTACCACTCCCACAAGAGGGGTAAGCATACTGGATGTGATAATCAGCAACATGTGTACTGGATGGCAAGATGAGAAGTGTATCCTTCACTGGTAAGACCAGACCATAGAGTAATCACACTGGATATACACATCCCGACCCCAGTCCCTGGCCAGAATACCACAGTAAAAAACATGTGTAAAGCATAGGTTGCACCCCTCCAAACCGATGTGGAATCCACGAAAGGCCCTGTGCAAGTGCAGAATATGGGACACACAGTAGAACATGTTATACAGGCATTCCATGAACACAGCCAGGAATGCTTGGAGTATGCAATCACAAATAACAACAAGACACAATGCCATACACGCAGGCATCTGGCATGCTGGACTCCAGCCATTACCAAACCATGCAAGAGAATGAGGAAGCTACCACATGATAGAGCAAACATAAAAAGGGAAGTAATCACTGATCAGTAGTATGGCAATAACATATGTCCACACATACAATCCACTAAGGCCAGCCACAACAAGTAGAATCTGTGAATCCAGAGGCAATGTGACACCTGTCCCAAGTACACAGACAACCACAACTCCCCCCAATAAATACAAATATATGTGATAGATGCAACCATGTATCCAAACCGGAGGCTGAGCTCCACCAACTCAGTACTGTCAAAACTAGTCAGGAGGAGAAGGTAACCACATACACCACAAACCCAGTCCCACATAGACCTACCACAACTGTAAACCAAACACATAAACACAGAAAAACATTCCCGGAGGCCCTAATTACAAACACACCACACCAACAGAAGCCTCCAAAGCAGATCACAAGCAACCACAACCTCCAAACATAGCACATGCAACACATAGTACACAAAGCTGGTGTGCCAAACAGTCACAGGCCAGAAGGAGAAACAACATGCCTGATACAGTTGTAATAGGTGTGTGTATAGGCAGACACACTGCTGTCCCACTCACCAGACTGAACAAGGGAAAGGGTACAGTAAGCTGCCTGTAGGCTGCCACAATATGCCACATAACACAAGTACGCAGGTCTCCCCAAAGCAAGCAGAAATATGATGCACTCAGTGTCCATGCTGGTGTGAATGACCTGAGATGTACCTCCCTGGTCTACATGAAGAGAGACATGGATGAGCTCTCTGAGTATGTACCCCAGGCCGGTATGACACTGGCCGTGTGCAGCATCCAACCCTCACCAAGAATGATGCCACAGTACAAACACAGAATGATCATGTTTAACAGGTGGCACAGTTACAGCTGTCAGTCCAAGAAGGTCTAATGTCTGTCTGCTTGAGATGTCAAGCATGACAAGCCATGCTGCTGTTCCAGGGATGGCTTGCACCTGTTACCCCTGTGCGTCTGGATACTGGATAAGGCCTTTGCCACCTCCATAGAGCCGTATGTAGGCAAGGCCAAAAAGACTACCCACCACCCTAGAAAACATAAGTGGTAAGAAACATAAGGGTAATGCTGACCAATGCCAGATGTGTAAACTGCAATATGCATGTCCCTGAGGCACTTCCCAGTATGGAGAACATCGATGTCTGTGCAGTGACAGAAGCCTGCTGCAAGCCTAGTGATAGCACACCAGCACTACCAGGTTATACCACATATCATGCGTTATGGCCCCAACACCTGGACCAAAACATCAAAGGAGGGGGAGTATCCATATGCAGCACAGACACCCATATGGCCAGGTAACTGACAATGCACAAAGCAGCGGAGACCACCCATGTGCACCTAAGTGTAGTCAAAACTGCTGTACAGTCTGTAGCATGCGACAGACCACACTCTCACACACAAGAACTCCACCCATACATCCTGTAGACACTGGACAGTATGAATGTCCCACCAAATACCAGACAAGGTACACACAAATTACCACATAGGTGGCAAACCATTATGTATGCAAGGAGTAATCAGGGACCTAGGGACACAAGTCGACAGTAATCTGTCATGTGACACTCACAATGCCAATATGGCTAGGAAGATTGTCGATATTGGACACCGTATCATGAAAGGATTCACATCTACATCAACAGAGGTCACTGTGCCGCTGTACTGTTCCCTTATCAGACCCATAATCTAGTACAACGACTCATATGGGATGTACTGTACATGACACCTGCAGCGGTTCGGAAGACCTCATAGTTACCCCACCAAGAGGATAAAGGGTGTGAAATATATGTCATATGCTGCCTGGCTGTAGACACCCCAGCTGAATGCAGTCACAGACCACCTACACAAAGGCATTGTATGTCTGTTGTACAAGGCCATGTCCAACACAGGAGTAATGGACATGCTCCACCACAGGAAATCAAAGCCATTGGAGCTGTGAGAGTGACAGATGTCAGCCTCAACACATAATGAAATAGGATGTGCTGGAGGGACAGATACATAACCCAGAGGCTCCCCACACCCAGAAACAGGATTCCAATCCATGTTAGGCATAGCCCCTCACTGACACCCCTCAACAGGAATATTGCCAAGTGGATGGATGATCGAACATGTATACTGGGGGTCTTCACTGTGTCACGACCAGACAGAGGCACAGTAAAGAAATTCATAAATGCCAATAATAGTCACATAGCAAGGGGCGGTGAAAGACACACACACTCTGGCTAGGCTTACTAATGCCCTAGGGTGGATAGCCTAGTATGAACCCATGAACCTATGAAGATACAAATTGTACAGGACACTAAGGATAATCACAAGGCTTACTTAACTGATGGTAGGAACCATGTTGGGCATCCACAGATATGCTCCAAATCACACAGATATTACAAACAACATACCAAACACACACACATATTGCTAACATACAACCTGACAGGTGCAGTGCAACCCCCCCCCCCCCCAGAATGCAAAATATCTATCCCAGCAGATTGCTGGTCCCCTGACATTGCAGATGCTGAGGTAACAGCCATCATCTGCAAAGCAAAACACACAGCAGCAAAGGTATGTGATGGTGTCCTGGGCTGAGGCCAACATGGACTCCAAGAATAATGGAATGCCAAATCACACTACTGCCCAATGTCAGCCTTACCACAGGATATGTACCCAAAGAGCAGTGTACAACAACAGTGGTCCTTCACAACAAAGGTGTTGCCTGAATGGATCCTGCAAACTACCACCCCAGGATCCTGACAAGCTTGGTCTGCACAGCTATGGAAAGGATCAGTATGTACCTTAGACATAAAGCTATTGTGGACCTACTGATACTGGACCCTACACAGTGTGGCTGTCGTAACTGCAGATCCTGCCCTAAACATGTTTGACCCATTTGAAGCAGTCATTAAGGTCATTGATGAGGGCAATGTGGTCCACACAGCATAGCTGGACCGTGCATATGCTTCTAGACAATACCCTACGAGTTCAGTATGGATATGTTCACCAGCTTAAATATATACCCCTATGTCAGTAGTGGGGTTGCAAACCAGACCAAGGACAGAACTGACATGGTCAGACATGCTGCATCCATGTCAGACTACAAAGCAGATATGAGTGGCATCCCACAAGGCCTGGTCCTGCCCCCCCCCCGTTCTGTATATATGTCCCATAGGTATAGGCCAACGTGGAAGGACTGTGACTGAACATGTATGCAGAGGAGTACAAACAGCCCACCATATCCGACCCCCAGCTGACACAAGCAACCCACAAAAGGGCCACCTACAAACAGACAACTGGAGCCATAGCCATGTCAGCAAGCTAATTGCAGAACTGTGTATAGACAACCACCATGGATATACAGTAAGTGCCCACAAATTACCACACAGGTGTTAACCCATTATGTAACTAACATGTAATGAGAGACCTGGGGACAAAAGGTGATAGATATCCTGCACTGGACAAACATGTGGCTGTAGTGTTCGCAGAAACATACTATATACCCACCCAATCATGAAGGTTGTCAGATGTAGATAAGGGGAGGTCACTGTGGCTCTGCAGTCATCCTTCATCAGCGTCACAATTGACTACAATAGCCCCTGTGGGATATACCTCAGCAGACACCTCCATCAACTGTAAAGTCCACAACAGTACCCCACCAGGAGTAGCAAAGAGCATGAACAGATGCCATGTGTTGCCTGAGTAAACAAACTGCAACCCCACACACTGCCATACTGCCCAGCTACAGGCAAGCTGTGCCTGATGTATGAAGCCATGTCCAACCTGGAATCAATGAACATGCTGCACCTTGTACAATCTGAATGGCAGTGAGCAATGCACATGAGAGACCTGAACCCCAGCACTGACATACATAGACAAGCTGTACAGAATGATCCATAAAACAGAAGGCACCCTCACTCTTCAGTAAACTCCCGGTACAGGTCAGCCAGAGAGTCACCTATCGACACCCCTCAAGAGGAATCCTGATGAGTGGATGGGAGATGGTAGGCTAACCCTGGGTATCACTGTTATGTCAGAGGTAGACGGAGGCACAGTATACTAACCATGACATATGTCATGGCAAACTCCAGTTACAATGTGTGTCGAAGGACAAACACACCCTGTGACTAGCATCAGAAATGGCCTAGGGAACATCGCTAGTGTTTGCCAATGTCCACCCATGTTGTGGAATACACTACCAAAGTTGGACAAGCCTAGTGTAGGTAGTCCATATCTGAACATAATGCAACATGGTCATATGTGCACAACTGGCCCCTACACAGTCTGTTGTGCTCACTATGAAGATGTCAAGCAGTGATAGGACTAAAGCCCAGGATACTGTCCACCACAGTGAAAGTACTGAACCAGTACACTATACGGTACTACAGTGTTAGGTCATTATGAAAGTATGTTGACAACTGTCTGCAAAGTATCCCATGCAATCTCTGCAGGCACAGTATAATCCCTGTTGTGGCAGACACGAAGCAGTTGGCCAGTTAGTACACAACATGACACCCAACATACAACCATAAACTTGAGATATTGTTGAAGTTCACACACACCCAAATATGTGGTGGACTTCAGAGTGCAACATATGGAAAGCTCACACTGGGCATGCTCGCACACTTTGATAAATGAGGCATATGTCAGACAACATGCCATGGAAAGGCTGAACTGGGCATGCTCACACACTTAAGCCATATCTCCGTTTAGCAGTTGGCCACACATATCTGGTATTTGTACGTGTCATTCCAGGAACCAACCACAACACAGCAATCTGCCCAGTGCACACAGTAAATGACTACAGAGACATAAGTGATATAGTGGATCGCTGTCATATGCAAACATCTTCCACAGATACAGAAGTTGGTCATAGGAACAGGGAATGCTATGGCAATAAAGACCTGCAAACAGTAGAACAGCACAACAAATATTGTGCATCTGACAATTGAACATATGGGTGTAGAGGTCAATACTAGGCTTGTTGCCCTAGGGAATGACAGCTCAGCCAGAGTGTGCTTGGCATCTGCATCCCCAGTACAGTAGGCTACTGTGCCACTGTAAAGTAGGTCACATAAGGCAACGTGTGAGGCTAGTGAGCTGTGCCTCTGTCAAGCAGGGGCACAGTGGAGATCCCAGGGTTTGAATGTGCTAAGCCACAGCCATGTTGTCGGTGTGTGCTGGAAGAGGGTTGCTGAGGATCTCTAACAGTAAGTGGCCGTCAATGACAGACTGAGGGGAGCCCTATCTGCATTCTCTGGACAATTCCACTGTCAACACTGTGTTGTGATGATTATGTATGAATGAAGTGCCATGCCGGAACTGTTCACAGATGTCCTCCCTCTGTGGGCTACAGCTCTGCAATGTATTAGCTCACTCTGTTTGCTGTACGGCTCATATATGGCTGGTGTACACCTGACAGGTGTCTTGTTGTGGAGCAGTCATGGGTATATGTGGGATAGCATGATCAATGCAAACCGTACACATGCTCATAGAATGCAATTGTCAAGGATTATGCTGAGTGGCTAGTATAGTCCCCCAGCATGGGTCCTTTGAAGTCGTCCACCCCAGTCTTCACAAGTGTAGAGTCTGCTTGTGCTAAATACAGTTTGTGTGCAGTGACAACAATGCCTGGGGGTGGAGATGGGATATGGATGTCCAGGGAAAGGTGGGTATGGTCAGATATCAACAATGGTGGTCTACCTCTGGTGTGGAACAGTGAGTACCCATGTTGCAGATGGACAGGTGCAATATGTATTCCCCCATGTGGCTGTGGTGTGTGGTTCTGCCATAGCACATGGACCCACAAATTGTAGTGGCTGTAGGGTAAAGTGGTAGAGGCCTGAGTAGTTCTCACACACAATATGCCTGTACCTGATGTTAACAACTGGAATGGTGTATGTGAACACATGCATATCCCGGCACTGTTCCCAGGGAAGCTAAGTGTGTGTCCTGGATGTGGGTGTGGTGTTCTGGACTGGTTGTGTTGTGTGTTACAGGTCCTGTGGTCACGAAGCATGGTATAGAACATAACCTGCCAGTGTGATGTGCATATCTGACCCAGACGTAGGGGGCTGCAAATGCATATATATGCTATCCCCCACCTGACAGGTAGTACTAGATGTACATACCTCTGTAGAAATAAAGATGTCAGCACCCTATAAATATTGCAGGTGCAGACCAGATGCCTAGTAATGCGGTTAGCGCGCTCTGCTAATGCGTCTCCCTCAAGTGTCATAATATAAGTAGGTAGGGGTTTGAATCCTGCAACTGCCCGGTGTGTGTGGAGGGGGGTTAGTGTGTGTGGAAGTCTGTGTGAGGGAGATGTCCCTTTTGGCAACTGTGAAAGCACTCTACAGGATGCACATTCCCCTATCTCAGCACGGATGATGTCAGCACCCTATAAGTACAGCAGGAGAAGGGAAACTTCCCAGTAATTCAAATAGCGTGCTCCGCTAATGCGTTTGTCACGAGTGTCATAACATAGTTAGGTAGGGGTTTGAATCCTGCAACTGCCCAGTGTGTGTGGAGGGGGGTTAGTGTGTGTGCAAGTCTATGTGAGGGAGCTGTCCCTTTTGGCAACTGTGAAAGCACTCTACAGGATGCACATTCCTCTATCTCAGCACGGATGATGTCAGCACCCTATAAGTACAGCAGGAGAAGGGAAACCTCCCAGTAATTCGAATAGCGAGCTTTGCTAATGCATCTGTCACGAGTGTCATAACATAGTTAGATAGGGATTTGAATCCTGCAACTACCCAGTGTGTGTGGAGGGGGGTTAGTGTGTGTGCAAGTCTGTGTGAGGAAGATGTCCCTTTTGGCAACTGTGAAAGCACTCTACAGGATGCACATTCCCCTATCTCAGCACGGATGATGTCAGCACCCTATAAGTACAGCAGGAGAAGGAAAACCTCCCAGTAATTTGAATAGCGCGCTCCGCTAATGCATCTGTCACGAGTGTCATAACATAGTTAAGTAGGGGTTTGAATCCTGCAACTGCCCAGTGTGTGTGGATGGGGGTTAGTGTGTGAGCAAGTCTGTGTGAGGGAGATGTCCCTTTTGGCAACTGTGAAAGCACTCTGCAGGATGCACATTCCCCTATCTCAGCACGGATGATGTCAGCACCCTATAAGTACAGCAGGAGAAGGGAAACCTCCCAGTAATTCAAATAGTGCACTCTGCTAATGCGTCTCTCTCGAGTGTCATAATCTAGTTAGGTAGTAGTTTGAAACCTGCAAATGGCATGTGTATGTGTTTGGAGGTGGAAACTTTGTGTGTGTGCAATTCTGTATGAAAAACATGTGCTTTTTTGCAATCAGGAGATCACACTACATGATGCACATTACCCTTTCCAAACAGTGATGATGTCAGCACCCTATACATACAGCTGGAGAAGAGACATCTACAGGTAATCTGAATAGCGCAATCTGCTACAGCGTCACTCTCAAGTGTCATAACATAGTTAATTATGGGTTTGAAACCTGCAAGTGTTTGGATGTGGGGAGTTTGTGTGTGTGCAATTCTGTATGCAAAACATGTTAGTTTTGGCAATCAGGAGATCACACTACCTGATGCACATTACCCTTTCAAAACACTGATGATGTCAGCACCCTATATGTACAGCCAGAGAAGAGGAACCATCTAGTAATCTGAATAGTGTGCTTCGCTAATGTGTTTCTCTCATGTGTCATGACCCTAGTTAGATAGGGGTATGAATCCTGCAAATGGCAAGTGTGTGTGGGGGTAGTAGGGTGTGTGTAAATGCAAGTGTGAGAGAACAGATCCTTTTAGCAAATACTACAATACTCCAGATGCTGCATATTCCCCCAGTAAACACAGGGGATGTCACCACACTATCAGCACAGCCAAACAGGGCTAGTTGGCCAGTAATGGCAATAGTGCGCTCTGCTACTGGGTCTATTAACATTGTCAGAGTACAGATAGGTATGTTTTGGTAACCCACAACTGCCACATGTGGTTGTATCACACATTATGACCTTGTGTGGGTCTTTGTGCATAACAATGCATGCCATTGCCTAAACCAGCAATGGCATTGCACACATGATGTATGTGTGTGACACATACACATAAATACCTGTGACCTGCAGTAGTTACCATGTCTGACACATGCCTCGAGTGGATAAATGGTATTTGCAATGCATAATAATATGACTGTGTCTTACTGTGCAGGGGCCGCACTCGGTATGTGTCTATACAGTGTGGGTGTATATGGTAAAATACCTACAGCAGGGGATACACATCTGGTCTGGGCCATATAGTCTACATGTAGTCAATGTACTGGTGCTGCATGTTCCCACCTGTTGTGGGAGTGGTAACATGTCATTCCACTGCAATTCAGTGACCACATGCTGGGAACCCTTCAACTAGTGTGTTGTAGCTACAGTAATGCTCACGCACAATGTTTGGCTGGATGCAGTCCAGCCATATAAAGACAGTTCTTGAGACTGTCATATTGCCAGTGTTGTTATGGAGGATAGGTGGTTTTCCTGTGTATGGGAGGGTTGTGTGTGCCAGGCTATGAAACAGATGGCAGTCCAACACACTGTTAGCTGCACATGAATAGGCCCTGATGCTTTGTGCTGTGCCAACAACCTGGAGGTGTGTGTATCTGTGGTGCCTTGGGATACCACCCCCCTGTCCATGTGTGTTACATGTGTAGGGGACGACAGGCATGGTATGAGGCATAACCTGGCAGTACCAGGACTCTGGTACTGTGCAGACATTGCAGTTCACCGTGCTGAGGACAGTGTCCAGTGCATGCATCTTGCGGTGTACACTGCCGGTGTTGTGTAGCAGCACTGTTAGTGTCCTAACCTGTGTGATACCCGCGGAGGTGGCTATGTAATCCGTGTCCTGCAGCATAAGGCAGTATGTGTGTATCAAGGAGCTTCGCCAATATACATTGGGCCATGGGTGTCATGTGCAAGCTGCCCCTGGCACATCATTGTGGCTTCCCTAGCATGTAAGCACACATTGACAGCCAGCGGATACCCTATGAATGACATTGGAGACTGAGCAGAATGTAGACATACAACACCCTTCCTACATATAGTGGTAGCATACCTGGTGAGGGTATGATGGCAACCAAGATCAGGCTCATACTGGCCCATGCCACATGCTGAGAGATCCCTTCTATGTTCCCTATCATGTAGTCCAGGGAGGTATGTCTCAGGTCATCCATAGTGGCATGGTCAATGACTGAGTCATATGTGTCCATGCCTCTGACTGACCTGTATGCATGTGTTTTGTGGTGGACCATAGTGCCCCTGAGGCATATCACTGTGACCTTCACCATGTGCAGCCTGTTGAGCGGGACCCCACTGCAGCGGCCAAGACAGGTAACTGACACATCTGTAGCAGGTGTGTTGTGTAGCCCTACAGGCTGTGAGTGTGTGACACATGGGATGTGTGTGCCATGTGTGGCATGTGCTCTGTTCCGACGTAACATATGCCTGTGTGCCAGCTGTGGAGGTGTGTGATGCTCAGGCAGGATGCTATTCTGAGTCCCCACGTATGCCCCAGTGTGTTCAGCTTGCTGTCAGTGCATGTCTATGTCTGACTGGTATTGTAGTCACTGTAGTATGACATGCCACCTGACAGGGTATGGCATTACTGGGTTCAGAGTGCTCAGTCCCCAGAATGGCTATGTGGTGGCATCCCACACATGTGTTGTACGTTCCTGGCCAAGGGTGATGGTTGACTGCATACATGTGGCAGCTGTGACATTGCCACATGACTCACATAAACCACAACTGGACCATAGAGGTGATTCGCAGGTTACCTTTGCACATGCTACCCTAGTAGTGTGATTGCCATGGTAAGTACCAACACATAGGGCCAATGGGGAACAACATACTGAAGGTGTGTATGTGTGGGTGTACTGCTACTGTTTCATAGCACTGGCATATATGACTGCACATGTGGGTAAATGCCAGGTAAGACATGTGCAATGTGTCACAGGCAACGTACATGCGAACAGGACAGACAGTGACGTTCTGTCATGTGTAAACTTGACATACGTATCGTACACTATGCAGATGTCACTAGGAGTCCACAGAAGCACTGTAACTCTGCATTGCAGGTGGAAGCAGTGTTCCAGGGAACCCCAAGCGAACATGCATGCAAACAAAGCTACAGTAAGCAGGGCTGGAAGTAGTCCATTGTACAACAAAGAAGGGGTAACACTAACAGTAGGTAACAGTGCAAATATGTAGGCACTATCAACATGTACCCAGGAATGCACAGCGCAGATGCCCATGGTAGAACTGATATTATGTCATAGTTAATTGTGATTTGGATTACATTGGTACTGCACACATATCAACATGCGCAAACATCCACATTGCATAGTTGTTGTGGGCAACTTGACACCATTACTGTACATGTCCATCATTGCATATCACTACTTGCATTAGCTTCCCCCCTGTGCTACCCATGTATGTGGCTGTCTGTTGAAATCCTTACCACCGGCATGCAATAATGTGCAGCTGTTACACTTTGGTACATACTATGGGTACAGATAACAATTCAGGACAGTCATACGGTTACTGCATCAGGCATGCTGGGATATACACACAGTCATATCAGCACACTGTACTGTTACCAACATGATACTACTAATACACTTCTATGTAGTCACCCTGTGCATCAGCAACGTGTTTACCTGTTCCCGCAATGATGTTGGAGATTGCAGGAGGTGGCACAGTGTCATCATATGCACAGGGTGTGAATTAGGTATGCCTGAGTCTGCCACTGATACCACCAATTGACATGTATGTGTATGTGTGTTGGTGAGGGACAGCAGTACAGGGTGGGGCACTGTTGGTGCAGTGTGTGCATGTATGTGGTAGCCCTAGGTGCTAACATTTCGCATGTGTGTATGCACGCACACAGTTCCACCTCATGGCTGCCATATACAGGGGTTTGTGGACAGCCACAGACTGCACCTGGCAGGTCATATAGATCAGTGTCTGTGGGCACGGACACGGTACCTGTGCCTGGCAGGGGTGCTACGGACCGTATCCAGTACTAAGCCAGACTGGGTACTGTCATCAGAAGCAGGAGTGTGTTGACTGGACACAGGTCCCTGTTGGGACTGTCCAGAGCCACGTGCACGTGGTCTCCTGGGGCGTTCCGATGACAGCACAGACCCAGCATTCCTGGGGCTGCTGCTGGCACTATGGGGGCGTGCGTGTGCCTGTTGTCATCCGCGCCGACTGCCAGCTGCTGCTGTTGCTGGCATACGGCCACGTCGATGCCGCAACTGCCCACCATTGCCCTGACTCATGGACATTTGGTTGTGGAACTGCTGTAATATGTCCCCACAATGTCTGTCTATGACATCGGTGAAATTACGGATAGCATCCGAGATGTCACGCATACTGTCAGTCATGGCTGTGCGACATGCTCTCAGCTCCCTCAGACCCTGTCTGGTGTACCTTTCCATACACGACTGTGCCTGCATGACAGCCCGAAACATAGCTGAAGTTGACAGACCTCTTTGGGCACGTCTGCCAGAGGCAGTACACCCACGGATGCTCCCACGAGAACCCATGGGCAACTGTCTGTGTGGTACCATCGCAGGACCCTGCCCATGGCTGCTGTGTGGGGAAACATGTGCCACAGATACCACATTACCCTGGTCAATGCCCACTGTATCCTGTCCATCACCTAGGGACAATGGTGACAAAGGATGTACTGGCAGGATGACTGTGCGCAATGATGGGGTTGACAGCTGTGTACTGTCAATTGGCTGACCAATGGTGGACCCTGACACACCTTCCTGTACCATTACACAGATATCATCATTACCAGTACTTGTGGTACCAGATTCAGGTTCCCTGCTGCAGGACACCAGAGCAGCACCAGAACCTGTGGGAGGAAGACAGGAAACACAGTTTACAGTGTCCACACAATGTTACCAGTGATGCACTTATGCACACATGCACACATGCACACATGGGCACAGGCACACATACACACATGCACATGTGGACACATGCACACATGCACACATGCACACATGCACACGTGCACATGTGGACACAGGCACACATGCACAGGTGGACACTTGGACACATGCACACATGCACACATGCACACGTGGACACATGCACACATGCACATGTGGACACAGGCACACATGCACACATGCACACATGCACACGTGGACACATGCACACATGCACACATGCACACGTGGACACAGGCACACCTGCACACATGCACACATGCACACCCCGCAGTATACACACAGAGCACTACTGAGTTACACTAGTATTACTAGCACTATCAGGACTATTATAGGTATTGTTAAACACACTCACCAGCATGGATGGCCTGCCTTGCTGTAACCCCGGAGGGACCTGCAGAAATGAGGAAATTAATGTCAGTGGGCACAACTGTGCCGTTGATACTGCATATGATACAGTGCAGTAGTACACCAGTTGCCTTTCACACGTCAGCTGATGATATTGCCAATATCACACATGCACAATTACATACTATGTTGACAGCTACATACCACGGACACACCTTACACATGCATAAACTAACAGTGTACAGAACAGTCAAGTGTACATATGGCATATTACCTGCATGCTCCATTTCGTGCTGCTGTGTGGATCCAGCCTCCATCATGATGCAGGTGTATTGCTGTTGCTGTTCCGGGGCTGGTGCCACAACACTTAGGAGTAGCCCCTCCAGTCTGGTGAGGGGGGGATGTGTGGCCACCCCACATCCTGTGGCAACCTGTTGCCTGTGGATATCTGACGCACGCTGATGGACATTTCTGATTAAATCACTGCAATGATGTCATACCTGCTCATATGTCCTATTATGCGTGCCAATGTCATTTACCCTACGGACAAGGTCTTGCCACAGTGCAGCCCTCTCCTGCTGATTCTGGCTGGTGCGGGAAAACAGTATGTCATACTCCCGCACCAGGCTCTGGTATATCTCCTCATCTTCCGCTGCAGAGTAGGCGGGATTATGCTGACGCGCCATCTCCCTGGAAGAGAACACAAACAGGATATCAACAGACTATGTCAGCAATATATTGCACACATACTATACATGATACTCAAGTGTAGTGATATACTACTACTCCCATATGTTGCATGTGTGTGTCTCATGGTGGATACACAAGTACATGGCCAGATATCAGTGCTCAGCCAACACCTGTGCAACAATACCTGCCACATTCCATACAACATAGTGGCATGCCCCATCGGTCAGCACACTGCGACAGGTCCAATGCACAACCTCACTCTGGGGGATTATACCAAGGTACTGTATGTGGAACACCATCCACTAGTGTGATGTGGACACAAGTTACTCGGCCTGGATATACATATCCCACCACCACCACCGGCACAGTAGACTACTTTGATATGTATGTGATTTGACAGTTATTCACTTGTTAGGACTGAGATGGTATCCATGCAGCTCACTGGGCCAGTGGAAGCCACAACCCACACTGCTGACCCCTTTGCGAATGCTTACCACGGACATCCCACAGATTGCATGGAACTTGCACACACATTTCTAACCCAGACCCTATGCACAAAGGTTAGGCATCCTGTCCGGTGGACCCCAGCCAGAGGCAGATTGTATAACAATAGCAGGAGGCTACTGCAGGACAGAGCAGATTCACATTAAGGGAAGGCATCTGTCGTCAGCACTGGTAATACACTATGGTCTTTCATAACAATGGCCACAGCCTACTCTGGGAGGAAAATGGCCACAAACACTATAGATAACCACAAGGCCTTCTTCAGTTATGTTACACATATGGACCAAATGCCTCAGATATGCTCTGAGATAATACACACCTACTTAACATTCACCGAACACACAGATATTGGCAACATTCTTGCAGACAGGTTCGGTGCACGTATCCCCCCTCCTTCTCCCCCACAAGTTGAAATACTTATCACAGCTGAATGTAACCTCCCTATCATCTCACATGTCCAGGTGAGGGCCGCCCTCAGCAAAGCAGAACACACAGCATCACTGTGACCTGATGGTATCCCTGGATGTGTGCTACATGCACTCCAAGAGGACATACAACCGCATATAAGACTGATATTTAACCTTGGCCGTACTACAGGATATGTACCTGGACACTGGCATACAGCAACAGTGGTCCCACACCACTAAGGAGGCACCTCTACTGACCCTGGGAACTACCACATCATAAGCATAACCAGCCTGGTCTGCTAAGCTATGGAATTATTCAGTATGGGAAGATATACAGCGATATTGGGTACCTGCAGACACTTGTTCCCGGCCAGTTTGCCTTTGTGATGGGCTGATCCTGCCTTTTGAACCTGGCTGACCTTTCAAAACAGTCACTACAGCCATTGATGAGGGCAACGCACAGACAACTGCTGCCAGGATCATGGCCTAACACTGACTGACATGTAATGTATAGTCATCCCCTTTTGGTGGAACTACACACACAACATATCACATGGACATACCTATAGATACAGACCTATGACACATTTGGAGGGTTCACAGTATGCAGACTATTAACCTGCTACTTTACATTACCTGTGTTTGTCGCAGCTGGTTGCGTTACCACTACTTCTGCTTCCTGCTGCTGCTGGCACGGCTTGCTACTGTCACTGCTGACAGCTTAGACTCGGTGTGTAGCATGTGTATTTTTTTTTCTCTCACTCTCTGTCTCTGTCTGTCTCTCTCCCTCTGTCTGCTTCCAGACAGTGCAATGAACGTATTGCATGTGTGGAGTGTTAGTACAGGATGCTTTTGTAGGTATCTGCGTAGGTCCATGTGATGGCCTCTGCACCAATTGTAAGCCAGCATTTGCTAACTGCATGCAGCTAGTTGTGTACTGATTGCAGTTCTCACTGTGATTTCAGGACAGTGCTATAAAAGGGTATGTGAGATAGGCGTTGCCCTTCAGATTGTAAGGGCGGGTCCATGCTGGTATGCTGTGGACACTGTTCTGTGAGTGTAAAGGTTAGTATCTCTCTCATGATTCAGGCTGTGTTGTAGATTCACATTTCTCCATTCCTCTCTCCTGTTCCCTGTAGTAAGTGTGTATGCACAATGACACCTACAACTATATATATATATATATATATATATATATATATATATATATATATGTAAATATACATACATTTATATATGTACATTAACTGACATTATTACCTACTAGCTACCAAATAGCATGGCTGTTTCTGTTCACACACTACTATTATGGAAATCCACTAGTTTTGACAGTACTTCTAAATGACATGCTTTGTGTACTACACATCCTATATTCCCTTTACATTCATTCCTACTATTACATGATATATTTATTTTAGCACAATGTTCCAGTATAAGAATCATGGCTTAGTGGTAGGTTATGCAGACTACTGTTTCCAAGGTCCTGGGTTCGGGAATGACAGTGGGATTTTATTTTGCTTTTGAACTGACTACAGGACCTGTCAATCAGAGTGACTAAGGCACTTTTAAGCAGTTGTAACCGGGTTAGTGCTGGTTTGCGCGGAGCTCCCGCATGCTCACTGGTGGTCAGCTCCGAGCACACCCGCTTACAACCGCTTAACAGTGCTTACTCTGGCGCACACCCGCACTATTTTCTTTGAAAGAAATGAAAATGGGGAGACAGGAAAGTGGTGAAAAAGGGGTCACAAAGAGGGTAAGACAGTAGGGAAACAAGCTTGGGATTTGCAGGAGGGATGTAGGTAAGGCCCATAGCTGCCCATTTCTTCATCAGCAACAGCTGTGCATATGTATCTAATTTGGTGTGACATTTGAGACCTTCCACCCCTGAGAGAGGTGTCAGGACAACAATAATACTTGTTGTACAGCCAATTGTAATTGATAGTTTCCATGTCCAGCAGACATGTGTGCGGAATGGGCAGCTATGTATGGGGCGTAATTTTTTTGTGGGTACAGAGTGCCCTTTTTTTTTTTTTTTTTTTTTTCAGGTGAGAGTGGTATGTCAGGTGAAGGAAGTCGGTATAGTTGGGGAGGTAGGTTGGGTAGGTCAACAGACAAGACAAACAAGACACATATAGGGGCGGTGTATGACATGTGTGGGGGGGGGTTACACAATTGACGGGGACGGAGGTTTGGATATCCAGAGCCCATGAGCCCACAGATGGCAACAGTGGAACTGATATCCCCACCCATGGGCAGTTGCCACTGTTCCTTCACTGCCCAGGATGGGGCTGTGCTGGGGGCTGTGTAGGCCGGGCAACAGGCATGCCCGTAAGTTGTGCCACCTGTGCCTCAAGCTGGCGTAGGGGCCCAAGAACAGAGTCCTGGATCTCCCTACGCACCACAGTCCGGACGCTACTGAGGGTGAGTGGTGGTTCTCTTCCGGCCACACTTGCAGAGGGGGGACGAGCCCCATCCCCTGCAGCGCTTCCACCTGCAGGTGGCACAGGGCCACCGGAGGAGGGTCCACCAGGTGTACTCGCCAGCTGAGGTGGGAGAGGTGGGTCCGCTGGAACCCGCCTTCCCTGTCGTCCTATGTTTTGCATTATGTCATGACAGTTTGGGTTAGTGACATATAATACCATTCACAATTAGTTGTAACAGCATGCATTAGTATTCCCATTAACCAAACACCCAGATATTCACACCATTGAACAGCGAGAATAACACATGCATAATTTGAACAGCAATACACAGTCCAACAACATGCAGGGTTGACTGATGACAACAGGCCATCAGGTTTGGATGTATGAACAGGGCAGATGCATCAACGGACATGCAAATATTTATGACCCAACAGGACAAATGTCCAGGTATGTTAATTGTGATTGCACATACCATTTTCATGTGGAATGGGTTATATGTGGTTATAGGGTGGGGTGAAGAAAATAATATTAACACATTTGAATACCAATACATATGCTGCACATTTCTAATAGCTGCACATATATACACACTACTGTTCTAACTACAATTTCCTATATGATAACTACTTCAACTTGGTGATAGGACTGTTACTGCTACATCAATATACATTTTATTGTGCTTCATACACATTCATATCTAGCTTTGTTCAGCTACATCATCCTGCTACATTTGCTTTATATAGCTATAGACAAGTGTGGATGTTTCGTATATCAGACAATCATACTATCTGCATATTGCAGACTGAGAGCAACATATCCAGATTTTGGGATACACATTCCAGATGCAGCAACACTTTGAACAGATTTTGCTGTTTGGTTTTGATTCTCACATGCATTTCATTCTGTCTTGACTGCAGTATACTTTATTCAGGGGTTATTACTACTGTATTGCTGGATTGGGTTATATGTGGTTATAGGGTGGGGTGAAGAAAATAATATTAACACATTCGAATACCAATACATATGCTGTACATTTCTAATAGCTGCACATATATACACACTACTGTTCTAACTCCAGTTTCCTATATGATAACTACTTCAACTTGGTGATAGGACTGTTACTGCTACATCAATATACATTTTATTGTTCTTCATACACATTCATATCTAGCTTTGTTCAGCTACATCATCCTGCTACATTTGCTTTATATAGCTATAGACAACTGTGAATGTTTGGTATGTCAGACAATCATACTATCTGCATATTGCAGACTGAGAGCAACATATCCAGATTTTGGGATACACATACCAGCTGCAGCAACACTTTGAACAGATTTCGCTGTTTGGTTTTGCTTCTCACATGCATTTCATTCTGTACTGACTGCAGTATACTTTATTCAGGGGTTATTACTACTTTATTGGTGGATTCATGACACTTTCTCACACTCTCTCACTTGTTTTCATTTTACTATTCAGGATGGTACTTACTTCTAGGCTTTATTGACATGTTTTACCTGTAGTTATTACAATCCTTTCCAGCAGTCTCACTTCTGTCATGTTTCAGTATTTCAACAGGGGTATATTTCGCACATGTGATTTGCTCATCTTCTGCAGCTGTACTTTTCAGCCTGCTGCAGGTTGTGTACTATTATATTACAGGTGGGGCATCTTTATTTCAGACTTTATTTCAGACATTTTCATTTTTCTGTTTGGATTACAGACTGCAACACACTTTTGTAATCCAGCAATACTTGCAAACACTCTTACACTTGTTACTTGCACATTCTATTACTTAGTGACTACACTGCACTCTTTTGCTAACTGTCATACTTTTATATTTCTTTACAGTTACTGGGAGAGGATTACTGACCTGCCTGGTGGTGCAACCGCACCAGCCTATTGCCATAGGCTCTGCGGTTCGCAGAACGGACACCTGCAGCTGTAATATAAATGAAGTAATATTGGAATACACATCTCCATAATATCAGCTAGTTTAATTTCTTACATACATAATTACATGTAACTTACTCAGTAGTGGGGCGTTGGGCATTTGCCGGGCCTCCTGGATCCAAAGGTTCAATTGGTCCTGCTTGCGTCTCTTCAGGTCCGCATGGTGGTGATGAACCTGCTCACCAGTCCTTGGAATCCCTGTGGCACTGGTGCGATCATGAGCCAACCGGTCCCACGCCTCAGCCCTATATGCTCCCCACAGGACCTGGCCTTGCATGAGTTGGGCCTCATGATTGTGGACTAGGAACCAGACCATGTATCTGGACTCCTCAATGCCCCACCTCTGTGCTCGAAAGCAACTACCCTCACCTACTCCTGTCATTCTGGCTGCAAGTCAGTTCTACAATCATTTATGCTGTGTATTCCCGCCTATGGGGCTTATATAGGCCGTTTTTCCCGCACATATCTGTGATTGGCCATTTTGGAATTGTATCAACTTCACAAAACTTTGTCATGCTCCACTTTGTATTCATTCCTATATATTTGCTATTACTGCATTTATAGGTACTACTGTCATGGCTTAGTGATTTAGTACCTTGCCTATGGTGTATAGTATCCTGGGTTCAAACCTGGCCACTGCTTTTTATTTTTTATGACTGTCTAGACAGGCCGAGGGGTGTGTCTGTGTAAAGGCAGTTTTGATACGGCTTGCTCAATGTTGCCCGTCGGTTAGCTTTTTGGCATGGTGCGCAGCTCCGCGCAAACGGGGTACACTGGTTTACACCTCATTTGGCTATCAGCACGCATATTATGCTCAGCTCAGCTAGGGGCACACAGTTTCAGTGTGTTAAACTACTGCTCACCTACGGGCACTCATTTTGCACCTGTTAAACCACTGCTCACCTACGGGCAGATGCACTCACCTTGTTAAACTGCAGCTCAGCTATAGGCACATCTGGCATCTTTTATTATTTTGTTATCTCACATTTCTTCAAAATAAATGGACTATTTCATTACATTATACATGAACTATGATTTTATATGTGTACATGTTTGTCAGGGACTTGTTTCGTGCTTATTTTACTATAAATAAAAATTGGTGTTGTGGGGGCTCGAACCATGAATGCCTGCTCTTCAGCCGACGTCTCTACCGCTACACTATTGCCTCTTGGCTTACTTTGCTTATTTAGTTCTTATATCCTTTTCCACTGACTGCTAGCTGTGGCTAAGCTACTGGCACGCCCACGCAAACGAGCACACTCACGGGCAAACATCTTTACGATTAAAAAAAATATATAACATGTTCATTTATATATTTTATGTTCATAGTCTGTGGGGGCATGTGTTGTGTTGTGTTTATTCACATTTCCATGGCCTCTGTCGTGGGTGTTTACTTTGGGCAATTTTACTCTTCTGGGGGCGTGTCCGCTTGCAGGGCTCGGCCTACGGACATGCCCCCTACTGTCTTCCACGGACCGTGTTAGCCTTAGGTGTGATTCAGCATGCTCTCATGAATATGCAGAGCATGCTGACATCACTCCATTTAACTGCAGCCTCCGTGTAAGAGTTATAACTCTTACATGGAGGCTTCGTGAATCCTGCCCCAAGTGTTAAAGGCCCTATCCAAGGCAAAGAACATAACTTCCATGGGACCTGATGGTATCCCAGGCTGTATTCTCCACCATCTCCAGCAAGAACTGGGTTTGCCATTGACCACCCTATTCATCCATAGCCTAAGTATAGGCGTCATTCCAGCAGAGTGGAGAAATGCCATTGTCATCCCCTTGCACAAACGTGGTGCCACTACTGACCCTGGAAACTATTACCCCATTAGCTTGACAAGTCTGATCTGTAAAGTCATGGAGCATATTATCATGGATATCATAAACAAGGACATAGGCAATCTCCAAGCACTTGACTTCACCCAGTTTGGATTTGTCAAGGGCAGATCTTGCTTGCTGAACTGAGTCAACTTCTTTGAGACTGTCACCAAGGTCCTGGATGAGGGACAGTCAGTACATACAGCTTACCTTGATGCCAAGGGCTTTGACACAATCGCCAACTTGGACATCATTGAAAAGCTAACACAGCTTGGTGTAAATCCCTATTTCATCAGGTGGGTAGCCAACTGGCTCAACGAAAGAACCTTCAAGGTCAAAGTAGGCACCTCCACCTCCGATAGCAGAACCATCACTAGTAGAGTTCCCTAGCGTCTGTCCTTGGAACCTGCTGTTTGGCATCTATTTCTCAGAGGTCCAGGCAAAGACAAAATGCCTATGGCTGACCAAGTTTGTGGACAACTGTAGGTTGGGTGCTGTCATTGACTTCCTAAATGATGTTAACATACTGCAAGTGGGTCTCACAGCAACTAATGACTGGTGCCAAAGTCATGCTCTCAAGATAAATGCAAAAAAATGTATCATCATACCATTGGGCAGAAACATGGCCCCTACTGATTACCACATCAACAGCAACCCCCTAAACACACAACCTGTGGTGAGAGACCTGGGTACACAAATTGACAATAATCTCGCATTCGATCATCATGTAGTGGCAGTGGTCAGAAAAGCCTTTTAATTGGTTCATCTCATAAGTAAAGGGATTGCACCCAGAAAAAAGGAGGTTCTTACCTCTCTATACTCCTCTCTCATTAGTCAAATAATTGAGTATAACGCCCCATTTGGTATGCACCTCTCCAAACATCTGCACCAACTGGAAAGGCCAAAGAAATACATCAGAAAGAGAAGCCATGGTCTCTAACACCTGTACTATGTGGACAGGCTTAAATCATTATCACTCTACTCGGTATCATACAGATTGCTCAGAGGTGATCTGTGTCTCACCTACAAGGCATCTCAAGCCCTGCCCTACTAGAGATGCTCCATATCAGTAAGTCTAACTCCTTGCACATTACTAGCTTGAAAGGCATGAATCTAATATGTAACATCAACAAAACCTGTGGAGAGAGGTTTGTCTCCCAGAGGCTGCCCCATCTCTGGAATGAACTTTCCATACACATCAAACAGAGTACCTCACTGGCCTTCATCAAGTGCAACCTTGATGAGAAACCACCAATTTATTGCAGCAGTTCCACCTGTGTCCCTCATTGATAGGGGCGACAAGTACTGACTGAGGTTTCTTTTTGGGGATAATCTCTTGGCCAGGCTTGTAAGGCGCCCAAAGCCATTACCCTAGTAACCTCCTATGATCGTATGTAAGAGCAATATTTAAAATGGTTCCCTATTTTTTGGGGCTTTGTTCCCCATTACTTTTGGCTTTGTCCTGATTCTATGTGCTAAGAGATTGAGAACTATGCTTCCAACAGCTTCTGAATAAAGAAAGCTCCACAGAAGATGTACTGCTCCATGCACAGTCTCTAACAAAACAGGAAGAGGAACCTACCATAGAATAAGTTGGAAAAGCACTAAGGACAATGAAGTCAGGGAAAGCAGCAGTCTCAGATGAAGCCATGGCAGATATAATCAAGATGCTAGGTGAATCAAGGGAAAATGGCTTCCCATGGTATTCATTGTGGTATGGATAGAAAGGCACATCCCAAATCACTGCAGAATAAGCATTACCAACTGTAGACAGTACAGAGGTATCAAAATCACAGAAAGCATGATGGGTAAATGAGTATGTACAGAAATAAAAAGTAATATGGGAGATTAGAAGTTCAGATTCAGATCAAGACGTACTACGACAGACCTAGTGCTTGCAGTGAGAAAATAATAGAGAAGATCTGGAGATGGAAAAAAAGAGTTCTAATGGACATGCCTTAGACTTGAATTAAGCATATGACAATGTCCCAAAAAAGTTGATTTGGACCTTCCTGTCGAAGGAATCTCTTTAATTATTGATGCTTTATTAGGTCCCTTATTAGAAAATCAGTCATCTTATATTAAAGATTCCTGGCACTTCTTAGATAAAGTAAAGGCTTTTCAAGAAAAAAGGATCTTTGATCCTTCAAAACATATTATTTTTACTTTAGATGTTAACTCTTTGTACACCTGCATTCCCCATGACGAGGGAGTAGAAGCGGTACGCAGTTTTCTAGTAAAAGGTAAACTTTTTAATAATTCTCAGATTTCTTTAGTCTGTAGATTTTTAGATATTATCTTGGAAAATAATTTTTTCTTATTTAAGAATACATATTACAGGCAGAAACGTGGAGTTGCTATGGGGTGACATCTCCGTTGCTTATTTTAAAACTGTCTCGCTATGTTAAACTCATTTAACATAGCGAAACACTAAAAAAAAAGCAACGGAGATCTTGCTTTCTCCGTTGCTTTTGCCCACAGCTCTGATGTACTGCGCAGGCGCGCAGTACATCAGAACTGCCGCGGATGCCAGACATCTGCGGAAGGGCAGTAAACAGGCATTATACTATGCCATTATTTAAGAAAAGTAATAGTTTCTTTTCTTAAATAATGTCATGGTATAATAGCAATAACCACTTCTGGTGTGGGTAATGCTAAATTTACCCACGGTTGTCTTTGTTTGGCTCGCCTCGACCAAACCACGCCAACCGTGGGTAAATTTAGCATTACCCACACCCAGGCGTGGGTTATTGCTATATTATTCTATGTTTCAATGATTGTGTAGGAAGGGCAGAAGGTAAGTATTCCCCATGCCTTCATACCTTAGTGCAGGGGCCATGATTTTTTTAAACTTTCTACTAGGAGCTATAAAGCCTATATTTTGCCCAGCAGAGCTGACAACAGTGGACAATGCAGTAAGCAGCATGTGATTTGTGAAAAAGAACAGGTGGCAAGAGATGTGTGCATGAATAAAGGGTGTACAAGCTAAAGAGGTTTAGAGTCCTCTGTGATATAGTCAGCACACATGTGGGAGATGTAAAATCAGCCTGTTAAATGAAGGATGATGACCAGATATAGTTCTTACACAGAGATATTGTAGCTTCTCAGCTAATTCTTGAAATCCGAGAATTGATATGTGGGGTGCTATGCAGCGTAGCTTGCTGAAATTGACATTCTGAGAACAATATGTAAGGGTTAGGACCTTTTTACTTAACTCAGACATTCCGGTAAGATCAGAAATAATTAACTCAGAAATGGTCCTTGCTGGACAAATGCCTTTCATAAAGATACTAGGCAAGAATGCAAGATGTTAATACTTTCTATAGAACAAAATGTTTTTTAATATTATGTATAGCATACCATGAATAACTACCACCCCAGATTAGGTGCCTTGACATCCAACTCAGTCTAACAAGATTACATTCTATTTCCTAGCTAGTTATATAGCACCCCACTGTCCAAGATAGCTATCTTAATGCTCTAACTAAAATTCTCAACATGTCTATATTGGGGACTTCATATGTCTATCAATACACTGGCTGGCCAACACCATCAGTGGTCAGCAAGCTCAGAGCTGTACAAATAGTTAACTATCATACTATGTGGCCAAAATACCTTTGATCTCATTTTCGCAAGTATGGCCCTTTGTTACACACCTCCACTTGTATCATTTTCCCTTACTAAATTAGACCATAAATCATTAGTAACCTTTGCCTTTAGAACTTATGATATGTCCCATGAACACTCCATTGTGTTTAAGGACTCCTAAAAGGCAATCCTTCAATTACTTGATTACCTAAATAAGTTCTGCTGTAATCTTCTTCTAAAAGGCCACATTGCTAATGCTGCAACACCTGTGTCTCTGACATCTATTCTCACTTGCTTAGTTACACTGAAAAGATAGTCCTTACCTGCAACAACCTCCCTACAGTGGAATTCCAACCTAAATAGTCTATATAACAAGATAACTATTTTGGTGGAATCAAAGTAGAAATAGGTCCTTTTCACCACCTACATCTCTGAAATCAAGGCAAATCTCAAAAAAAAAAAAAAAAGTAAACCCAATGGTCAGGAATTTGGGAACACATGTTAACAATAACCTGATCTTTGAATACTATATGTCTATTGTGGTGAGAAATTCATTCTATGTTACATCCAAGTCCAAGAAAGTCATTGCTCCTCTAAAATCAGCTCTCATCAGAGTAAGCATTTGCAACAGTTTGAGAGACCACAGATGTTTCTCAACAAAAGGAATGCACATAGTAAATAACAAGTCATATGCAGACCATCTAAAAGCCCTATCCCCGTACACGATCTCCTACAGGAGGTAGGATGGGGTGAACGTTTGAACATTGGTTGTTGTCTAGGCATGTAATGGTATGTAGACTGATTGCCTAGTACTTACATATAAATATATGAACTTTTATTACTAGATGCATATAATGTTTCTTATGACAAGAAATGCTAGTAAATAAAATGGTATGTGGTGTCATTAAAATACAATTTATAAAAGTCACTATGAAGTAGTACAAATGTAATATAACTGATTTAAGATAAACAATGACTGTGAGGCAACTGAACAAAGAATGCTAAAAGAGCAAAAGGAAAGAAATTATAAACACGTGGATATTTCTCTCTACCTATTTATCTATCTATATAATACAATCCGTAAGAAGTAAGATGATTCTATATATATATATATATATATATATATATATATATATATATATATATATATATAAACTATCTGAGATCTGAGGTAAACATAAAAGTTACTTATACAGATATGATGTAAAGAGAGTTTTAAAACATTAATTTCAACACATGCAACATATTTGGATACATTATTCATGGATACATAATCTGTATATACACACATACACACACACACACACACACATATATATATATATATATATATATATATATATATATATATATATATATATATATATGGGTCCCCTTCATATGTTCGAACTTTCAAAAGTTCGAATTTCATATGGCGGAGACCATATGATCGAACTTTTGAAAGTTTGAACGGTTATAACGGAGATCTCCATACAGTACAGAATGGGAAGAGTAGCATATATAAATAGCAGGGTGTGTGGTGGGGTGCAGGGGTGCTTGCTCCCCTGCTTAAACCATTCAGGTAATTTTTTTTTTTTTTTTAGTTTTTTATTTGATGTTCGAACTTTCATATGCTTGATCACATGGTCTCGGCCATATGAAATTCGAACTTTTGAAAGTTCGATCATTTGAAGTAGATTAATATACATACAAGTGATTTTTGCACTACAACAACATCAAAACCTTGATTTCCCAAAAGCAAAATTTTTACCAGGGTAGGTAAACACTTGCCCAAAAATGCATGGAAACACACTGCAATATGTAAAACCCACGTAGGTGGAGGGCTGCACCACCACACCCCCCAAGTATATACCAACTCTGGGATTGTACTACAGTGGGAAAAAGGGCATATTTCCTCATATTGGGCAAGTGTTTACTTATCCTGATAAAAATCTCGCATTCAGGAAATCAAGGATTCAATGTTGTCATCTTGCAAAAATCCCATTCTGTAATCTGGCCTTTTGAGCTTTAGAAGTAGATCCATATATATATATATATATATATATATATATATATATATATATATATATATATATATATATATATATATGCATACACACACATACATCATTATATATGCCTGTCATAAACGTCAGTGTGCAAAAAAGAGCAAGGCCATATGCATTATAAGCATGATATAAGAGATACTAAAATGCAATATCTCTATAGTAAATGGTGCAGAGAGAACTGAACTGTAATTATAAGAACTGGATTTTTTTTGGGTTATCACAGTTACTGCTCTTATCAGTACATTATGCAGTGAACTTGCTGAGATGAGAACAAAACATTTGCAAAGTTAAATTAAAAACATAAAAATATAGCTGGCACAGCCTAGAATCACATTTGCATTTCAGAACTATGCTGAGAATTCAAAAGTAGCAATAATATTAACATTATAGTTCACAAATCTAAAAGTGCATTAGCATTTGAATTATGCACCAGTTTAGTTTTCTAAGCCCATACACATTTTAAAGCATTGCTGGGGTGTCACATAATGAGGGTGAGTGGAATCTTCCTCCTTCTCCTCATCATCATCATAATCATCACCCCCCCCCCATTTTCCCATTTTCTCCATGGGGTCAGGGCACTGTGCCAACTGCTGTTATCTCTCTCTCTCTCTCCCTATTCAATGTCACTGTACTCCTACCTTTGACACTCATGCCATGACTGTTGCAGGTTTTCTCTTACATGACCCATCCACCTATTTGCTGGATGCCTTTGTATTCTACTGCCTTCTTCCTGACTGTTCCAGTTCTTATCCACCAGAGTGTCTTCTGGTTTTCTGCACATGCTCTGTTCCCTTTGACCTTTTCTGTGATTAGAGCTACTCTGGTTTCTGTGCTTATGTCCTCATTTCTTCATCTGTCCCACAGTGTGCATCCTGCCACCTATCACAAGCATTTCAGCTCCATCACTCCTAGCTTCCTCAACTGCTCTGTCTTTACTGCCCAGGTTTGTATACCATACAGTAGTACTGGTTGCACCACTGTTTTGTACATCTTACTTTTCAGCATCTTTGACATTCTTCTGTCATATACTACAACTGGCACTCTCTGTTTGTTGGCTGCAGTCCCTCTGGTTCTATCTTTGACCTCCTCATTCAGATTTCCCTTCTCCTGAACCCCCCTTCCCAATACTTGAAGCTGTTAATCTGTTTCACTATTTTCCTTCTGTCAAATTTCTCAGTTTCTTATTTCCCTCATTTGCTGCCATTAGAACTGTTTTATCTGTACCATGTTTCATTCAATATATGTTCTCGTTCTAAGTCTGCCTGTTATGCCACATTGTCTGCATACAGCAGCTTTGTTGATCTGTCCCTTCCGACCTGTTTGCTAATGTAGTCCATCACCATTATGAACAGCAGTGGGCTCAGAGCTGAACCCTAGTGCACACCCACTGCACGGTGAGATTGAGCACTGCTCATACTTCTGAGTCATCGGGTCCTTTTCTACAGCCTGCACTAATTCTGCCTATCTCTCTAGGATTTTGAACCATTGCAGGACTGCCCAAATTAGCTTTCTTAGAACCTTGTTATATGTTTTTTCCAAGTTTAATAATACCCAGTTGAAGTCTTTTATTATCTCTCGCTTCTTCACAAGTATCTGTCCCAGTGCAAACATTAAGTTAATTGTATTGCATCTTAATCTGAAACCAAACTGCTCATTTTGCATCTTACTTTCTAATACTCTGTGGACTCTGAGTATTTATTTATCAATCACCCTGTCCAGAACTTGCATGCAGTATGGCAGGAGTTTGATACCTTTATACTACCCACAGTTGTGAAAGCCCCATTTGTTCTTGAACAGTGGCACTAGTATTCTTATTCTCCATTCATCTAGGAAACAACTTTCTCTTCATACTGCTATGAATACCCCCAGTAGCCATTTTGCCCATATCTCACCCAACTTCTTCATCGTATCTGCTGTGACCTCATCTGAGCCTACTCGTTTCCCTGACTTCATTTTCTTTAGTGCTGTTCTTATTTCGTCTAAGGTGGGCTCCTCCTCTTCCTTCATCATAGGCTGTGTTTGGGGCAGTAGAGCTTCTGTGAGTTTTTCGTCATTTAGAAGCTGCTAGAAGTACCTCTTCCATCTGCCTTTGAAGTCCTGTGCATGGTGAGCAGGTTGCTGCTGGCATCCCTCATAAAGGGAGTCTGACTATTTCTTTATATTTATACCTTTGCCTTGCAACCTGATACAGTTTCTTTGTGCAATCCATGGGGTCATTTTCCAGAAGCTGGTAGAGTGCCTCTGATGCCCACTTCTTTGCTACTGCAACTAATTTCTTGGCCTCCTTGTTAGCCAAACAGTATTCCTTTGTAGCCCGGTCAGTCTTTTCTATCCCCCACTTTTTCCTGCAGTCCTTTTTTCTTATGATGACTTATTGTACTTACACATTCCACCACCAGCTTTCTTTATGTACCTTATTTCCATATATGGCTCGGCCACATACCTGTTATGCAGTCCTCACACTGGCTATCATGAGGCATTGCCATTCTTCTTCAATTCCACATATTTCCTCTTCTTTTTGAGTAACTCCTTGAACTGTTGTGTTTCTCTCCAGTCAGCTTCCAGGTCTTCTGCCCAGTCTCTGTTGACCTTAGAGCCTTCTCTGACCATGCTTGCAGCTGACTGCAGCAACCAGTGGTTTATATGCTTTGGGCTGACTGTTTCACTAAGGATGACTTTGCAATAATTGATTCTGTCTCAGTAACAGGAGGAAGTCTACCTGTCATACACAGGTATGATGGTCACTCTTCTATGTGATCTTGTAACTGTCTGTCTTGCTGTACCATGTGTTGATCACCATCAAGCCAATCACCAAAAAGAAGTCAAGAATGACCTCTTCTTTATTCCTGCTGCCCCAACCCTGTGGACCAATGCAGTCCACATATCCTGCTCTGTCTGTTCTGACATGTTCATTCAGGTCACCCATTATCAACACCAAAATGAAAAAGCATTTTAAATGTGTAACAGCTAATTTGGAAAATACAGTTATCTGTATGAATCACTCAGATGACTGGGGTTCATACTGTTGATAGCCAAAGAGAATCCATAGAGGTGATGAGTTATTACCAAATATGCTACTTGCAAAATTCTATCCTACTAATTCTAGCAAAAGTATATTTCTTGCACTGTAGAATATCACAGATATTGAACATTATAGTTGAAAAATGATCAGAGATACTATTGACTACTTTTCTGATGCATACAGGATAGATTACTAAATAAATGTGAAAGAAATGTACACTGGAGGAGTAATTGAGATTATTCTGTACCTTTGTTTGCGTCTATGCTTAATCGTCAAACAGCACATTCATTGAGCAGCTGTTCATCGAATACTAACTGTTGAATCCTCTGTTAATTGAATGCCCATATCATTGTAAAGATTCTCATTGAACGATGATAGTAGGCCAACATAAAGGAAGCATTACCAAATGCTTACCTACCAGTAATAGCTATAAGGAAACTTGCCCTTTCCCCACTATAGAGCTACCTTGAAGTTAGTATATATAATTAGGTGGGTGTGGGGAGTACAGCCCCCCCACATAATGAGTGTCCAGTGTTGTACTAAAGTTCCTCTTGTGGGTGGCTGTGTCCCCCTCACACCCCTTATGTGGGGGTCGTTCCCCCACACCCCCACTAATTATATATACCAACTCCAAGTTCACACTACATTAAGGAAATGGCAGGTTTCCCTATAGCTATATTACCCGTAAGTATTTGGTAATGTTTCCTTTATGTTGGCCAACTATCATCATTTAATGAAAATCGTTACGATGATTTGGCCATTTGATTAAAGGAAGTTTTGACAGTTTTTGAAAAACAAACATTCAATGAACGTGCTGTTTGATGATTAACCATATACCCATCTATTTCATGCGCTCTCAGTGTGAATCTGTATGCCAGTGATGTCAAATTATTGGTGCCACACTGATGCTCATTTCATTTACTGCTAAGTAAACATTTGCATATGGATTTGTGGAACTCTTTGAAATAAGATTGGAAAAGGGCATCTGCATCTTAGCTACATTCTTTTCATTTGGTGGATGGTATAAAATGTTGACATGAAAGAAGACTGCAGACGTGTGATTTTATTATAAACATTTGTGAGGGGTGCAGATAATGGAGAGGCAGATATGCAGATATCTTAACAGTGCTTAAGCTGATATACCTTATCTATATGTATTGCAGTCTGTTTCTTTAACCTCAGAGGTATTTTTTTGCTCCCAGTGGACTTGCCAGATGGTTCCACTATCTTCAAGCAACTGATCCATTTATCCACTGAGGAGGTAATAGTCAGGTAAAATTCTCATGACCCATTTGCTTCTGCTTGGTGTGTTTTATTAGCAAATTTGCTCCTCTGCTATGAGAGTTGGGTGACAGAGAGTCGGACAGTTTGCTGCCTCAGCAAGGTAGCTTATCCTCTCCCACTAAAGAACCCCCTCTTATTTGCAGTAGCTCACTTTCCTACTGCCAGCCACAAGGAACATGTCTCTGCACACCTATTTGGCTTATGTGCATGCACATAGGCAGTGCATGCTCACAGGGTTATTGGTATTCTAGCTTATTGTAACCCTAGTGTTAAGCCACAACTACTTCCTTCCCAGCAGGATGGGCAAGCTGACAGCAACCCCTCACTCCCATATTCCGCTGCTACCTCCTACAGGTGCCAGAGCCAGTAGTCATCATCAAAACTGGGCCACTTTTACCATACTTAGTGCTTTATCCGTCTGTGGCAAGGAGCTGCCCTGGTACCAGCATCTTTAAATCAGGAAATTAATTATATTTTTGGAACTAGGAGGTGGGAGTGGGGGAATACATCATTTTATCTATTTGATCAGTGGTGGTGTGAGGGAAAATCATCTGGCCTGAATTACTATAGGTCCTAGACATCTGTGAGAACACAAATTAATTTTGCAGGATGGACTAAAGTTCAGAAGTTTATGTATGTGGCAAAGGTTGGAGGAAGATAATGTATCACAGGAGTAGTGTAGTATAATGTGTTGAGAGGTGGGGAGAGAGAAAAATTCACCTTGTAGAGTTCCAAATGCTGTAACAAGAAACGCTAATGCATGGGGATGTATAGGAGGAAGTGGTATTTAATTCTATAGTGTTATGGGGGTAAAAGAACAGCTTGATTTTACAATGGTGAAACAGGCTATGCATTCAGCAGTTGCTCACAGCTACACCGTGCAGTGCACTGTTTGGTAATAATTCAGATTTAAGTTAATCAGCTCTGGATATCTGCTATCAGTGCTTGTGTTTGTCAGCTGTCACCATTCAGTTAATGATACAGTGCATAAGAACAAGAGGTAATAAGCTTGCTCTCTTACTCCATAAGTAGATCAAACTAACTTAGGCAGATCATTACTTTTAGGCAGAGACAAACTTACTCTTTAGCCAAGCAAAGTTCTTGCTGCATAAAAAGCTATTACATCCTACACTCAGTTGTTTAGAAAATTGGTTAAGCATTAAAGACTTATGGCTTTGTAGGATACCGAAGTGTATAAGCATCATTAACAAAGACATTATTGTCCAGGGGATAGTGATTTACTCAAATTGGCAAACACTATATACCTAGGGAAATACACTTGAGATCTGTCCTACTTCACTTTCTTATTTGTTTTTAAACATCTTACTCTACTTTCGAACCAGATAGCCATAAAAAAAAAATCCCTGCAATTGCTCCCCTTTGGCTTAAGCAACAAATATAACAATTAAGCACTGTGAGATCCTTGCATATGCTTGAACCTACTAAAACCTTGTTAGCTGAAGAAATCAAAAAATATCTGTACATATGTGTACAGATCTGTTAAGAATATTTTAATATCCTGTACAAATTGATTATGTAATTACCGATGGCTCTAGATATGCAAATAGGATATAGTCATCAAAACTAAAAACTAAAGAAAACTAAAATTCACATTTCTTACTCACTTGGTAAATTTGAGTACATTTACATTGGTGACTGTTTTCAAACATAAGAGGTTGGACTAAGATTTATCACAGATTAGCAGACACTGTTGAAACAAGAATGTAAGTGAAAGTATTCACTGTCTTAAAGACCTTTAATGAAACGAAAGGGAGTGTTTGCCTCTAAAACACTAAAATATGTGCTGGCCCATTGGCACAGTGGTAGGATGTCTGTTTGTCTGTACTGCTAGTGACCTGAGACTTATTATGGAGCTAGCAACCAACAGATCAGCTGGAGAAGGCAGGCTTAAACAGCTTATGAGCAGTACTCTTACTGCAAGGGGGGCAGGCAGGGGTGCATGGACTACCCACAGCTGTATAATTCTGCATTGAAGACTATGCAGTGATGTAAGTGAACTATAAGGCTGTGAATAGAATTAGATGGTGGGAAGAATCCTTGGGCTCCATCTGTGGCATATACGTCAGCATGTTAGCTATGCACAGCACAAGGTTTCAAATAGCATTAAATGGCAACAGAAGGGTAACCATTTGAAATGTCGGGACCCGCTAGACTGAGTCCCAAAATGCAGAGACTGAATAGTCAAAAGAGCAAAGATTCCATTTCTTAGAATATTCACTTTTCTCACGTTATGGTGATCTCAAAGCTAGTATGCATTAGTTTGGGGTGTGGGGGGCTTGCACCCCACATGAGGGTAGGCAAGAGGGCTTAGTCTTCCCCCTACTCAGAAAGAAGTTTAAAGAGTAAGAACAATTTTTGACATTCGATCTTCTCTGGGCTTGAGGCCTTTTTTATGTGAGTGTCAACATTTAAATGGACCAAAATCAAAATAGCCAGCACCAACATTTAAATAGAGACCCCAACAGAAGCCTTGTGCTCCATGTAAAGGGATGTGAATTGGTGCATGGAGCTAATCAACATATACTTGCCCTGGAGAGCACAGGATTCATATAGGAAAAATGTAGCCAGATGCATTTTCTTCATTGGTACTGGCGTGATGTATTGCCTAAAGGCTTTCTTCTGTGGAAAGAGAGAGAAAGGGTCTACCTGGTAAAAAATACACCAAGGAGGAAAGTACTCAAATAGTGTGGTGAATGTGAAAGAATAAAGCACAGAGGAACAGATTAAAGGATCTGAGTACAATATCAATGATGCCAAAAATAAACGAACATGCACACAAAAGCTAGCAGCCACACAAAGAACACTGAAGACATCACTTGCCTTCTATCAGCACTGAAACTGAGATGAGTTCCTTGCCTTTCAAGCTTGTAAAAAAATCCTGACTTTACTCAAGAAAGTCCTAAGTTCAAAACAAGTTGGAATGGAATATCTGCACATTTGCATCCGTAACATACAGACATTTTATGAGGTAAGTTGTTTTTCCCCCTCTTTCTATCTAATTCCCTTCCTTCTCTTCTCTCTGGATTAAAAAAGACCAATGCAGCTAGCAGAGAAAATCATGAATGCTGAAGAAAGTATATGAACATGATTTTTCTGCCTATAATAATAATTTGTCCTGTGTCTCATTTTCATTGCCTGCCCCTTCATTTTCATTAAAAGGAAATTGCACTTTGCCTTTTCCCTAAGTAGAAAATTAGGACAGCTAAAATCTGATAGTGAATGTCCTGTTCATGGTTCTATTCCAAACTTGCTTTTATGAAGTCTCCAAAAAACAAAGTTAACTCAGAAAGGACCAGGCAATCCAGTATATAGATAAAAACTGTCTTTATTCCATAAACAGACATAAACACTTTTGCAGAGATACTGCTTTATCAGATGTAATTCCAAACTGATTTTTTTACCATTTAAATATAAAAACACTATCACTAATTATCCAATCAGTAAAAGCTCATTGTTATTAAAGAAACAGGACCACTATTTCACTTTTTATGCATGCAAACACTGCTTAAAAATACATTCACTGTCAGCAATAAAATACAAAAGCATATATAAAAAATAGAAATATATACACATATAAAACTATAAGCATATAAAACTATAAGCATTCTATCAAACTCTAAAACCTAGATTATCTGAACAACAGTGCTTTTATGAATGTTTTCCTTCTCTGTAAATATTCAGGATAGGCCAGTGCTAAATGTTCCTGTTCCCAATATTATGTCCCCATTCTTCTCCCTCTAAAACTTCATGAAAGCTGAACATTAAATTCTGATTGTAAAAAATGTCTTTATTTATTTAACTTCTTTCTCCCCATTCATTCTCCAAAACTTCAAGCTAATTGAATTGTATGTTGTAAAAAATGAGGATAGCAAAGTGACATGCTTCTGGCTCAAATGCCTTCTTTTTTAGGTGAAGAAAATGGTTCATTTTCATCTTCCACACATTTTCCCAAAGCTTTCACTGCAGAACCACTACCTAGCACTCCCAAACCCATACCTATGCTTGAAAACCTTGCGCACTCTTTCCTGGGTTAGGAACATTCCTCGTTCTTAACCAGCTGACTACATACAGATGGAAACAGCATTTTTCTGCTATTGTCTGAAAGACAAAGAACAAGTACAAGCATATTCAAGAGCTGCTATGTTTTTCTTCCTAAATTATTTTTTTAAAGAACATGAAAGGCCGGTTTGTTTTGTTATTAATGTAAAAAACACTTATTTTGCTTATCAGATAATAAAATTGCTTGCATTGATGTTAAAGAGGGTGTGCACCTGCAGACTGAAAGCTTTTTTCTAGCTTATAAGTCAAGATATAAATTCACCCGAAATAAGGAAGTTTCAAACATTATACCTAAAAGGTCACAATAGCTAAATCTAGAGGGTCACAGATATAAGGCAATGAAAAACAGTATCGTTACAATGTGAATCATGAGCCATCTGCATTTAATTGAAACCTCCATTACATGTAGCCTACCCTCCTCTTGAAAAAAGAGCACCTAGCCCCTACACTTGAGGCTGTAGAGCATTGTGTTTTTACAATCTAAGAGGTCTGTGCTATGTGATTGTCACTTGTTCGTGTGATACAACTGTCTAGCACATATGTATTTAAAATTAAACAATACATGCATAAGGATATGGTGTGAAGTCTTTGTATATAAAACAATACAAGCACAGGGAATTTGAACATACATTGTTCTGAAGTCTCTGAAATAATGTGTTAGGTTGTACTTATGACCACAAGATCATTATTTACAAATATCGAGTATCTGCAGGGCCAGTCTGAAGGAGATTCGAGACTGTAAAGTGGTGGCAGGGGAAAGTGTAGTTAGGCAGCATAGGATGGTGGTTTGTAGGATGACATTGGTGATCAAGAAGAGGAGGAGGAGTGTGAGGGCAGCACCAAGGATCAAATGATGGAAATTGAAAAAGGGTAATTGTGAGGTGGAGTTCAGGGAAGAGTTAAGACAGGCACTGGGTGGCAGTGAAGGGTTACCGAACAGCTGGGTAACTACAGCAGAGCTAGCAAGGGAGATGGCTAGAAAGGTGCTTGGAGTGACATCTGGAAAGAGGAAGGAGGACAAGGAGACCTGGTGGTGGAATGAGGAAGTACAGGAGAGTATACAGAGAAAGAGGTTGGCAAAGAAGAAGTGGGATTGTCAGAGAAATGAAGAAAGTAGACAGGAGTATAAGGAGATGAGGTGCATGGCAAAGAGAGAGGTGGCGAAGGATAAGGCATATAAAGAGTTGTATGAAAGATTGGACACTAAGGAGGGAGAAAAGGACCTGTACCAATTGGCTAGACAGAGGGATCGAGCTAGTAAAGATGTGCAGCAGGTAAAGGTGATAAAGGATAATGAGGAAAACATACAAGCGAGGAGAGTGTGTTGAGCAGATGGAAAGAGTACTTTGAGGGGTTGATGAATGAAGAGAATGAGAGGGAGAGAAGGTTGGATGATGTGCGGATAGTGAATCATGAAGTGCAGTGGATTAGCAAGGTGGAAGTAAGGATAGGTATGAAGAGGATGAAGAATGGAAAGGCTGTTGGTCCAGATGACATACCTGTGGAAGCATGGAGGTGTTTAGGTGAAATGGCAGTGGAGTTTTTAACTAGATTGTTTAACGAAATCTTGGAAAGTGAGAAGATGCCTGAGGAATGGAGAGAAAGTGTTTTGGTACCGATTTTTAAGAATAAGGGTGATGTGCAGAGCTGTAGCAACTACAGAAGGATTAAACTGATCAGTCACAGCATCAGGTTATGGGAAAGAGTAGTGGAAGCTAGGTTAAGAAGGGAGGTGATGATTAGCAATCAGCAGTATGGTTTCATGCCAGGAAAGAGCACTATAGATGAAATGTTTGCTCTGAGAGTGTTGATGAAGAAGTACAGAGAAGGTCAGAAGAAGTTGCATTGTGTCTTTGTGGACTTAGAGAAAGCATATGACAGGGTGCCTAGAGAGGAGTTGTGGTATTGTATGAGGAAGTCAAGAGTGTCAGAGAAGTATGTAAGAGTGATGCAGGATATGTACGAGGGTAGTGTGACAGCAGTGAGGTCTGCAGTGGGACTGATGGGTGCATTTAAGGTGGAGGTGGGACTACATCAAGGATCAGCTCTGAGACCTTTCTTATTTGCAATGGTGATGGACAGGTTGACAGAGGAGATCAGACAGGAGTTCCCGTGGACTATGATGTTTGCAGATGACATTGTGATATGTAGTGAGAGTAGGGAACAGGTTGAGGAGACCCTGGAGAGGTGGAGATATGCTCTAGACAGGAGAGGATTGAAGGTCAGCAGGACGAAGACAGAATATATGTTTGTGAATGAGAAGGAGGATTGAGGAATGGTGAGGATGCAGGGAGTAGAGGTGGTGAAGGTGGATGAGTTTAAATACATGGGATCAACAGTTCAGAGTAATGGTGAGTGTGAAAGAGAGGTGAAGAAGAGAGTGCAGGCAGGATGGAGTGGGTCGAGAAGAGTGTCAGGAGTGATTTGTGACAGACGAGTACCAGTAAGAGTGAAAGAGAAGGTCTTCAAGAGGGTAGTGAGGCCAGCTATGTTATATGGGTTGGAGACAGTGGCATTGACAAAAAGGCAGGAGTCAGAGCTGGACGTGGCAGAGTTAAAGAAGTTAAGATTTGCAGTGGGTGTGATGAGGGTGGACAGGATTCGGAATAAGTAGATTAGAGGGTCAGCACAGGTTGGAATGTTTGGAGACAAAGCCAGAGAGGCAAGATTACGTTGGTTTGGACATGTGCTGAAGAGGGATGCAGAGTATATTGGGAAAAAGATGCTAAGGATGAAGCTGCCAGGTAACAGGAAAAGAGGGAGGCCAAAGATAAGGTTTCTGGATGTGGTGAGAGAGGACATGCAAGTGGTTGGTGTGACAGAGCTAGATGCAGAGGACAGGAAGAAATGGAAACAGATGATCCGCTGTGGTGACCCCTAACTGGAACAGCTGAAAGAAGAAGAAGAAGACTGAGTATCTGCAGTATGTTTTGATCTCTTCAGTTTTATGAATCTGACCTTTGTGCAAAACATATTTTAGAAGTACTAATTTATAAAAGGAACAGGGATAGACAGATGCTTTCAATTTTTTTTTCTTCAGTGTACAAGGGTATAATTAGGCAGATGGTCCTTTACAACTAGCGAAAACTAATAAAATCAATTTATATGACACAGCTATTAAGTTAAATTTTGAGAGAAATATCTGAAGTCAAAAAGTCATATTTATATCAGCTAAGCTGTAAAAAGCTGCTAAGACATGGCAAGCAAGCCACCTCAACTTAAAATCTTTAATAAAAAAATAAATGTGAGACTTCCTTCTGAATTCCATGGTTATCTATAATATAAGCTGCTGAATAGGTTTGCGTGGGACCTCCATATCAGAGTGTGGTGCCCCAGCCTCCCAGGAATTAGAAAAACATGGCTTTCTTCTGAAACTCAAAGGTTCACATTATATAATCTTATTACTATGACTGAGTTGGACCTCCTCACCAAGGTGGAGAGGCATGACTTTACCTGCCCTCCCTCCATATTTTTTCTTTTTTTTACTTTAGAAGCAGGTCCAGTATTAACCATTACTTGGCAGGTTTCCTTTTTCCTATTATACTGACTATTGAGTCATTTTGTTTTAATTATACAAGTTATTATATTGTTGTTATAAAGACACTTAGACATTATTTTGCTTTCCCTATTTTTGCAAATAGGATTTCGACAGTAATATTGTCTATTCTTTCATATTGTAATAACCATCCGAATTCACATCTAAACTCCTCTTTTCTATATATTGCTCCTCATTCTAGTTGAAGCTATATCACTAATAGCATAGCAGTTAGTGGTGCACATGACCTTGTCTGCTTGCATTCAAAGGCCTTAACAGGATCCTTGTGAATGCATGTAATGTCTATTCCTACCAAGACTACTCTGTAGAATACAATCAGTGTGCAAATCCTAAAGCACAGCTTTTAGGGCTAACCAGATAAGTAATTTAATCTACTAAAATTTATAAAGTTTACAAAACAGAGAGTATCTTTATTGTATTCTAATCCCCCATAGCTGTATTATTGGGAGGCACTCTACATCCGATTCCATCAGTGCCGTATTGCTCAATCATACCTCACAACTTCTTAGTACAAAAAATCTGGACAGTCAAAAATAATGGGGGGGGGGGGGCAAAGGCCTCAAAATAATTACAGATTTTAAGTACTTTTCTTATAAATTTCAAAAGTTCCTAGAATAACAGGCTTTGGTTAGCATGCGTTTTTCTGAAGACTATGATATGAAGTCTGAAACTCAAATGCCTGTTATTATTTAGTGACTTTAACATTCAGTGATTTTCCAAAAAAAACACAGATTTTATGATAAACAGACCAAATGCATGAGGAAAAAATCTGAACACTCTGTGAAAATCTGAAGAGTTAAGATGTATGCTCTAAATCTCAATATTCAAGTCTCAATAAGTTCTAAGTTGTACATTTTTTCCATTCTCCAGGAAATCAGACAAAAATGAATATAAATAGCTTCTTACTCCCTATAGCTTGTCAATGCTGTTCACTGCTTTAAGAATACATTTATAGGTAGATCTACTGATTAAGTGATGATGGATTAATTACAAAACATTACCTTGGATAATTGCTGAAATCATGCGATAATGATCAAGTGAGCCAAAAAGAATATTGTCAATATAAATTACCTGACAGTTTTGTTCAGGTATAAACTCGGCAAAAAAATCATAACATTTTTCAACACACAGTACACATTATTGTGATAACAATAGTGTCTGCATAGGCATGGATGATAAAATGTTATAAAAATAGCAAAAGGATACATAATCATTCTTCTACCAAAGTAAGAACTCATAATTATGCAATGTGGGTCTATATCACATAGTCGAAGTCTTATAACTTATAACATGTAATGTTCGAAGTTACAAAACTTCGACTATGGATAAAAAAAACAAAACAAAAAAAAAAAAACAAAGGAAAACAAAATAAACTGTTTTAAGCGGGGGGGGGGGCAAGCCTCCCTGAACCCCCACATTGAGGGGCTGTACCCCCCACTACTTAAATATACTGATTACAAGATCACACCCCAGTGAACAATATGGAAACATCTGCTTATGGAGATTTCCATTCAAGCGCTCGAACTTTTACAAATTCAAACTTATGGTTTCGACCATATGAGGTTCGAACTTGTAAAAGTTCAACTACGTGATAGGAACCCATGCAATATACAGCGCCATAATAAGTTGATATATTATCGGATTTAACAAACAACAAATATATATTTTTTTGAATATTTTATAGAACAAGTTGAAGTTTATTTAATTGCTGGTTACTTTAAAAATTTAATTCCTGTGGTTTTCCATAGACCTATTTTAATAGGTGATATACTTTAAACGTAATACCTAATGAAGTCCTTATCATCTTTTATCTCTCTCAACATTGTCCCATCTCTTAGTCTCCCCATTCCCTCTACTAATACTAATCACTATTTTTGTGTTGTCAATCATCCATAAAATAACCACCCCCCCCCTTTCTTATACCAAACGTGTTTCAGTTTGTCAAAATTGTTAAACACAGATCTACCTTCCATTCATCCCTTACACATCACACTTCTCGCCTTTACTTCTCTCAGGTTCTGGCACTTACACACCTTCCACCTTCATACCCCATAAGTTCCTTGGTAGTAACTAGGAATGTGGTCCAGGAGACCACTAAGGAGCCTAGTCCAATGAGCACCGTCTGATTAAGCAGATTGCTCAAAGTAACCCAGTTGGTGAATACAGACTAAGGGAATCACACCATGGCCAAAAGGAAGCAGATCATCAGTGGCTCATAAGCTTAATTCTCTATAGTGACAGCCGGATTATTCCTGCCTTCTATGTCAGGATCTTCAACTAATATCCATATCTCCTTTCTACCCAACTATTAAAACAAATCTTATTTGTAACTCTTTCACCTATCTTTAAGACCCCCTTTGTTCCCCCTATGACACTTGCTTCCCACTTCACCCATCTGAGGCTACAGCTCTTGAACTACCACACCATCTATGCTAATTTCATGATGGCAATGTACATCAAGAGCTCAGGGAATTCTGCCAACCCCAATCCTTCCCCATAGTCTGGATCTTCTTTATAGAAATCCCCCAGCTCTTCCCTCTCCATCTATATCTCTCACACCCTTTCTGTACATTTTGTAGCTCAGCTTTTGGGCTACAATGTTCATGTCTTCCTTGCACACCACATGTGGAAGTACCAATGTCCTTACTATTATTGTCTCAAGGACTTCACCCTACCTAACCATCTACTTATCATTTTCATACCTTTCTTGTTCACCCCACCAATTACACTCCATTGTTTCCTGTACTGCTCCATATAGCTTTACCCCAAAATACTACATTATCTCTCTGAACAGGGCAAGTGTATTTTCCTCTCTTTCTTCTCCATAATTTTATTGCCACCAATTTCTTAGGCTAAATTTCAGACCTGACTCCTGCAAAACATAATAAAAAATCTAAAATTCCTTGTTATTGTTATTCTACTTTATTCAGTAAAATCATATGATTATTTGCAAAATAAAACAAACTTCCAACCCCCTGCCAAAAGTACCCCCTCCTCTGACTAATGTCTTCCATACCCTGTGGAGTAAACTCTTGATTTCCATGGACAAAGTAGACATCTTTGCCTTGTTTCATTATGCAGCATATTTTTCTGTGATCTAATATCATTAACCAAAATTTACACCCCTGGATTCCTATCTAATACTTAACCTAACTGGACTACTCACTTTTTGCAGTATTTGACGTACCAATTTGATTAGAAATTCACAGCTAACAGTGTTAAATTTCTTTTGAATATCCAGTAATAACACACATGCTTCCTTCTTACATTCCTACGTTGCCTCTTTAACAGCATTTATTAGAGGATTCCAGTGATTACTGAGGATCTACCCTTCACAAATTCTACCTGCTTCTCTCCAATTATATCTGGCAAATATTGCTTAACCTTCTTCTTAAGATTTTGTCAAAGATCTTGACATCTGCATTATACAGCAAGATTGGTTATAGCTTGCTTGCCCCATGATTCAGCAAGCAACTGTACAGGAATAAGTTATTCCTGCATGGCAGGGACTATTCCTGTTCAGCACGGCAGCACGCCATGCATTTTTATGAAGGCGCGCTGCCATGCTCTAAAACAGAAATGGTTCCGTGTACGAGTGCAGGGCGTGTGTCTGAGAGCAGAAGTCTCACAATACATATGCCCCCTGCACTCCAGAATTGCATTTCAACAATTAAAAATGAGCGAGAACACTCGTAACACCCCCAACCCATCAGGAAAACAAAAAATATGTGGTGAAAGGCATAAGGGACAATCGTCCCTACCAAGCATACCTCTCAACTGTACAGATTTTCACAGAATTCCCAGATTTTTGCCTCATATTTTTGGTGTGTTCCCTATAAATGTGTACCTTTCTGGCAAATAGCTGAGGATTGAAGTCATTAAATAATGACAAAATATTTGAGTTTAAGACTCCACACATCCTTCATAAAATTCATGCTAATGTAAAACTTATTATTCTATCAACTTTTTAAGTTTGCAAGAGCAATATTTAAAATCTGTCCCTATTTGTTCCCCCATTACATTAAGCTTTGTCCAGATACTTTGCTCTAAGAGGCTAAGAGGTACGCTACCAAGCCAAAAGTTATTAGGATAACACACTTAGCATAAGCACATAGCGCATACCTCCCAACCCGTCAGAGTAAGGAATGTGGACAAAGCCAAAAGGGACAATTGTCCCACAAAGCAGAAAGTTGATAAAATAACAGGTTTAGCATTAGCAGGGATATTCTGAAGGGTATAAATAAAATAACACAACAAAACTTTTTTTTTTTTATAAATGCAATAAAGTTTAAGCGTAGCTGAGCTGGTATGCTTGTTGCTTAGCTAAGCTTAGTCTAGCTTAAACAGCACAAGAAGTTAAATAGCAAGAGACATCTAACATCAACAGTATTGCAATACTGTAATGATTAGAACATATACTTTTTAAACAGCCATTGCCTGTTTGATCCCCACTGTAACCAATTCACATTTTACATGTGAAAGCAGTGCATAAACATTTTTTTAGTATTACCTACTAAATAACATATTTGTTAACCATAGTACTGCATTATGTCCAGATATGAGGTGTCAGTTTAATAAAGTTGTGAAATCCCCATATAAACACAAGTACCCCATACAGTATAGTCACACATGAATAAATGTAATGAAAGCACACTGGGGGATGTCAGGAAGAGTAAACAGATTTATAATATGCAATGAATGATGAATCAATGCAATACACCAGATAGTCTATAAAATGAAAAATAAGCAAAGTTAAGCATTGCATAGCTCTGCTTAACAGATGTAAGCATTGTGTACATATGACTGCTAAGCAACGAGTAGCCCAGCTAAGTTGATTTGCCCATTGGTAAGCAGTGCTGAAGCTGTCCCTTTAAGCAATGCCAACCTTAGCTAAGCAGGTTTGCCCGTAGCTTAGCTTAGCTCAGCATATTCAAAACCGTCCAATCACAGCAAAGGGCGGGAAATCAGCCATATTTAAACCTCACATGCGGGAATATAGCTAATAACTGGTTGCAGCTTCCCACTGTAGGTAGGATGGCAGGAGTTAGAGATGGGTTGAGCTTCCGGGTGCAGCGCTGGGGCATACAGGAGTCCAAGATCATGATAGTACTCCTGGTAAAAAAGCATGATGAGAAACTTCTGCAGGGCCAGTACCAGGGGGCCCAATATAAAGAGGAAGCCTGGGACTGTCTCGCCCATGATCAGACCAGTGCCACTGGTATCCCTCAAACTGTTGAGCAGGTCAGGCACCACTATGCCGACTTAAAGCGGAGAAAGAGGGAGCTCTTGGATGAGTGGGTCCAAGAAGCAAGGCAGTGGGGTGATGTCACAGCAGTGTGTAAGTAGTCATACCATTACTGTTTACTAAAGTCCAGTGTGTGTATGTGATCGATAGGTATGCCTAAATATGTCTCTATTTCCTTTACAGCTGCAGCTGAATGGGCTGTGAATCAGGAAGCCCATGCAAGTAGGCTGCAAAGGCTGTGTCACAAGGCTGGTGAGTAACAATCCTGCTTGTAGTAGTCATACCAAATTAATATAAAGTAGTAGAAAGTCATCTGGCAATATAAAAATTGTTGTATGGGTTGTACTGAATAAACTAGACAATATGACAGTAATAGTCCCATACAGGTCATATTTATATAAAACTGTAACTTCCTGGAAATAAAGCTCTAAATCCTGGACTGGTTGCATTTACTCTGGTATTGTATTGCATTTATTGTTGCATTCTCTAAATAGTAATGTTGTATTAACCACTGTTACCCACACTGTGATACATAAAAAAATGTCTAGGAATGTCTGTATAAGACTGTTATAAGTACAAGATCAGAATGTACAACCAAGAGAGATAGACAGCAATATCCAAATAACCCACTCTACTGTGACTTAAATTGTTGTATTTTTAGCAGACACAGCCATGGTTCCGAATCCTGGGAGTGGTAGTAAGCTGTATGCATAATCATACCTCTCAACTGTACAGATTTTTCAGAATGTCTAGAAAATGGCCCATATTTTCTGCCTGTTCCTCTATCCCCTTGGCAAATCAGTGGGAATATCTCAGAACTGTAGTCATGAAATAATTACATACATTTGATTTTCAGACCTCAAAACCTTCAGAAAATGTATATTAAAACAAATCATGTTACTCTAGCAACTCTCCATGTTTATGACAGCAATATTCAAACATGTCCCTATTTGTACCCCCATGTTGTCAAGCTTTGTCCAGAGTGGGTGCATTAAGAGATTGAGAGATATGTGCATAATATTAACTGGAATCTGGGAATCTGTGTAGAAACAGTCAGGTAATGTTAACAAACATCCCCTCCACAGGTCTGTTAGATAAGAAAACTGTGCCTGAGAAATAAAGATTTAAATCCTGGACTGGTAGTGTTTACTCTGATATAGTATGGCCTGAAATCTAGCATTCAGTAACATCTGATATCAGAATAGTACTGTTGTGTCAACCACTTTTTCTCACATTGTGCTACATAAAAATATGTGTAGGAATGGCTGTGTAAGACTGTTGGAATTACAAGGTCAGGCTGCACAACCAAGGGAGACTTAGAAAACACTAAAGAAATAGATAGCAATATCCAAATAGCACACTCTACTGTGACTTAAATTGTATTTTTAGCAGACACAGCCATGGTTCGAATCCTGGGACTAGTAGTAAGCTGTATGCATAATCATACCTCACAACTGTACAGATTTTTCCGAATGTCCAGATAATTTGCTCATATTTTCTGCCTGTTCCTCTGTCCCCCTGGCAAATCAGTGGGATAATCTCAGAATTGTAGTCATGAAATAATGACATACATTTGATTTTCAGGCGTCAAAACCTTCAGAAAATGTATATTAAAACAAATCTTGTCACTCATGCAACTCTCCAAGTTTATGACAGCAATATTCAAAACATGCCCCTATTTGTACCCCCATGTTGTCAAGCTTTGTCCAGAGTGTGTGGATTAAGAGACTGAGAGATATGTGCATAATATTAACTTTAAATCTGGGAATATGTATAGAAACAGTCAGGTAGTGTTAACAAACATTCCCTTCACAGGTCTACCAGGTAAGAAATGTAAGAATTTAGCTAGAAGACAGTTGAAGTATACACTGTGTGCAAACATACCACTGCCCAAATCAAGGCCATATGGTATTGTAATAATACCTGTGCAGTAATGATTAGAGCAATGATCACTAAAGTTATGAGTACTACAAGGATATATAAGTTGTTAAATGACATCTCTCTCTCCCCCCACCATATCTGCAACAATAATCTAAATACACAAATCAATGGGTACCTCTGCTCAGAGGCGATCTCTGCTTAACATACAAGGCCATGTCAAACCTAGAGCTGTTGGACATGCTACACTTAAAGAAATCCCAATCCCTCAGAGCCACACACTCCAGGGATCTAAACCTTGTCATCACAATAAACAAAACATGCTGGAGGGATAGGTTCTTGACCCAGAGACTCCCCAGACTCTGGAATAGATTGCCCATACATGTCAAGCAGCCTCTTTGGCCCTCTTCAAAAGGAACCTTGACGACTGGATGGGAGAAAGGAAATTCACCCCGGGGATCATGTCAGTCGCCCTGCTAGACAGGGGTCCAGGGAAGTAAATAGTGTAGGAAGAAATAGCCAGGGAATTGTTATGGCTAGGCTTGTATAGGCCATAGGGCTGATAGCCTAGTAACAACCTATGAACCTATGAACCTATATTTACACCAAACCTACTGTTGGGACATATGTCCTATTGTTCAATAAATATTGAAATGTGTTTCTATTAATGTTCCATGTTGAAGTACTATCATTGGTGGCCTGTTGCTATCAATGTAACTTGCATGCCATTGAAATGGCCACTGTGGTTCCATATATGCATGTGTTCAGTTTGCTAAGCAACTGTTCCAAATCTGGTGTTTTGAGTTAATGGGAATATCTATGCATGCTGTTATAACTAATCCTGGATTGCGTTGACTATTACTAACCCACATATGTTTTAAAACTTCAACATCATAGCATGTATGGGAAGGCCGGTCCCAGCAGACCCACCTCTCCCACCTCATCTGGTCATGGCACTGGGCCCCAGTATACCTAGTACCCACCGGGGACCTCCTTGTCCTCTGGTCCTCCACCACCTTTGGGTGGAACCACCTCAGGGGATAGAGCTTGTCCCCCATGGGGCCGCGGACAGGATCCTGTCACCCAAAGTAAGGTCTGGGGATTGGTGCGTAGTGAGCTCTGAAGGATGTTTAGAGATCTGCTATGCCAGCTTGAAGGCCACATGGTGCATTTAGAGGGTCAGCCTGCCCCTTCTGCTCAGCCACCAGCACAGCCACCTTTGGGGCCGTGAAGGTGCATTGGTGACTGCCCATGAGTGGGGACCTGAGTCCCTCTGTTTCCACTTTGAGGCTCATGGGCTTCCAATTTCCAAACACCCCTCCCCATCCAAGGCATTTACCCCCCACATGTGTTATATACCACCCCTGTATGCTGCCTTGTCTGTCTTGTCTGTCTTCCTACCTAACCTACCTCCCCAAATATACCTACTACCCTTCCCCAACATCCCACTCTTACCTTAAAAAAAAGCAATCTCTTCCCAAAAAAAATATTTCACCCAATATATAGCTGCCCATTTTGCACACATGTACACTGGCCACATGTAATCTGGTCTAATTGGCTTTACAACACATTATTGTTGTCCTCACCCCTCTCTCAGGGGTTTGAGTGTCCAAATCTACCTCCAAATTCAGTACATATGCACAGCTGTTGCTGTAGAAGAAATAGACAGATATGGACCTTCCCTACACCCGTCCTACACATCCCTAGCTACCTTCCCTATTGTTTTTCCCTCTGCGTGCCCCCTTTTTCACCACTTTCCTTTCACCCATTTTTCTTTTCTTTTAAAGAAATTCATGCGGGTTAAGCAGGAGTAAGCACTTTTAAGCAGTAGCAAGTGGGTATAAGCCTGTTTGTGTGGCGGCAAGCAATGGCTACACAGATTAAGCACTGTCAAGCTAACTGTCTGTAAGCATATTTAACTGGAAGTTAGCATTGCATACAGTTGCGCAAAGCTGCTTACAACTGCTTAAAAGTGCCTTAATCACTCTGTATCCAACAGCCCTTGCTCTGCCCAGCAGCAAAATAATCAGCCCTTGCAAGTCTTGAATCCAGGACCCTACACACCATAGCCACAATGATTTACCACTAAGCCATTTGATCTGTATATAAATGTGATGTTTTCTCAAACATATCATGCAGCACAGTCATTCAACAGTAGGGAAAATTAATTTACATATGTAGATGTATGTATGCATGTATATATATATATATATATATATATATATATATATATATATATATATGCACACATATGTGTATATGTAGATATATATATATATATATATATATATATATATATATATATATATATATCTATATATATATATATATATATATATATATATATATGTATGTATTGCATTTGCACATTGGATCCACACTCTGAATCTCTCACTGCAAAACATCTGACTAAAGGCACTGTTAATGGGGGTGAAGGGGCCCAAAATCGGGATCTCTTGTAATTATTGCCATTATCCCTTCCTCCACAGCTGAACTAATCTGCCTTGCAACACAATAACCAGCACTTGCAAAACTTGAACCCAGGACCCTGCACTACATAGCCACAACAAGATAACAGTAAGTCATCTCAGCTGTAAGATATCAGGATTATGTCTCTAACATATCTACCATAGGGAATGTACAATGTGGAAGCAGAAAACATTCTAATGATACATACACACACACACACACACACACACACACACACACACACACACACACACACATATGTGTGTGTGTGTATATATATATATATATATATATATATATATATATATATATGTATATACACATACATACACATAGAAATATATAACTACTTATAGATATGTATAAAAAATATGTATATACACATACATACACATATAAATATATAACTACTTATAGATAGGTATAAAAAGAGTATATATAGAGGGTGCACAGCATATCAAACAGCCTTTATTCCTACAGTTGTCACCTTTTAAAATGGCCAGTATTTGATTCTTTCCTATAAATGAGAATTATCACATGAAACATATACCCACACAGAGTGCAAAGGACATGACACCACACACAAGTTTGCATACATAGAAATGTTTATTTGTGTACTATTTCAGTTGTTTATGCCATTTCTTATAGCAGTTAGGGGTTTGAAATGCATAACTGATTAATGTAACTCTCAAACAAAATATATGATACAGTAATCTGCAAAACATAACATACTTTGGTGTTCACAGTAAAAAAAGTGCTTGCCTTGAAGATAAGAACCAATCAACACTTAATTACAGATGTAGTTCAGCAGCCTCCAATTATACTCTATACTTAAACCCTAGGGGGAAAAGTATTAGTTGTCACAATGTAAATGCATCTGTTACATAACATTGCTTAACTTAATGCTTAACTTAAAATGTCAATATCACACTGACAAATAGAACTGTGTGTAAGACAGTAAGCTCTAGCTCATCACTGTTCCAATGGTGAAACATATGCAAATATACAGCTATATAGCTTAATGTTTCTTACTACTGATATTCCTCACATGTTGTAACAGTCTAGGTTAAAAACATGTAATACCCCATCCCCCATAAAATGTCTTACAAGGACACATAACAGTGTTCTCCATACACTGACCTCCGGCCTGTACAAGGTCACACACGTTTTGTCCAGCTCTAGCCCTCATATATATGGACCCTATTCCACAATTTGTGTGGGAGTCCACAACATCACTGGAATGATAGCAGGAATGCCAGCACAAAATAATGATAGGCCATTACCTAACAAACTCATACTACATGATATCTGGACGAAGCCTGGTATATAGGTGGAGGACAGAGGCTGAAACACAGGGCCATGTTTGAAATATTGCTGTTATACACTGTGAAAGTTGCTGGTGTTACAGGATTGGTTGCAACATACCCTTACTGAGGAATATGAAGTCAGAAACACAAATGGATGTTGTCATGTACTGATAGCAATCAACAGAGAGAATGCCACTGATATGTCAGAGACAAGACTTGTGTGGTGAACAGACAATCCTCTGGCCATCTTGTGGATAGGCCCACAGTTGGGAGCTATGCAGACAGACTGCATTCCATGCAAAACAAGCATGTGAACACAAACCCTGTAAAACTAGCAGTATTCAATACATATGACAGCAATACTCACACACTGTCCCTAGGTCTGGAAACTTATATAAACATGTAGTTGGACTGTGTCCGCAAGTCCTGTTGTAAGAGGTATTGCAACCTGCTGACTGTAACACTGCTGTCCACACACAGGAAGGATGTCTTCCATACAGGAAAGGTAAATGGACAATGCCCACATGATGTAGTCATTTATAGTAGTGGGTTGCTATTACATTGGCTATTGGAAGTACTACTCAGCTGGCTGCATGCAATTAGCAAGTGGGGAACACCAACTGGTGCAGAGGCCATCACCTGATCATGAGCATCACCTACAAAAGCCATGCTGCAACCTATGTAAACCAGCTTGATCCCTGTAGTGGTGAGAGAGAGAGAAAGACAGAGTGAGAAAAAAAATAATACTAAAAAAAAAAGCTACAAAAAAATAAAACAAGGAAGACATCCAAGTGGTACACAGAAGAGAACACAATAATAAAACAGGTATGTGAAACATGTCAGCATGTAACTGAATGCAGTGCTTGGTCTGTAATAATGGGATAGATGATGTTGAAAGATTTATATCTGCCATCAAGACTTGCTGTAATGATGTCCTGCTGAACAGCTGCAATGGACATAGCATCTGGCCCAGTGGGCAGTGGGTCATACCTGTCAATTGTGCAGATCTGCACAGAATGACAAGATTTAAGCCATGTTCTGTTCCTCCAAACATGTACATTAGTCTGGCAAATAGATGAGGGTGGAAGTAATGAAGTTATGATAGACACGTGAGTTTCAGACCCCACCACCTTCAGAACAGTCATGGTAATGTGAAATGTATTATGCACAAACTTCATAGGTTTGTAATAGGCATATCTACGATCTGTCCCTATATATTCCCCCCTAATGTCAGGCTGTCTCCACATGTGATGCTCTGTTTCATATCAAGCCAGAATAGTGCAGCTGTGGAGGAAGGAGGTTCAGAGTGTGGATCCGATGTCTGAATGCACTTTATATATATATATATATATATATATATATATATATATATATATATATATATATACACACATATATATATATATATATATATATATATATATATATATATATATATATATTGATATATGGGTCTACTATATAACTTTGAAAATACATATCTTCGAAATTAGACAATAGACCCACACCTCCGCAAAAGTGTACTTAAGCGAAAATGCACTTTCACAAACATCGGTTCAACAAACCGATAAAAAACATTAAAACATTGTTATTGCAGGGGGGCAGGCCCCCCTGCACCCCCACACCCCTCACTTAAATATACCAACTCTGACATTGCACTACAGTGGGAAAACATGTAAACTCCCTTTCCCCACTATAGTGTGCTTCGACACTCATTTTCCTTAATGGTTTGTTGAACCATTCTTCACGGAAGTGCACTTTCGCTTAAGTGCACTTTCGCGAAACCGAAACTCCACTGCTCATTTTCGAACAAGTGGATTTTCAGTGTTTTCCAATAGACATATATCTATATATATATATATATATATATATATATATATATATATATATATAGATAGATAGATAGCGTGCGCACACACACACGCACACACACACACACACACACACACACACACACACACACACACACACACATATATATATAATATATATATATATATATTTTCCCTTCTGTTGAATGACTGTGCTGCATGATATGTTTGAGAAAACATCACACGTATCTGCAGTTCAGATGGCTTAGTGGTAAATTGCTGTGGCTATGTTGTGCAAGGTCCTGGGTTAGACACTTGCAAGGGCTGATAATTTATTTGCTGGCCAGTAAAAGGACTGTTGGATACAAAGTGATTAAGGCACCTGTAAGCAGTTGTAAGTGGATGCAAAATGGACAGTTATGTATGGTGTGAAATTTGTGATGGGAACAGATTGTCCTTTTTTTGTTAAGGTGAGAGTGGGATGTTGGGAAGGATAATAGGTATAGTTGGGGATGTAGGTTGGGTCAGAAGAGAGACAAGGCAGACAAGACAGCATACAGGGGTGGAATATGACATGTATGGTGGGTAAACACCTTGAATGGAGAGGGGTGTTTGGAAATTGGAAGCCCATGAGCCCCTAAATGGAAACAGTGGGACTGAGGTCCCCACCCATGGGCAGTCACCACTGCACTTTCCTGGCCCTGAAGGTGGCTATGCTGGGGGCTTTGCAGGAGGGGCAGGTTAACCCTTGAATTGTGCCATGAGGGCCTCAAGCTGGAGTAGCAGATCCCCCAGTTTTCTTTGGTGCTCCCTATGCACCAGACCCTGGACCTGACTTCAGATGACAGAATCCTGTCTGTGCGTGCTCCCGAGGGGGATGAGCACCTTCCCCTGAGGTGGTTCCACCTGAAGGAAGTGCAGGTCCAGCAGATGAGGAGGTTCAGGGGTGGGTCCTAGACATGTTGTGTCCTGGGGCCATGACCAGATGAGGTGGGAGAGATGGTTCTGCTGGGAACAGCCTTCCCAAACATGCTACTGTGTTGCAGTTTTAGAACATATGTGGGTAGTAATAGTCAACACAATCCAGGATTACTTATAACAGCATGCATAGATATTCCCATTAATCCAAAATACCAGATTTGGAACAGTTGCATAGCAAACAGAACACATGCATATATGGAACCACAGTGGCCATTACAATGGCATGCAGGTTACATTGTTAGCAACAGGCCACTAATGATAGTCTTTCAACAAAGAACATGAATAGAAACATATTTCAATATTTGTTGCACAATAGGATATATGCCCCAACAGTAGGTTTGGTGTAAACATGCCTGTTGATTTGTGTGTTCAGATTATTGTTGCAGATATGGTGGGGGGGGATGTCCTTTAACAACTATTATAACCTTGCAGTATGAGGTCCCCATACCTTTTTTTCTGTTTATATCTTCCAGGTACCATGTCTCGGGAGCATCACCCTGCTTATACTCCACAGGAGAATTAAATAATAATCAACTACCTTGTGCATCACCACAGAACCCTCTTTGGGCATACGGCCTATGATCTGCAGGAGAGGACTGCCCTGTGGAATGAGCTCATCCACAGGGTAAATGATGTCGGCCTGAATAACCACAGTTATGAGCAGGTGCGACATCATTGCACTGATCTCATCCACCACGCCCATCAGTATGCTGCTGCAGTTAGGAGGGACCAGCTAGCCACAGGTGATGGTCATGCCATCCAGCCCTCACTGACACATGCTGAAGAGCTCCTCACCAGCCTTGGGGCACCCACCCACCAGCCAAGCCAGGAACCTGACAATTGCATGTGGAGGTGGGTGCTACCCACAAAATGGATGAGGAGCATGCAGGTAAGGCCCCAGGGCACATTAGTAGACCACTGTTGCTTATCCATCTTCATCTGTAAAGTATCTTCATGCATATGTCAGATAACATAGTCTGTTGCTGCAGTGTAGTAATGAACATATGTGCATAAGTTCTAGTACTATGGGATTGTACTGCTGATGTACTGAAATGCTGATCCCACCCTGTATCAATGCCAGAGGTGTGGCTACTGACATTACATCTCTCACACAACTATGTAGGTCTGTCCCTCTGGTATACCTCTGAGGCAGCAGCTTGTAGCTGGTGAGTAGGGAGATTCTTTGTTCAGGTTTGCCAATACACCAGCCATGCTATGGCCATGGCATTTGCCATGCACACATTTACCACACCTACCCATAATGCATGCTGTACATGTTCACTTATTGTTGCTGTTAACTGCACTGCATCACAGTGGTCACCATGGTGGCATATCTGAAGGGTATGTAAGAGTCCTATAGTAAACCTAACAACCTGTCAGTGCAAGATGTGTGGACAGAGATGAAAATAATGGTGAGACAAATGGCCTACACTAGGGACATGTCTGAAATATTACCCTTATACAGTGGCTACAACAGTGGCTACACCACTATTACAATAGCAACAGTTATAGATCTACACAACGGCATATCACAATACCACATTCCACACCTTTTACAACCTGTAATGTGATCCTACCATGAGCAATGAATGTGTAATATGGAATTTTATGTTAAGACAGCAAATATGGGGAATACATACCTTAAAAAAACACTGGAAGCATATGTGTGTACACACTCCAAATAACATATTGTGGAAGAAGCTTTTGAGTTACTGACAGCATTCACTCTTCTTGAGTAAGCACCTTCCATCAAGTACAGGGTCTCAATGTCAAACCAAGTAATGGTCTGCTGTCCAAGAAGAATGTCCATGGCATTTACCCACTCACCTGCAACAGAGGCAGCCGTGGCTTGCACACATCTTACAAACCATGGAATGGAGCCTATATCCAAAAGGTAGCACTCAGGAGTGGGAGACGTGGCCTTACCTCACCACTGCATATACCATGGGAAACAGTGCAGACAGTCATGTATGTGACTATGAAGTATGGGACAACATTAATGTAGAAAATAAACAGATGCCCATCCAAAACAGATGATAACACATGTTACAAACTGGTCATGGAGGCTGTCCAGAAACATGCAACAACACTGAGGGACTTGCAGGAATGTCTAGCAAGTGCTGCCTGTGCAGTACCTGTGTCAACAAATTGCCTGTACTCTGCATAAGTTTAGCCGATGGGTTAGGGTAATCAGATGGAAGAGTTTCTCCACAGGAAACATCATCCAGGTCTCTCTACAGGTAGCATATGCATAACATCAAGTCTCCCAATGGCATGTGTTGCAATGTGTAATGGTGTACCAAGACCAAGGCTAAAACCTACAGACAGTATTAATAAAGATACATGTGGTGCACAAGCAACACCTCACTCAACCTCAGGCCCACAATCCCCATCTGTACCTTGCTGGTGCCAGTGTACACCTTAAGGTTTGCTGTTCATTAGCAGGAACTAGGCCAGTAGACATGGTGTTCTGAATTTGGAACACTGCAAAATGACACTCGTGTGGCCCATAGTTGTCAAGTATCTGCAAAAAGGCTGAAGATAGGGAGGGGTGTCATCCTGAAACACAACAGTGAACTGAAGCATACATCCATAGCTTGCTAAGAATGGCTGTATCTGAACCCAGTCAAGGTCATGAATTGTACCAGACATAACCCTGACTCCACAGCAATAGTGAAGGCACTGTATGACCTCCAAGGGCTGTTCACATGAGCTGACCTTGCAATCCAGTAAAGTTGGGGGACATTTGTAGGGTGGGGTGACCAAATAGTGGCAAGTGAAGATGTGCCATGCTAGTATACCCCTTCCAGGAATAGTGACTGCTGTAGTTCACTTAACAGGTGCTACAACAAACCATCATGTTAAAGATGTGCACACTTATGCAACCCACATATTGTATGCATCTCATTCATCTGCACAACTAGCACATTTGTTTGATACTACATTTGATTGCACAGGTCATATGTCACATATCAGGTGTGTGTAATGTTAACATATGCAGTATTGTGGCCCCATTGCATATCAGGAAAGAGGCTGGCATGTCAACACAGTAAGCTTTGAAGGTTGTCAGTGTAATTGGATTTTATTGCTCATACATGCACTGCTGATGATGAGATCTCCAAATCAGAGGTCAGGCATTCACTATTGACATCTGTCCTCATATCATCCCAGGAATGTGTCAGACAAACACATAGGGGCTATGAGCAACAGAGCAAACATAACTGCCACACATATACACATTCAGCAATGGTGTGTACACTCGTGAGGTATGGTGCACAGTACATGCCAGGGTGCTGAACAGGTGCATAGCAATACTGTGTACATGGGTGCAGTGTGTTCCAGGGGAAGGGGCATCACCTACTAATACAACTCGTGCATCACAGAGATGTATAATGTTGGTAACAGGGACTGCGCATAGCTGCAGTGCATACTGCTGAGTGCCATATGTCATGCATGTTGACTGCTGGGTAATGAGAGGTCTGTATAATATCTTTGTGTCACCTCACCTGTAAGTCTATGTGTGTGTGTGTGTGTGTGTGTGTGTGTGTGTGTGTGTGTGTGTGTGTGTGTGTGTGTGTCTGTGAGTGTGTGTGTGCAGAGGTAAGCAATGATGTAAAGGTCTTAAATTACGTTTTTTGTTTTCTCCCCACAGGTGGCGAGGTGGGTCAGGGTCCCTCCTGCAGGCAAACTGATGTTAGTGTCCATACAGACTGTAACAACAAAGATAGGTATGATGAGGCACAGGCATGGCTGTCAGGGGCTGAAGCTGTGCCATCGGTTGACATCCCACTGTTATCCACTCCATCCTCACACACAGTAACAATGCCTATACACACCCCATTACCAGTGGCCATAGATGAGGGACAGGACGCAGGTGGTGGAATGGGACAGGACAGTGTGCTGACTATGGGAAGTGAGTCTGTACACAGCAGCCATAGCCAGATGGCCACAAGGTACCACACAGGCAGATGTACAGGGGTGCTCGTAGGAAGGCTGCTGACCATCATGCCTCTGGCAGAATTGCCACAGCAGGTGTCACCAGACGCATGTTTCAGGCCATCATGGAGGCACAGGCATGTATGGAACATTATACCAGACAGAGTCTGAGGCTCCAGTGGGCTACTCATTCTGCTGTACTTGACAACATCTGTGATCTTGCAGGTGCCCACCATTATTTTGCAGAGGTCCTGGATGGACTGTTGGGTGAGATGGTTGGAATCCTCGACTGTGCAATGTCTGTGTTAGAGCATATGGTGAGAGTAGGGTGACAGTCACGTGGACGTAGGTCAGCAACACCAACAGGTGGAGGTCTACATGGACATGCAACAAGTCACAGCCACTCTTCTAGTGGCAATACCAGCACCAGCACTGCAGGGGGTACTGTCCACACCACAACACAGCAGGCCACATGCACGTGATCCTGGCCAGTCCCAACAGGGACCCAGATCCAGCAGACATTTTTCATCATCAAGGGAGAGTACTATATCTGGGCTTGTACCTGGTAGTGCCCGTGGAATCATTGGTAGGCACAGTTCTCATGGCCATGGCCGGAGACGCTGAACTGCACACCCTGCCATGTATGGTCTGCAGCTGTCCAACAAACCCCTGTATAGGGCAGCCACATGGCAGAACTGTGTGCATACATACACACACACACATCACCAACACAGCTATGGCACCACCACACCTACACACACCTCATCTGCACAGCCCAATTGATAATGAAACTCCAAACACACACACATGATGTCAACCAAATGGCTCAGCCTAGGTCTCTGGCAAACCCACAACACACCCTGTGCATATGATGATACCCGTGCCACATCCCTGTCATCCATACCATCGATGCAGGGACAGGCTAATACGGTTCTGATGCACAGGGTGAATGTACTAAGGTTTAGCAATGTAATGCTGTGTAACATGTTTTCAGGTGGAAAGTTTAATGCTTACATATCAGGAAGTGTAGCTGTCCAGTCATGATGCATTATAGCTGTTATTAACACTGACTGATCGTGGTCTCTGTAATGTATTCAGTTTGTGTTGTAGGTGTATATGTGTCAGCAGGATGTTGGTCTGCTGTTGTTTCCTACAAGGGGTATGGCATTGTGGTGACACATAGACTGGTATCATATCATGGGTACAGCTGCACACAAGTAACAGGTTTGTATAACAGTTACTGCATGCGCCACATGGCTGATAGGTCTGAGGTGTGTATACAGGTGAGTGCATGGTGGCTGATGTCAGCAGCCCTTCTACAGTGGACAATGGTAAGTATACTGGGTGGCACACACACCACATGCTTGTGTATAACACACACACACCCCACACACCCACACACTCACACACACACACACACACACACACACACACACACACACACACACACACACACACACACACACACACACACACACACACACACTTTGGTGTTGATGCAATACACAGAGAATACTGTACACATGGATGTTCTTAATTTTGCAGTGAACCCATTTTAGCCTATGTAATTCCACCAAGGCAAAATAGGATAAAACATCACATCAGTAAATAATCAGTCTGCTAGTTTAATGTCATTGACAATTATACTGTCAGGGTATATGTCATCTCTCCCACTGTAGTGCAGTCCTGGAATTGGCAAACATAGATGTGCTGGTGTGGGTGGCACAGCCCTCCACTTTGGAGGGTGTGGGGTGGCATAAAACCTCACATAGTGTGATTGACAATTACTTAACATGTTAACATAAACTGTACAGTATTACAGCAGACTAAGCAGGGGGATACACACAACAATAACCCCAATAAGGGTGGCTGTGCCCACAGCATCCACACCCAACTATATATACCAACTCCAGTATCGCTGTACAGCTGTACAGTGGGGAAGATGGTATTTACACATCTGCTACTAGTTTTGATGAAATGAATTTCCACAAGATGATTCCTTTGAAATGTTAGCATTTGCCAGTCAGTTCATGGACAGATGACCTCCTGGGACATGTATTTTCTGAAAACTGAAGTAGACCCCTTCACATACACACACTTACTAGGCAACACTGAGAGTAGAACCCCTACCTAGGTACTTATTGCTACTAATGTGTTTGGTCTTAATTGCAGAAACCACACAGCTTTTAGGATGAGGTGTGTCTCGAGTTTCTTGTTAAGTGAAGAACAACACCAGGCCTTGTACAGTATGGTAATGGGGGATGTACTGGGTGTTAATGAACAATACATAGTATGACATACTGTCATATACACATTGTCAAATACATAACAGTCATATACACATCTGAGAGACCTGGGTTTATCATTGCTAACTACCTTGTCAGTGAGTCCATTCAGTTACCTGTATGGTTGATGGTGACAGTAGTCCTCATTCAGTGGACCTTGGAACATGTACTGGGGGCACCATGGTGTAAAGAGAGTATACCCAGCACCCACACCCCACATTGCATATTTTACTCACCGAAACCCATGATAATACTCTGACATACCCACAATCACACATTGACCAGGACTGCAATACAACAATTTGTCTATCTAATCAGTGCTACTACAGGGATATGCATTTATTGCACATGTCACAGGGATAGCAGGGTGAGGGTTTGTCATGGCTCTCCTAATGTCAGCAACATCACTATCCCTTATAATGTATGGCAAAGTGTATTGTATTTGGAGAATATGACCTCAGAATGCTGTATCCTACAAATATACACACTTGCACACATACACACACTTGCCAGGATTCAGAGGGTAACCCATGCCTATTTATCCATTTGTACAACAGTGTTGTGCTGGTACTGCAAGCTCCAGTTAGCCCATAGAGTGAAGAGTGTGACAAGGTACATTTAATGTCCATTATAGCAGCAGCCATTTCTAACTATGGTAATGGGGGTGTAGTGGGTGAGAAGACCCTCAGTGTATTATCAACTACAAGTTTACAAATACACAGACACTGTTATTCTCAGTAATGCATACTGACATATTTGTCAGTACTGGGGGTCCATAGGTGCAGGTATTCCTAGGTGTGTACCAGGATAATGTCCATCGAGAGATGAGAAGAGTAGGGGATGTGGGTACAGTGGTATCATGCCACCTGACATTTGTCAGCAGGCCATATATCAACTGATGCTGCTTGAGTGATCCCCAGGGTGACAGTTAAATGCAACTTCAAATCATCTGATTGTCTCTTGCAGATGGCCAGTCAGGTGCTCTAATTGACATGTATGCAACATATATTACATAAGATGGCCATTGTCTGGGTTTGAGACTTGTACCCAAGCATGTTCTGTTGACTATGGTAGTCTAGTTGAGATATCCATGGCATGTGGTGCATACAGGGTGGGGTTTCCTAGCTGTAGCATTTATAACACAGCTGGGCAGACATGTCAGTGTCAGTCAAGCATAGATTGCCTGTAAGTAGCCAAGATGGATGGATACCTGACATCTGCACATTTGTACAGAGGACATACAGGAAACAGCTCGCCAACAGGTTATACATTAGGATGAATGTTTTGACAGACAGATGTCTGAAACTGATAGGTATGCTATTACTACATGACAGCAGCCCTCAATGACATGCCCTATACATATAGTAGTCTACAGTTAATATCCACATATCAGATCAATATCCAGTAGCAAATACTTAATAACACACAGCTCACACACCAAGAACATGATAGTCAGTACTCAGCTTTACATGCAGGGGTGTATAGTTTCAGTACTACAATCTGCAATCTACTCTTACTTGGGAAAACACTGTTAACAGTAGTAATGTAATGATACAATACATGCAAGTGTGACTGCATATAACCTGGGATACTACCCATGTAGGAAACACATACAAAAAAAAAAAGATTGGTGTACTAGCCATAATATACTCAGGTGTCCCATACAGTATACTCATACCCCTTGCTACTGTAATGACAGCACATATAAGCATGTTATGTACATGGAATTATATACACGCATTAAAGATGTCATTACCCTGCTATTTTCTCAGTCTGGAATGTGATCACAGGTTACCAAGGCTAAGCTATGCATAGCAGGGTAAACAATGCTTAAATGTAAATGCTAAGCAGATTTGCGCAGTGGTAAGCAAAGCTGACACAGTGTAAGCACCTTTTTGTTTAACCATACATTAGCACCATTTACCGTCATGCAAACCCACACAAACCCGCTTAAAGCTGCTAAAAACTGCCTTAACCACTCTGTATCCAACAGTCCTTGTACTACCTAGCAACAAAATAAACAGCCCTTGCACCCAGGACCCTGTACACTATAGTCACAGCAGTTAACCACATAGCTATCACAGCTGTGAAGATGTT